>NW_012267243.1:19145708-19229394 GCF_000151885.1 Dipodomys ordii | reverse complement strand
GAGATCGGTCCTGGGGCTGGGGGAGAGAGATCGGTCCTGGGGCTGGGGGGAGAGATCGGTCCTGGGGCTGGGGGGAGAGAGATTGGTGGGTCTCCTCTGGGGTGGGGGGCCGGAGGGCGAGCTCCAGGAGTGAGGGTAGCCACCAGAGCTAGGAATGTTGCCTTAAATTGGGGTGAGGATTAATGAGCAGGTTTTTCTCTTGGAGGGTTCTGAGGAAACTGGATTGGGAGAGAAGGGAAGGGGAGCAGGTTGCAGACCTGAGTCTGCAAATCCTGGGGTGGGCAGGTGGAGGGAAGGTGCTGACACGGAGTCTGAGTGCTGGTTGGTGGGACCGGAGGGTTTCACTGCAGCATCTAATCAGTGCTCCCCACCATGTACTCCAGTGCGCCAGGTCCGGCTGGCCAGAGGTTTGCAAGCTGTGGAGGTGAAGGAGCAGGGCACTGCCACCATGGAGGTGGAATTGTCACACGCAGACGTGGAAGGCAGCTGGACCAAGGATGGCCTGCGGCTCCAACCCGGGCCCACATGCCACCTGGCAGTGCATGGCCCCGTCCACATGCTCAAGCTCTCTGAACTACGGCCACAGGACAGTGGGCTGGTGGCCTTCAGGGCTGAGGGTGTGCACACGTCAGCCCGGCTGGTAGTCACCGGTGAGTGGACTCTAGAATCTAGAGCCTGCCAGCTCCTTTCCCCGCGTGGCCTAGGCAAGCGTACAGCCATAATTGGGGACAGGCTGTGTAATCTGCCTTGTGTAATCTGCCACCCCAACACCACCCTAGCCTAGAAGTTAGTTACCGCATAGCTTTTTGTCTTCCCTCACCTTCCTCCTCCTGTCTTCCCAGAGCTGCCTGTGCACTTCAGCCGCCCACTGCAAGATGTAGTCACCACCCAGAAAGAGAAAGTGACTCTGGAGTGTGAGCTCTCAAGACCCAACGTCAACGTCCGCTGGCTTAAGGTGCCTTTGTCCCTTCCTCATCTGGAGTCATGAGCAAGCAGGAGGGAGACCTCTGGGTTGAGCCACCCCAGCACCTGACGTGGCCTCTTTCTTCTACAGGATGGTGTAGAGCTACAGGCTGGCAAAGCAGTAGGCATAGTGGCCCAGGGCACCTGCAGAAGTCTCACTATTTACCGGTGTGAGATTGGGGACCAGGGCATCTATGTGTGTGATGCCCACGATGCTCAAACTTCCGCATCCCTGAAGGTGCAGGGTGAGTCTTGGGCAAGGTGTTTGGGATACAGCCAGTGAATGTGAGGATCTCCTTGTGTTCCTGTGTCCCTCCGCGAGGTGCCTGGCCACTTTGCCATCCCTTAGTAAGCGGGAGGCGGCCATGCTGGGAGTGCTGCATGCTTGGGAGCGTGGTAGAGCTCCCCTTGTTTCCTCAGGGCGCAATGTCCAGATCGTGAGGCCCTTGGAGGATGTGGAGGTGATGGAGAAGGAGGGCGCCACCTTTTCCTGTGAAGTGTCCCATGACGAGGTTTCTGGACAGTGGTTCCGAGAGGCCAGCAAGCTGCGGCCCAGTGACAATGTGCGCATTCGCCAGGAAGGTGAGAGGGCAAAGCAGGCCGCAGGTAGGCAAGGGCCTTGCCCCCATGCTTGGTGCTTCCATCCAGTTCTGACTGGCCTTTGTCCCCAGGAAGGATATACACTCTGATCTACCGGAGAGTCCTGGCAGAAGATGCAGGGGAGATAAAATTTGTAGCTGAAAATGCAGAATCTCGAGCCCATCTTCGAGTGAAAGGTGAGTGGGGGTCCCGGGGGAGGGGGGACTGGAGGAAGGACTGGTAGTTATTGGTCATGAGCACAAGGCCTCAGAGGCAAGTTGCTCAAACAGGCCTTGAAGTGTCTAGCATCTTCTGAGTTAGTGACTCAGGAGAGTAAGCAGAAGAGTAGGGGCCGGGATGTGGGACACCTGGGGAGATGGGAGGACTAGGCCCCGTCCTGTGTGTAAAGGGGGAGTTCATGGTGAATTCTCCTTCCTGAGGCTGCAGTCCACACTGGAGACAAGGGGTATGGATTTCTGACAAGCAGGATGCCTTTCCTGGTACCCTTGATAGCAATTGAGGGACCAAGAGGAGGGAGGGAGGGACAACCTTCAGGCAGGCAGGTGAGGGCAAGCTGGCGTGTGTGAGGGGATGGGAGCTCCTGGGGGAGGAATTGGCAAGGCCCTGCCCATGGATGAGCTCCAGGCTGGGTATGGACGCCGCTGAGGGGAGAGTGGGCAGGGCTGCATGGGTCAGGGAGGCCTTTCATGGGCAAAAAGAAGTTGTAGAGTGGGATGCGCTTTCAGCAGAGGTGCAACCACCCACCTTGCTGGTGACCCACACCATCCCTGAGAGGTACACTTGACTTGGCTACCTCTTGGTGCGACCAGAGACATTGGCTTTAAAGAATTGAGTGAGGGTCAAGCCATTGGCTACCTAAGGCCAGGAACAGTGCCTGTTGGTGCCCATGCAGATAAAGTGCCTAGTCCAGCTGTTCTGACTCCACCTGGCTATGCCCGCAGAGCTGCCCGTGACCCTCTTACGGCCACTGCGGGACAAGATTGCTATGGAGAAGCACCGTGGTGTACTTGAGTGCCAGGTGTCCCGAGCCAGCGCCCAGGTGCGATGGCTCAAGGGTGGCGTGGAGATTGAGCCCGGGCCCAAGTATGATATGGTCAGTGACGGCCTTTACCGGAAGCTGGTTATCAACGATGTGCAGCCTGGAGATGAGGACACCTATACCTGTGATGCTGGAGACATTAAGACCAGTGCCCAGTTCTTTGTGGAAGGTGCGTGGGGCTAGATGCACGGTCTTCTGGATTTCCTGGGAGAGTGTGTGTATGTGTATGGCTTGCCCGGGCATCCTCCCAGATGCTAGCTCTCTGGGGAGTGAGAGGGTTTACCCCCAGGAAGGAACATGGACGTCGCCCTGGGACACTGGTCCTCTCTGCAGTATCCCGCTGATGACCAGTCCTTCACCCACAGAGCAATCCATCACCATTGTGCGGGGCCTGCAGGATGTGACAGTGATGGAGCCTGCCCCCGCCTGGTTTGAGTGTGAGACCTCCATCCCTTCTGTGCGACCACCCAAGTGGCTCCTGGGTAAGACTGTGCTGCAGGCAGGAGCAAGTGTGGGGCTGGAGCAGGAAGGCACCGTGCACCGGCTGACACTGAGGAAGACTTGCTCTACCATGACTGGGCCTGTGCACTTCACCATCGGCAAGTCTCGCTCTTCTGCCCGCCTCGTTGTCTCAGGTGAGTTAGGTGGGGGTAAACACAGGGCAGTACCATGAGCAGACGTGGCCGAAGGCAACGGATGCCTCTGGCTCAAGGCCTGGAGTGGAAAGACTCGGGCCTGTGGGGTAGGGATGTGTGTCAGGGCTTGAGCCCTGGACCATAGGTGATCTGTGTTGGACCATAGCTGGCATAGGAGGCATGGGAGAGCTTGAGTGAAGGAAGCAGGAAAAGTCTGATCTGATCAGAGGTCTGTGCGGCCATGCCTGAGTTCAGGGCTGTGGGTGGACACTGCTCAGTGGCTTTGGGAGGGGGAGTTGGGCAGAACACGGCCACAGGATAGGAGGTGGAGGGCCCGGAGGGAGCTTGCAGAGGGTGGTGAGCTAGTCATCAGAGGTCTGCTGAGCGGGATAGATGCTCAGGTGCTTGTCGAGGGTGGGTTTGGAGCATGTAGGGCTGGAGCACATGTGGGGCTGGGTATGTAGGGCGGGCTGTGGGCATGTGGGGACAAGGAGGAGGCATGCAAAGAAGGGTGGGAGGGGAGGAACCGCGTGTGAATGTGGACATGGCTCAGAGCACAGGCAGCTTGATCTGGTTTCTTGTGACCCCACAGCTGTGCCTTCTTCCCGCTCTCTGTAGACATCCCAGTGGTGCTCACTCGGCCGCTGGAGCCCAAGGCAGCACGTGAGCAGCAGTCAGTGGTCTTGTCCTGTGACTTCAGACCTGCTCCTAAGGCTGTGCAGTGGTACAAGGAAGACACGCCCCTGGCCCCATCCGACAAGTTCAAAATTACATTGGAGGGCCAGATGGCAGAGCTGCGCATCCTCCGACTTACTCCGGATGATGCTGGTACCTACCGGTGCCAGGCAGGCAATGCCCAGAGCAGCACCAAGGTTACCGTGGAAGGTAGGGAGCTGTGGAGAGGGTAGTAAACCACTAGGAGTGTATTAGCTCAGCTGGCAATGCAGTGCTGAGACCCTGACTTGTTCCTTTTAGCTCGGGAGGTAAAGGTGACACAGCCACTGCAGGATGCTGAAGCCACAGAAGAGGGCCGGGTCTGCTTCTCGTGTGACCTGTCCCACGAGGATGAGGACATTGAATGGTCACTCAACGGGACACCCCTGTACAATGACAGCTACCATGAGATCAGCCATGAGGGCTGTCGTCATACACTAGTGCTGAAGAGTGTCCGACAGGCTGACGCAGGCGTGGTGTGCGCCACCTCTCCCAAGGTGTCAACCTCGGCCCGCCTGGTGGTGAGAGGTGAGCCATTGTTGTGGGGGTCTTGGGGTCATGCCCTCTGGATGGGCCCAAATCCTCTAACCAATCCATATGTTTCCTTCAGCAAAGCCAGTGGTGTTCCTGAAAGCCCTGGATGATACATCTGTGGAGGAACGTGGCACGCTGGCTCTGCAGTGTGAGATCTCGGATCCCAAAGCCCAGGTGGTTTGGCGCAAAGATGGTGTGCAGCTGGGTCCTAGTGACAAGTATGACTTCCTGAACACAGTTGGCATGCGGGGGCTGGTGGTGCATGACCTGAGCCGTGAGGACGCCGGCCTGTACACCTGCCATGTGGGCGGCGAGGAGACCTGTGCCCGGGTCAGCGTGCACGGTGCGTGGGCAGGGTCTGGCCAGACATTGGGGTGGGTGACCCTGGGGAGTGGTCTTCCTCTGACCTGGGTGGCCCGTGGCACTTGATGAGACTGAAGGGCTGCTTAGAGGGGGCTAGGAAATGTCTGTACAGATTCCTGTGGGAGCCAGGCTTAGTGTCCTCTAGAGGTCCACCTGGAGGTAGGTGGGCCAGGGGACAATAGGCCATAGAACCAAGAGTAGGCAACTATTCTGGATGTACTCGATGGCCCCAGTGGGCCGGAGACACTTTCTCTGTACCACAGGATACAGACTGAGTATCAGAGTATCTGATTTCTGAGCAGAAACTGGTTGTGTGGGTGTGAGGTGCTGAGAGATATGGGCAGGAGGCTGCCTGGGAAAGACTCCAGGACAAGGGCAAAGAGCCTGGTAATGACTGACCCAGTTCTCATTAATTATAGAGCCACAGGAAGTTTCTCAGTTCATAGTCAGCACCCAGGTCTGGCCCTGCCACCTTGAACTTGTGGGTTTTGAGCGTGTCCCTCTCAGCTTGTTTGGGTTTCTAACTACAGGGCTGACGCCCACTGCCCTAATTCAGGTTTTGATATCCTGATCTCAGCCTCCAAAGCTGCTTATTTAGAAGACACGTGTTCACAGGCTTGCTGGTTCCTCATTTCATGGCAGCTCTGTGATAGCCTGGCTTGTGGTCTAAAGGGGAATAGTGAATTTGTCCAAGCTATTTGAAGGAGCTCTCTTTTTGGGACTCCAGTTCCTCCTCCCTGAGATGTTCCAAGCTGGTGAGAAGTGCACAGTCCTTGCTGTCTCGGCCACCTTGATCATAGCTCATAGCCACTGGCCATGCAAGCTATGGTGTTGATCATGGGGGCGAGGAAGGACCAAGGAGAGCAAGTAGGAACACAAGCCATGAAATGTGATCTGACACTTTCTGGGGCAGTGCTGTGTTCTTGGTCCTCTGTCTCTGGGCCATCTGCCATGACAAGTTTCCCATCGCTCTCAGATCTGCACGTGGGCATTACCAAGAGGCTGAAGACAGTGGAAGTGCTGGAGGGGGAGAGCTGCAGCTTCGAGTGTGTTCTGTCTCATGAGAGTTCAGGTGACCCAGCGGTGTGGACGGTTGGTGGGAAGACAGTGGGCAGCTCTGGCCACTTCCGGGCCACATGCCAGGGCCGCAGATACACGCTGACCGTCCTAGACGCTGCACCCAGTGACGCCGGGGAGGTGGTCTTCTCCATACGAAACCTCACCTCCAAGGCATCACTCATCGTCAGAGGTGAGCACCACAGGCTGGAGCGGGCTTATCCCTGTGGCTGGCGGGGGCGGGGCTACCACACCTACAAGCTTCAGGTCCTGTCTTCCCAGCCTCCCAGCTTCATTTGAAAGGATGTGGTGATTTGGAGAACCTGCTAAGATGTGAAGGGGTTTAATCATACAAGGGGCTTAATTGATGCATTCCTGAACATTCAGAGCTCACCTAGGAGTTTGGTCTCCAGTCTGTGGTCTGACTATCCTGTTTGGCTGGTAGCTCCTATTCACACCTGGTCCATCTGTCCAGTCTGACACCTGAGCTTGTGTACAGGTGCTTGGCTGGGAAGTCACCATTGGTGTTTATTAGAGCTTGTGTTTCTGACTTTCATACTTGGTGTACTTTGTGAAGCTCTCTGCACAAGGGCCAGCCTTGTGAGCCCTGAATGGCAGTGAGAATACAAGGTCTTGTGGCTTCATAGCTCCTGGTTCTGGGTTGCCCCTGACTACCGGGTCTCCCCTTTTCTGACAGGGCTTCTACTTCAAGGCCTTGCTACCCCTGGGGTCCAAAGTCGCAGGGTTTTAGGGCTATAGGTTCTGCGGTCTTGGTCTCCAGAGACTCATTGTTTCAAAATGCTTCTCCCGGCCCTCATTCTGGCCGGGGCTGAGGTTGAGGCCAAGGCTGCAGCTGTGTAGCTATGGCTATAGTCATGGGTGTAACTGAGGTGGTGGTTGGACTGTGGCAGTGGCTATGATTCATGGGTGGCCACTTTCACTCTCTTTAGAGAGGCCAGTGGACATCACAAAGCCCCTAGAAGACCAACGAGCCACACCGGGGGAGGATGCAATGCTGAGTTGTGAACTGTCAAAGGCAGGAGCCTCTGTCCGCTGGCTGAAAGACGGGAAGGCCATCCGCAAGAGTCAGAAGTATGACATGATGAGCGAAGGCACACGGGCTGTGCTTGTCATCCGAGGGGCCACATTCAAGGACTCCGGCAAGTACACATGTGAGACAGAAGCGTCCAAGAGCACCGCCAGCCTCCGTGTGGAAGGTAAGTGCCCTGGGAGACCCAGCTTCTGGTCATGAAGTGATCTCTGTCCTGAGACATTACTCAGAGTCTCAGGGAGAACTCAGGTCTGCTAAGGAAGAGAACAGGGCTGGTATGGCGTGTAACCTGTAACCTGTACCCTTTACCTGTTCTGTCCCTCTCCTAGAAAAGACCAATCAGTTCACCGAGTTGCTGGTTGACCTGAAGGCAGAGGAAAAAGGCACAGCTGTGTTTGCATGCAAGACAGAATACCCAGCACCTGCTGTGACCTGGCGCAAGGGCCTCATGGAGCTGCGGGCCTCAGGAAAACACATCCTCAGCCAGGAGGGTTTGACCCTGAGGCTCACAATCAATGCCCTGGAAAAGGCAGACAGCGACACCTACACCTGCGACATTGGCCAAGCCCAGTCCCAGGCCCAGCTCTCGGTGCATGGTGAGGCAGGCGGGATACTCACTGCATTGTTTATTGGCATGCTGGCCTTGGGGACCGCAGGGGGCTTAGATAGAGGCTTTACATAGACCCTAGCGACTCAGAGGTTATCAGCGATCCGGGCTCAGCTTGGCCCATCTCTGAGGTAAGATTCATCACCTAGGTGGTCTTGGAGGGCATTCCAATACAACCTTCTATAAATCAATGCGTGGCCTTCTTTGACTTACATGTTTATTGCTCAAGGTATGTTTCTCTGATGTCCAGACATGTGTAGCATCAGAGGCATGTGTTCTGCAGGTATTGTTCTGCACATGATGTGCCACTGCCAGGTTTGCCAGTGGACAGCGAGCCTTAGGTATTCCCAGAGGAAAATGGATGGTCAGTATGACCATTGTTTTGGTAGCATTGATTTAAAAGGTCAGGGTGAGATTCTCTGAAGAATAATGTGTTGCCATGGAAACACATGTGCCGTGGTAAAGGAAAGGTGTATCCAAGGAAGCAAGGGGAAGGTTGAAAACCAGAGGTACAGAGTTCATTGGTCTTGGAAACCTGGAGAGGGGGTGCGGGGAGAGGGAGAGTGTTAGTGTCTGCTCATTGGTGGCGTGCCCCGACGGTCAGGGCATCTTTTGCTGACGTCTTAGAGAAGATAAGCTTTTTTTTTTTTTCAAACTCTGTGTGCTTGGATAGGCAAGGTATGCAAAGCATCGGTATAAGAGGAATTAGAAGGAGTTTCTTTGGGACCTTGAGAAAGTGTCTATCTCAGAGAAGCAGAACCACCGTCCCTGCCCCACCTTTGTAACAGCCCTTTGTGATTTTGTCTGGGTCTGACAAGAACAGTTTCATCCTCAGCTCAGGAGCTTTCAAAATAGTGATGGCGACTTTTTGCTGTCATTTTTTGTCTCCAGGTGTCAGTGGTTGTTTGTGTCAGCATGCAGGGTAGCAGCTGTCATTCTCCCTGCTTTGTAGAGAAGGAAGTGGTCTTTAAGTGGTGTGGAAGTGACTGGCACAAGAGCAGGAGTAACCCTGCAGGAAGGGTCTCCTGACCACAGCTTTGGGAAGAGCCATATTTCTCTATCTCTAGACAGTATGGGGCTTACACTCCTTCCTGTGACCTTTCAGGCCGGAGAGTGCTTATCACCGAGGACCTGGAGGACACAGATGTGCAGGAGGGCGCCTCTGCTACCTTCTGCTGCCGTGTTTCCCCCGCCGACTATGGACCCGTTCATTGGTTTTTGGACAAGACCCCACTGCATGCCAATGAGCTCAATGAGATCGAGGCCCGGCCTGGGGGCTACCACGTGCTCACCCTGCGGCAGCTGGCGCTCAAGGACTCGGGCACCGTCTACTTGGAGGCGGGTGACCAGCGCACCTCAGCCACCCTGAGAGTCACCGGTTGGTTTTGTGCTGAAAGGCCAGGGCAAGCCGTGACAGGGCACCCAGTGTAGTCTGTGGAGAGCCTTGAAAAGGCTCAGACAACTTCTCAGATAGAAGGTCTCAAGCATGCTTCTGGGGCTCACAGAAAAGGCACAATTAGCTGCCAGTGGTATGGGGACTCCAGTCCCAGGAACACCACTCGGGAGGCTGAACTGGGCTAGTCTAGGCTGAATTCCTCCTAAGTCATCTTTGGCATAGCTCATGTCTATCCATGGAGGCCACGTAGAGTACACCATGTCAGGGATACCAGTTGTGGACCAGGGACTTTCCTGGCCTGTAGTACTAGCCCCTCCCACGGCTGCACTGTACACCTAAGCAACCTTGACTGTGTTCTCTGTTCCCTAGAAAAACCAAGCATCTTCTCCCGCCCTCTCATGGATGTCACAGTTACAGAAGGCGAGGACCTTAGCCTTGAATGTGAGACTTCCACTCTGGATATCCCTGTGCGCTGGACCAAGGATGGAAAGACGGTGCGGTCATCTGCACGGTGCCAAATGAGCTATGAGGGCTGCCGGGCCCAGCTGGTTATCACTGGCACCACCCTGCAGGATGGTGGGCGGTACAAATGTGAAGCTGGCGGGGCCTGGAGCAGCTCCATTGTCAGGATCCACGGTGAGTTCCAGGGTGTCTGCAGCAATCGCCTTACTGAGGCACTCATGGTTAAGGTGAGCAGATGTCCACCAGGAGCATGACGTAGTGAGGACCCCAGGATGCCTTCTAGTTCTTTCTTTGTCCATTTCTGTTCTCTGTGTGGGCACTTGCAGGCCTTGCTTGGCTCCTTCCTCTATATCTCATCTCTCCTCCCCTTCCCTAACCCCTACCCTTGACCCCAGACTCCCCACCCTCTGTCTCCTGACCTCTGTCTGTGGCCAATAAGGTCTTTTTTTATGGTACCTACAGGCACCCTCTTCCCACCTTTGGTTTGCTTCTCTGTTTTATTCTTGTACTCTCCTAACCGAGTGCCATAGTTAGGGTGACCTAAACACCAGGAGTTGTTGTTGTCTGACAGTTGTGGAGAGTACAAGTCCCAGGTCCAAGTGTCAGTCTTTACTAAGCACTCTGGAGGCGTCTCTCCTTCGCTTGAAGACACTGTCTTCTCTGTTGTCCTCATATTGTTGTGCTCTGTGTATGTCTGTGGCCTGAGCTTTTACAAGGACACCAGTCCTGTGTAACTAATGGCCCATTCTAATGATCTTATTTTACATTTTCATTTATTATTTCGCTGATGGTGGTATTGGGATTTGAACCTCAGGGCCTAACCCTTACTAGGCAGGCATTCTCCACTGAGCTAAACCTCTGGCACTTTTTTTGCACTAGTCATTTTGAAATAGAGTCTTGACTTTTGCCTGGACCTGGGCCTATACCACAATATGACTGTTTTATCCTTCCTATCATATCTTTGATAATAGGTGAATGAACTAAACCCAGCTTTTACATTAATATGGATCTTAAGAAACTGCAATCCTCCTGATCTCATTCTGCTAAATAGCTTGGATTATAGGTGTGAGCCTCTGGAGCCTAGCTAATTCTTTCTTTAAAGTTCAGGGTGTGGTGACACAGACTTTCTCTCAGTTACTTCTAATCCCAGGCAGAGACCAGAAGACCATGGTCTAGGCCAGCCCAGGAAAAAAGCACAAGATCCTATCTGAAAAAAACCTCAATGGAGCAGAAAGGGCTAGGGAAAAGTGGCAGAGTGGTAGAGTGCCTGCCTACCAAGCTCAAGGCCCTGAGCACCACCAAAATCAAATAAATGAATCAATGAGTGCCTATTACCAATTAGTCTTCTTCTGAGTCAGGAATTGGTGCTTTCACACTGAATTTTGGAGGACACAATTCAGTCTGTAATTCCTGCCATTTTTCATTCCCCTACTCCCTGGCTCACCATTCCACTCCCATACCTTCCACCTTTCCCTAGAGGACGTGGGGGTCCCTGCCTCTGGCCCCCTGTGTGTGAACTGCCTATGTACTGTCGCTGCTTCCACAGGTGGGCTCTTGCTTAGGGAGGGTGACCTGAGTCTGTACTGTTTACAGCACGGCCAGTACGGTTCCGGGAGGCCCTGAAGGACATGGAGGTACCAGAGGGTGGAGCTGCCACGTTGCGCTGTGTACTCTCATCCGTGGCTGCACCTGTGGAGTGGCGCCATGGAGAGGATGTTCTAAAATCTGGTGGGAAGTACAGCTTGCGCCAAGAGGGTGCCATGCTCGAGCTGGTTGTCCGAGACCTGCAACCCAAGGACAGTGGGCAGTACTCGTGTTCCTTTGGGGACCAGGTGACCTTGGCCACACTCACTGTGAAGGGTAAGTGCTCCTGTCCACTCTGCCCATTTGGACCTCTTCGTTTAGTATAGGAGAATGAAGATGATGATGTTCTCTGTCTCTGTCTGACCCTGCTGTAGCCCTGCCTGCCCAGTTCATAGGAAAACTGAGAAGCAAGGAGGCCACAGAAGGGACCACAGCCACTCTGCGGTGTGAACTGAGCAAAGAGGCCCTGGTGGAGTGGAGAAAGGGAGCAGAGACCCTCAGAGATGGGGACAGACACAGCGTGAGGCAGGATGGCACTGTGTGTGAGCTGCAGATCCAGAGCCTGGCTGAAACAGATGCTGGGGAGTACTCGTGCGTGTGTGGGCAGGAGAAGACTTCAGCCACGCTGACTGTCAGGGGTAAAGACCACAGCAGCCAAATTGATTTGTGTTCTGATGCTCAAACATTGCCTATATGTTCAGTGTTCCCTCTTCCTGTCTGTGCCACTTCATCTTGTATACCACAGAATCCTTTTCTGCTTCTGGGCTGTTGTATGAACCGGGAGACTGTGTCTTCAGCCAGCTTCCCACCCATGGGCCATGGGTTCTTTCCTATTGTCCTGTTCAGTTCTGTGTGTCTTGTCCTTCCCCTGTCACATGCTACTCCCCAGTGGATTGCAGCAAGTCTGATATTTCTAATATCTGACTTTCCCCAGCCCTGCCTGCCCACTTCATTGGAAGACTGAGAAGCAGAGAGGCCACAGAAGGAGATACAGCCACGTTTCACTGTGAGCTGAGCAAGGCAGCCCCAGTGGAGTGGAGAAAGGGAACAGAGACCCTGAGAAACAGGGACAGACACAGCCTGAGGCAGACTGGGGCTGTGTGTGAGCTGCAGATCAGTGGCCTGGCTGTGGCAGACGCTGGGGAGTACTCCTGCGTGTGTGGGAAGGAGAGGACCTCTGCCATGCTGACTGTCAAGGGTAAAGACCATGTGTGCTCACATGCATGGCTGGCTCTGTGTTTGAACATTTTCTCATAGCCTGTGTTTGCCTCCGACGGTGCTGTGGTTTTTGTGGTTTTCTATGTGTCTTCATTCCTTAGTAGGTATTTCCCACACCTACTGTGTAGGACCCATCTTGGAAGCCAGAAAACAGTCAAGAATGGATGGCTCTTTCCCTCCCCATGCAGGTCATGGTTTGGGACAGAAGACAGAGGGAAAGGCAGGCAATTAGAATGATGTAATTATAGGTCCGGCTTGGGGGAGGCACAGGGATGGGGAGGACAGAGTGGGGGCAGTGGTCACAGCACATCAAGAAAGCAGAATTAGCTAGGTGGCTCACGCCTGTAATCCTAACTACTCAGGAGGCTGAGATCTGAGGATCTCAGTTCAAAGCCAACCTGGGCAGGAAAGTCTGTGAGACTTAGCCACCAGAAAACTGGAAGAGCTGTGGTTCAAAGTGGTAGAGCACTAGCCTTGAGCAGAAAAGCTCAGGGATAGCGCCCAGGCCCTGAGTTCAAGCCCCACAACTGACAAAAAGGAAAAGAAAAAGAATAGAGGGTTGGAAGAAGATGGAGGGATGACACACAAGGCAAGAATGCAAGAGGGAGGGAATCCTTGATGTGTGCTTCTAACCGCCAGGTGAGTCCGTCCTGTGGGTGTTGAGGTTTGAGATGAGGGTCCGTCCTTGGGTGTGAGGAGGAGGTGAGGGCCTGTCCTTGGGTGTCAGGTGGGTGACAAGGCCTGTTCTGTGAGCGTGAGGCAGAAGTGAAGGCCTACCCCATGGAGTAAGATGTATGTGTGTGTGGGTATATCCCCCGTGTGTCAGGGTGGTGGGTAAGGGCAAGGGGAAGGCTAGTCCACTGGAGTTACGCAGGGGTGATCCCTATTTCTTCTTACCAGTTCCCCTGTGAGAAAGGGCACTACAGAGTCCCTTTGGAAGCTTTTGCCCACAGAGTGGGTGTCAGTGCCCCACTTCCTGTCTGCAAACTACGGAGTTCAATGATCTTCATGTCCACATGACCGCACATGGGTAGGACATAGATGCCACAGTGCAGTCTGAGTGGTTCCTCTCCCTCAGATGGAGGAAGAGGCTTGGGGCCTTAGACAGATACAGCTAGCAGGGAATAGGGAGACTCACAGCTAGCTATGGCAGGTCCAGGGGCTTTTTATACACATGGGAAGCAAATCAGACCTTAGACAGAGCCAGCCTACTACACTCTACTTCAGATCCCATGGTGTCCCTGTGTCCAGAGAGCTGGAACCTTTGTCCTGGTGTTTCCATGATGGGTCATCTCCCCATCAGAGATCCAGGAGTGCAGGGAAGATTGATGAAGGTGGATGACATTTATGAAGAGCTTGGGTATCACAGAGGTTCAGGGAGGCCTGGGTATCTTAGCGTGGATGGAGTGAGACTCCTTTGTCTGGAGAGCTCTGTCTCACCTCCAGGATGGACTTCTCAGAGTGGGTGTGTGACGCTGCATGGCCACCTGTTGTCCAGGCCTTTGCTTGGCAGCTCTTGCACAAGTGTTGGAGACAGTTGCAGAAAGGTCAGACTGTCACTACACATCAAGCTGCATGGACCGAGCACAGAGTCAGAGCATAGAGGACTGGTGTCAACGAGTCCTCAAACCCACCAGGAGACAATTGGGTTGTAGCCTCCAAAGCCCATCTTGTGGCTGCAGAGTTCGTGAAGTAGCCTGCTTCATCAAGACGTGCTGTCAGTCGCTAATAGAGTCCCAGTGGGCCAGCTATTGTCCACCTAAGGGAGCTGCTTCCAGAGTTGGGCATGTCCCAAGAAGGGCTGGGCATGGCGGGCAGCCTGCCAAGATCCTCCTAGAAAGTGCTGTATTTTCAGAGGTTACCACTGGACTAAATCCAGATGATGCCCCAAGCCACTGTGTGCTTAAAGACCTCCAGGCAAATGAAACAGACCAGACTCCCCAATCTCAAACAGATGGCCAGGAGCTCTGCCCACAGCTCTATCTTCTGCTTCCCTGTGGCTGTCTGGATGATGCTCCAGGGTGGTCTCGGCATCCATCTATACAGGAGTTCAGTGTATCGAGGAGTGTGCTTGCCCCCTAATGACAAGGGGATGCAGCTTTGCGACTGCCTGCTCCAGGACCAAAGTGGAGACTGCTTCTAACCCAGTCAGGGTGCTCCTTCCTTGTGTGTCCTGGGAAATGGCGTCAGGCATAGCTTCTATGACAGTTTCAAGTAGCCTCTATGGGGTCTCCTTCCTCTGTCCATTCACCAAGATAATGAACAACTGTGAAAAAAGGAAATACAGAATGGGCCCCTGACTCTGGTGTGATATAATCTGTGCATCCTGGCCAGACTGGGAAGGCGTCCAAAGATGGCTGGGGCAGGGGTTGTCCCTTACGGCCAGTGGTTCTGTTATTCTATATGGGTCCCGTGGCTCTTCTGTGATTTGTGCTTGCTCTGAGGCCCTCCTCTGTCTCTCCTCTTGCCTCTATCTGGGTAGGCTTGGCTAGTCTGTTCTTTGCCCTCACTGTGCTCTTTTCTTGCTGTGTGCCATGTGCTCCTTTCTTGTTACTTCCAGCATGTTTTTCATTATTGAATGGCATGTACTATCCCAGCATTCTCCTGAGATCCTGATATTCTTTGTGTTGGTTATTCTCAGCCCTGCTAGTCTTGCAGCCATAGAATGTGCCATAGGCAGGTGGAACACAGGCTAGACCATAGGGAGGCACAGCCTCACCCACATGCTCGTAAGCAGTGGCCCAGCACAGGCCTATGTGTAGTTGGGTTTTGTGTTTTCCCAGTCTGTTCGGGTCTTATTCTCTTTTCCATGTGCTTAGAAAGCATGATTATGTCCATGCTTTCTGACCTCCCCAGGCCTGCCTGCTAGGTTTACAGAAGGTCTGAAGAATGAAGAGGCCACAGAAGGGGCCACAGCTACTCTGCAATGTAAGCTGAGCAAAGAGGCCCCCGTGGAGTGGAAAAAGGGAACGAAGTCCCTTATAGCTGGGGACAGATACAGCCTCAGACAGGAAGGGGCCACGTGTGAGCTACAGATCCATGGCCTGGCTGTGGCAGATGCTGGAGAGTATTCCTGTGTGTGTGGTCAGGAGAGGACCTCAGCCACGCTCACCGTCAGGGGTAAAGATTATCTATGTGTTCATGCACCTGTGGCTTGATGTCTTCACATTGACCCCTTCACTGTCTTCCACCTTCACATGTAGTACAGCTCCTGTGGAGATCTGTGATCGATTATCTCTCCTCACTTCTAGTGTTCTCTGGGCATCTCTCACCTCTTGTATTCCTCATCCAAATGTCCTCATTCTCATGTTGTTCCACCGCTGCATCTTTCTTCCAGCTACTTGCTTTCTTCACTATCTGTATGGTAGTTCACTGGGTTATGTTGTGATGTTTAGCAGTATGTGTGACTCTTTGTGAATTCGTTTCTATGCAAAGACCTCCAATAGCTTCATGTTTTCAGTGACTGTTTGCCTTTCCCAGCATTGCCTGCCAGATTCCTAGAAGACTTGAAAAGCCAAGCCAACATTGAAGGTGCCACAGCCATGCTGCGGTGTGAACTCTCCAAGGGGGCTCCTGTGAAGTGGAAGAAGGGGTCTGAAACCCTCCAAGATGGGGGCAGATACAGCCTGAGGCAGGATGGGGCCGTGTGTGAGCTGCAGATCCGTGGCCTGGCCATGACAGATGCTGGGGAGTACTCCTGTGTGTGTGGGCAGGAGCGGACCTCGGCCATGCTGACTGTCCAGGGTAAAGAAATGTGGCCAAGTAGATCCATTCTCTGGCCTTTATGTTGAAGGATTTACATGCTGCTCAGTCCATGTTTTCTTCCATTGTCTGTGTCAATGTCTTTCCAAAACTGTGAGTCCCGATTCCTGGGCCGTTGTATGAACCAAGAGAAATCACATCCATAGTGAGCTTTCTACCCCTGTACACCATGGATTTCTGCTATTGTCTTGGTAGACTCCATGTCTTGCTCTCGTACTTACCATGTCCTGCCTGCCAGAGATCAACAGAGAATCTGTCCTACATACCAGACTCATATCCTTTATGAGGACTGAAAAGGACACAGGTACCTGGACATAATATTAAGAGAAGACAAAATCTGTATCAAGTTCTCAGCATACCTAGCACCTGACTGACACCTACTGGATTTTGTGTCTGCTCTGTACTGTTTATATATTCATTTGCTCAGAGTATGTTTACAGCTATGTCTTTCTGACTCCCCCAGCTCTGCCCACCAAGTTCACAGAGGGTCTGAAGAATGAAGAGGCCACAGAAGGGGCCACGGCCACACTCCAGTGTGTGCTGAACAAAGAAGCCCCAGTGGAGTGGAAGAAGGGAACAAAGACCCTCAGAGATGGGGAGAGATACAGCCTGAGGCAGGCTGGGGCTGTGTGTGAGCTGCAGATCCGTAGCCTGGCTGAAACAGATGCCGGGGAGTACTCCTGTGTGTGTGGGCAGGAGAGGACCACAGCCACACTGACCGTCAGGGGTAAAGACCGTCCATGTGTGGCCACATGAGCCTGTGATTGTCATCTACATGTTGTGTCTCCTTTCTGCCGCTACATGTCACGGCTGAGGTGACCCTGTGACCATCTGTCCTGTAACCAGGATCGTCTCACCTCCTTTTCTCCTTACTCAGAACATGCTCTCATGCTCCTGTCCTACAACCCTCTCTCTGTGACGCCTCCCTGGATGTGTGTCTCCTGACCACCTGCACTTTCAGTCATATGTTCCCATGGGGATCCTTCTACCGTGATGTGTGTGGCTCCTTGTGTAGTCCGTGTTCTGTGGAAGTCCTTCTGGGAGTTCCATGTCCTCAGTGGCTGTTTGGCCTTTCCAGCCCTGCCTGCCAAATTCATAGAAGACTTGAGAAGCCAAGAGGCCACGGAAGGGGCCACAGCCACACTGCGCTGTGTCTTGACCAAGGCGGCACCTGTGGAGTGGAGGAAGGGGTCTGAGACCCTGAGAGATGGGGACAGGCACAGGCTGAGGCGGGAAGGAGCCGTGTGTGAGCTGCAGATCTGTGGCCTGGCTGTGGCAGATGCTGGGGAGTACTCCTGTGTGTGTGGGCAGGAGAAGACTTCAGCCACGCTGACCATCAGGGGTAAAGACCGTCCATGTGTGACCACATGAGCCTGTGGCTTGTTGTCCATGTGTTGTGTCTCAGCACTACTGTTTGCCTGTACTTGTGTCACAGCTGTGGTGACCCTGTGACCATCTGTCTTGTCACCAGAGTCCTCTCAGTGTCTCTTACCTCCCTTTCCCTTGCCCAGGAGATGTTCTCGTGTTAATGTCTGTTACCTGAGCTTTCCCTGTTCCTCCAGGAACATTGCCTCCTTGGCCCTCTGTCCTTCATTTTCCAGTTCATGACAAGGTTCTTTGTCAGTTTGTGTGACTCAGTGGATCCCAGGCATGGGTGGCACAGAGCCTTCCGGACAGCCCCATGGTTTCTGTTTGCCCTTCCTAGCCCTGCCTGCCAGATTCACAGAAGACATGAGAAGCCAGGAGGCCGTGGAAGGGTCCACTGCCACGCTGAGCTGTGAGCTGAGCAAGGTGTCTGCTGTGCAGTGGAGGAAGGGAAAAGAGATCCTAGAAGATGGAGGAAGATACAGCCTGAGGCAGCTGTGTGTGAGCTGCAGATCCGTGACTTGGCCGTGGCAGATGCCGGGGAGTACTCGTGTGTGTGTGGGCAGGAGAGGACCTCAGCCATGCTGACTGTCCAGGGTAAATGCCATGTGTGGCCACATGAGCCTGTGGCTGTTGTCTGTATATGGTGTTTCAATGTTCCCCCTGCCTGAACATTTGGCTTTGTGGTCGTCACCTGTGCCCCTCTGTCTTAAATCATGGGCCTCTTGGCATTTTGCTTCCCTTTCTCTCCTCTTCCAGATGTTCATTACCTTGAGCCTCTCGGGACATTTGCCTGCCTCACCATCTCTTCTGCCATTGTTTTTGGGCTGTGTGTGTGTGTGTCCCTGTGTCCTATGCACTGTGTTCTTCCCCATGTTCTGAGTGCCTCCTTGGCCTTTCCTTACTCTGCCTGCCAGATTCATGGAAGACCTGAAAAGCCATGAGGTCTGAAGGGGCTGCGTTCATGCTGCAGTGTGAACTGTGCAAGGCAGACCCTTGGAATGGTGGAGTGGTGCAAGGGGAAAGAAGTCTGGAGAGATGGAGGCAGATGTAGCCTGAGACATCATGGGGCTTTGTGTGAGCTGTGGATCCATAGGCTCTCAGTTCAGGATGCTGCGGTGTCCTCCTGAGGGAACTTCTGCCATCCTGACCATGGATGGCCATTACCATGTGTGGTCATTCAAGTGATCTGGCTTCTCCCTCCTGACCATGTGTGGTTTGTGCCCTCCTTATGTCTAGATGCCATGATCTCATTCCAAGTCACTGGTCTCTGTGATCCATCCATATGTGCTCATGAGGACACATTCTGTTAGCCAGGTCTAGGGACAGGAGAGAGCCTAGAGGAGCATGAATAGAGGAGCATTGGTGACCAGGAGACCTGCGAGGGCCATGGGCATCTTGCCAGGGACTCGCGAGGAACCCCGGCGTTTTGGGCTTGGGCATGGCGCTGAGGGCCTGTGTGTCATCACTATGTTGAAGGTGGGGTGGGGGGAAAAATAGAATCAGGAATTCTTGAATTTGGTAGATCACTTAACCGAGTCTTGCAAGGAATATCAGGCCTCTGAACTTTGCTGCCATAGGCTGTTCAAGCACTAAGCACCACAGACCGGGAAACTAAAACACCAGAAGTTTAAATGAAAAAAACCCAGAAATTTATTTTCCTATAAATTCTATATATTAGAATTCCAACAGCAAGTGTGAACGGGTTTTCCCTGAGGCCGCTCACTCTGGCTGGTGAATGTTCCTCTTTTCCATGTGTCACATGGTCACCCTTCTGTGTGTCTTTTTGTCCCAAACTTATACTAACTAGTCATATTTTAGATTGGAGCCCAGCCTAACGACTTCATTTTAACTTAATTCCTTCTTTCAGTGCCTTACCAGAAATAGAGTTATATTCTGAGGTACTAGTTGTGGGTGTCAGTGTATGAAGTAGGAGCAAAGAACACATAGCTATTCAGCTGGTAACGCTCTACTCTTACAAAACTCATGTTCTTTTCACATGCAAGATACATTAAGACTATCCCAATATTCCAAAGCCTTAACTCATTTGAGCATCAAATCTAATTCCAAAATCATCTCTAAATGTCATCTAAGTGTGAGCCTGAAGGTATGATTCCCTCTGAGGTCAAGTACCTTCCTAGCTGTGAACCCATGAAACCTGGCAGAGTATTCATTTCCAGATCACAGGAGGACAGGTGGAGGATAAAGATTCTTACTGAAAAAGTGGTCAGTTAGAATGAAAAAGGCCCCAAGCCAGTCTGAGATGTAACCACTAGGTTTATGTCTAGACAAGAGTCCTCTTTGTCTCAGTGCCCTGTCTTCTGGCCCCACCCATGTGGCCCTGAATGGAGGTACCCTCGCCCTGGAGAACTGAGGGGGAGATAGCCTGTGGTCTTGGGATCCCATGTCATCCTCTGTGCCTCAGGCCCTGACCTACCTTCACAGTATAGTAGTAGTTGTTGTTCTTTCTTCTTTCCTCCCCCTCCTCCTCCTCCTCCCCCCCTCCTCCTCCCCTCCCCTCCTCCTTCCTTCTTCCTTCTTCCTTCTGGACCTGGGCGTTCTTGCTCAAGGCTATGCACTACTTAAGCGACACTTTCACTTCCAGGTTTCTGGTGGTGGGTTGGATATCAGAGTCTTGCAGACATTACTGCTTGGGCTGGCTTTGAATCACAATCCTCAGATATCAGCCTCCTAAGTAGCTAGGATTACAGGCATGAGCCACCAGTGCCTGGGTAACAGTCAGACTTGGGGGGTAGCAGATGGGTAGCTTAGGGGCTCTGTTGGCTCAGCCCCAGAAGTCTGACAGCATTCCTTCATTCTATCATTATTAGGAGGTCTAGGCAGATGTGTGCCTCCCCAACCTAGGCTTTCGGTCATATGTTTACAACATGGTCCTTTACAACGGAGCGTGTGGCTCTTCATGTTCCATGTTCTGCACACAGTCCTTCGGGGAGTCCCATGTTCTCGTTTGCTATTGGGCCCTCTCCAGCCCTGCCTGCCAAGTTCATAGAAGACTGGAGAAACCCCCAGTTACTCACCCTGTCTCTGTCCTTTTTATTGTAGGCTGGCAGCTTCTCTACTGCTATAAAGTTCTCATAAACCACATCCTTCTGTGCATTGCCTATGATCCTTCTCAGGTCCTTCCTGGATAATCTCATCTCTACTTTTTGGCTTCAGCTGAGCTGAGGTGACTAGCCCCTTCCTAATGTTCTCTTCAGATAATACTTTCTGGGTTTTGCTTTATGGCCAGGTTGTAAGTGTTCTAAATCGTGAGGTTCAGGTTTCTTCTTTCTTTAGCTTATCTGTCTCTCCTCACATTTTATTGTAGGTGACAAGAAACCAGGCTACATCTTCACCACTTTACCTAAGAAT
This sequence comes from Dipodomys ordii, assembly GCF_000151885.1. Taxonomy (NCBI): domain Eukaryota; kingdom Metazoa; phylum Chordata; class Mammalia; order Rodentia; family Heteromyidae; genus Dipodomys; species Dipodomys ordii. Next base: position 19,208,673 of record NW_012267243.1, on the reverse strand, counting down.
CTCCTCAGCTCAACATCCAATTTTATTGTTTCTAAAGTCTACCTTCTATAGAGTACTACAGCGCATTGTAGAGTACTACAATGCATATAAAGTGTACCTCTAAAATCTCCTAACCTCTAGCCTTTATACAGTTCGGAAGCCACCTCTATTTGTTACAGAAGTGCCCAGTCTATATTCTTGAGTGAGAAATTCATTTCCTTGTAGTTCTGGGGTCAGACTGGAATAAGGTTTGTTCAATCTGAGTCCATTGCTTGGCTTCCAGACAGCTGTCTTCTACATGACTTCCTATGGTCATCCTCCTGTGTTTATGTTTGAACTGCTTATAAATATACTAGTCCTGTCATTGCCTTTTTTTTTTACCTTAGCCACCTGTGCAAAGACCCCAACTGCAAATAATTAGTCCAGATGCAGCCAGGGTGAGGGATCCCTGGTCACTGGTAACTTGTACAGTGCACACTCTGGAATCAGGAGGGAGGGCTGCAGGACAGGTCAGAGGCCAAGGGTACAACGGGTAACCATAGCTACAGTCAATGGGAGTGCAGTAGGCAGAGTCAGCACATGGCACTAGTGGGTAGGGTGTGGTTGCAATAGTGTCAGGACAGGAATGTGTAACAGAGGAGAGGGGGCTCATGATCTGGAGGGTGTACAGGAGCCCAAGTGTGTTCAGGTTGGACAGAACTGGATGGATCCCCTGCCTGCGATAGATAGACCATGAGACAAAACAGTGTCTGCCGTGGAAGTTACATGAGAGACATTCATGATCACATCACTGCATCTCTAGGCAGCAAGCTGGCCAGGCCTGGTATGCTTCCCAGACATAGGAGATCACAAAGAGGACAAGATGTCTGCTGAGAAGATCTGGAATGGAGCTCATCTCTCATCCAAACTGTACTTCAGCAGACACAATACAGGATCTGGAAAATAGTTATTGACCTGCCCTTTCCCATGACCCTCCAGTTTTCCTTTTTCTGTTTGCTTCATGGGTATTCAGATCATGACCTCCAAAAGTTTGAAGGCTTCTATCTGTGTGATCCTTGCTAGTCCGCACAGTTCATCAAAGATCTGAAGTTCAAGGAGTCCATGGAAAGGGCCCTGTCTACTGCACAGGATCAGCAGAAGCCCCTGTGGGGTAGAGGGAGGGTACAGAGACCTTAGAGATGGGGACAGATAGGGGCTATGGAGGACAGGGCCGTATGTGAGCTACAGATACATAGCCTGGCCCTGGAAGATTCTGGCAAGTATTGATGTATTTGTGGGAAGACAGGGAATGGCCACTCTGACTGTCGGGGGTGAAGACCACAAGTGACAAAGTAGATCCAAAGGGTGCCAAGTACTGGCCTCATGCCTTCCATCCACACTCACCACATGGCCCTCCCTGCTCTCCCCTCTCCCCTGTGCTGCAGCCCTCGCTCACTGCTTTATTTGTTCTGAGAATCAGGATCGCAAGGCCTGCAGCCAGCTTTCTGCCCTTTGTAACACTGTGGATTCTATCGTTGGGTTTTGTCTTGTCTTTGTATTGTCATGCCCTATTCTCAGGGTTCTCAAGGAAGTTTGACATTGTGTATTTGTTTCTGACTCTTTCTCTGCACTTCTCTGAAAAATTCATATAAAGTATAAGGCCTGAGGAAGCTATCGAAAGAGCTGTGACTTCCATGTGCAGTCTGGCATGAGGAGATCCCGTTCTACAGAGTGTTCAGCATGCCCAACCCCTGACCTTGGTCCTGTCAGGTTTTCTGTCTTCCCTGTGCACCCACATCCTGTCTTCTTCCTGCTTGTGAGCATGACGGTGGCTATGTCTTTCTGACTCCCCCAGCTCTGCCCACCAAGTTCACAGAGGGTCTGAAGAATGAAGAGGCCACAGAAGGGGCCACGGCCACACTCCAGTGTGTGCTGAACAAAGAAGCCCCAGTGGAGTGGAAGAAGGGAACAAAGACCCTCAGAGATGGGGAGAGATACAGCCTGAGGCAGGCTGGGGCTGTGTGTGAGCTGCAGATCCGTAGCCTGGCTGAAACAGATGCCGGGGAGTACTCCTGTGTGTGTGGGCAGGAGAGGACCACAGCCACACTGACCGTCAGGGGTAAAGACCGTCCATGTGTGGCCACATGAGCCTGTGATTGTCATCTACATGTTGTGTCTCCTTTCTGCCGCTACATGTCACGGCTGAGGTGACCCTGTGACCATCTGTCCTGTAACCAGGATCGTCTCACCTCCTTTTCTCCTTACTCAGAACATGCTCTCATGCTCCTGTCCTACAACCCTCTCTCTGTGACGCCTCCCTGGATGTGTGTCTCCTGACCACCTGCACTTTCAGTCATATGTTCCCATGGGGATCCTTCTACCGTGATGTGTGTGGCTCCTTGTGTAGTCCGTGTTCTGTGGAAGTCCTTCTGGGAGTTCCATGTCCTCAGTGGCTGTTTGGCCTTTCCAGCCCTGCCTGCCAAATTCATAGAAGACTTGAGAAGCCAAGAGGCCACGGAAGGGGCCACAGCCACACTGCGCTGTGTCTTGACCAAGGCGGCACCTGTGGAGTGGAGGAAGGGGTCTGAGACCCTGAGAGATGGGGACAGGCACAGGCTGAGGCGGGAAGGAGCCGTGTGTGAGCTGCAGATCTGTGGCCTGGCTGTGGCAGATGCTGGGGAGTACTCCTGTGTGTGTGGGCAGGAGAAGACTTCAGCCACGCTGACCATCAGGGGTAAAGACCGTCCATGTGTGACCACATGAGCCTGTGGCTTGTTGTCCATGTGTTGTGTCTCAGCACTACTGTTTGCCTGTACTTGTGTCACAGCTGTGGTGACCCTGTGACCATCTGTCTTGTCACCAGAGTCCTCTCAGTGTCTCTTACCTCCCTTTCCCTTGCCCAGGAGATGTTCTCGTGTTAATGTCTGTTACCTGAGCTTTCCCTGTTCCTCCAGGAACATTGCCTCCTTGGCCCTCTGTCCTTCATTTTCCAGTTCATGACAAGGTTCTTTGTCAGTTTGTGTGACTCAGTGGATCCCAGGCATGGGTGGCACAGAGCCTTCCGGACAGCCCCATGGTTTCTGTTTGCCCTTCCTAGCCCTGCCTGCCAGATTCACAGAAGACATGAGAAGCCAGGAGGCCGTGGAAGGGTCCACTGCCACGCTGAGCTGTGAGCTGAGCAAGGTGTCTGCTGTGCAGTGGAGGAAGGGAAAAGAGATCCTAGAAGATGGAGGAAGATACAGCCTGAGGCAGAACGGAGCTGTGTGTGAGCTGCAGATCCGTGACTTGGCTGTGGCAGATGCCGGGGAGTACTCGTGTGTGTGTGGGCAGGAGAGGACCTCAGCCATGCTGACTGTCCAGGGTAAAGATTTTTTTTTGTTAGATTTTTATTGTGAAAATACTGTACAGAGGTCTTACAGTTACATGAGTAAGGTAATGAGTACATTTCTTATGAAGCATTGTTGCCTCCTCCTTTGTTTTTCCCCTACCATCCCTTCCCTCCCACTTCCACAACTACATTCTCCCTCCCCCATGCCTAAATTGTAAAGTTTGTTGTTCAACAGTGTTTTGTACATCTCATTGTTACAATGTGTCAACCTGTATCCCTACTTAAACATTTTGTTTTTTCCCTTTCCCTCCCCAAACTATACTAACTTCAACTACAGTGAAAACAGGTTATACTGTGTGGGAGGAACATACAAAGCAACAAAAAAAATAATATGAGTTGGCACCAGGGGCTCACGCCTGTCATCCTAGCTACTCACGAGGCTAAGATCTGAGTATGGCGGTTCAAAGCCAGCCTGGGCAGGAAAGTCCATGAGACTCTTATCTCCAATAAAGCACTAGAAAACCAGAAGTGACTCTGTAGCTCAAGTGGTAGAGCTCTCGCCTTGAGCTGAAGAGCTGAGTGATAATGCTCAAGCCCAGAGTTCAAGCCCCACACCTGACCCAAAAAAAAAATCACATGGTAGAGGGTAAAGATTTGTGAACACGTGACTTGTTTGGGTTTTTGTTCTTATTGTCTGCCTCAGCCAATGCTGATCCTGTTCCCCAGAGTTGCCTCCCAACCTTCTGCCCATTTCTCTATTCTGTCTGGTCCCAGTCAATGCTAGACCTGTTCCTCAGGGCTGTCTAAGCCTTCTCTCCATTTCCCTATTCTGTCTGGCTATTTTCATTTTTGGGGGGGGCGGTCCAGTCGTGGGGCCTGAACTCTAGGCCTGGGCGCTGTCCCTCAGCTCTTCAGCTCAAGGCTAGCGCTCTACCACTTGAGCCACAGCACCACTTCCAGCTTTTTTCTTTTTGCTTATGTGGTGCTGAGGAATTGAACCCAGGGCCTCATGCATGCAAGGCAAGTGCTCTACTACTGAGCCACCTTCCCAGCCCCGGTCTGGCTATTTTCACAGTGCTGGCCCGTGTCAACCTTCATCTGAGTCTTGGCACACGGTTCTCCTCTCCTTGCCTCTTCTCTGCTCTCCTCTCCTCTCTTCTCTCCTCTCTCATGCCTTTGCTTCCCTTCCCTTCTCTCCTTTTCCTTCCTCTCATCTCCCCCCTTCTCTCTCTGATGCTCACATGGGGGAAGTGATTTTCCTTTGTGAGTCTTTTTTCAGTCTCTAATTCCCAGTGTGTCCATGGAGCATGCTTGCCATACCTCAGAGTCTTAGGTGCATAAGGAACAGAGACCTCCCTGAGTCTGTGGAACACAGCTCTCTCTTCAAGTCTGAGGGAGATGCAGCCCTGTCATAGGATCAAAAGGAGAAGTTCTTGGCCTCGGGCCTAGGAAGAACAGTGCCACAGACCAAGGGTCCGACAATAACTACATATTGAACTTGTATGTCTTCTGGGTAGACTATAGAGAACACCACTCCCTTCCCCTTTACTGCCAAGATCCTGAGGATATAGCTCTGTGGCAGGGCTGCTGTGTGAGGCAAACATCAGGAAGCCAGAGTCAGATCTTATTCCCCCTACTAGCATCTCTACTATCTTCCTTATTCTTGAAACCACCCAGTTCCTTATCTTCCACCCTTCCCCAGCCAGTCCTGATACATTCGATCCTATGGAGGTAGGCCATGGGACTGCAGGGGTGCCTGGCCCTCGCCCTGGTCACCTGTATGCTGAGGCTCTCAGGTGTACGTCCTGAGCTGACTCTGCCTCATGTGATACACCCTGCGTTCCCGCAGTCCCACAGGTGGTGTTCCAGGAGCCACTGCAGAACCTGCAGGTGGAAGAGGGTTCTAAAACCAGCCTTCGGTGCAAGCTGTCGACACCTAACACTGGTGTGGTCTGGAGCAAGGGTGGACTGGAGCTGCAGGCGGATGAGCGCCGAGAGCCCCGGCAGCAGGGCTGCGTTGTGGAGTTGGTGCTTTGGGATGTGCGCCGTGAGGATGCGGGCGAGTACAGCTGCACCTGTGGCTCCCAGACCACGAGCGCCATGCTCGTAGTCACAGGTGGGTATCCACCTCTCCGTGTGGCTGGGGTAGGGTGAGTTCGGTCTGCATGCTGACCCTCGCGGCCACAGCCCCATGTCTGGGGTTCCAGTAGAGAAAATGGAGCTCAGTGAAGCAATCCTGCAGCTCAGCCCTGTCTTCCAGGTTCCTCCTCTGAGCATCTCCATGGGTTCCCTCATTTTGTACCTGCTCAAGGTCCTAATTTTTGTGTGCTCCCTGTTCCCTTGGACTCTGCGTGGTTCTCTGATTTTTCCCCATGGCCGGGCTTTCTGGTCCGGCCTCCCCACTCCCAGTGCTTTCTGTGTCAGTAACTGCAGTTCTGGGGCCCCCTCTGTGTCCCACCGCCATTCCTGTGCACTCTTCTCCATGGGCCTTCAGACCCTCTTGTAGCTGAGCTGGCGAGGCAGCCCCTCCAGCTGTCACTTCCGGTTCTTTCCCAGGACTGTGCCTGCCTCTCATGTGGGTCCTGGGCTGCATCTCTTGGTCCTTCGTGTTGTAGCGGCTCAGGGCCTACTTTCATGCTGTCTCTCCAACCTTGCAGCTGCACCCGTGAGGTTCCTCCAGGAGCTGCAGGCCCAGGAGGTAGACGAGGGGACCACGGCGCACCTGTGCTGCGAGCTGAGCATGGCAGGCGGGAGTGTGGAATGGCGCAAGGGGTCCCTGCAGCTCTTCCCCTGCACCAAGTACCAGATGGTGCAGGAGGGCAGGGTGGTTGAGCTGCGGGTGTGTGAGGTGGAGCAGGAGGATGCGGGGGACTACACCTGTGACGCCGGCCATATGCAGAGTACAGCCAGGCTCTCCGTCCTAGGTGAGTGGTCTGTGGTCCCAAGTACCCCAGCTCTTCCTACCACATGGGGGTTGGGGGGCCTTGCTCTGCAGAAAGCAGGGCGGCTCAGAGCCTGTGGCTCTAAGTGTCCTTTTCTGGCCTGCCAGCCCCCAAGCCCACGTTCAAGACTGGCTTGCAGAGTGCAGAGCAGGAGGCAGGTGGTGTGGCCCGGCTGTCTTGCCAGCTGAATGAGGTTGATTCTGGGGCACCAGTGCAATGGCTGAAGGAGGGCATGGAGCTTCGCGTTGGTCCCAAGTATGAGATGCGGTGCCGAGGGGCCACTTGTGAACTGCTGATCCATGGGCTGGAAGCAAAAGACACTGGCGAGTATGCCTGTGTGGTGGGTGGCCAGAAAACTGTGGCCTCTCTCAGAGTCAAAGGTAAGCCACCCGACCTCCCAGGAGGGAGGCTGAGCCCTCTGCTGCACCCTCTCCCCTGAGGCTGCTTGGGAAGGATTCGTGGGCAGACCAGCTCAAAGGGCTGCCCAAGCCTCCCTTGGGTCACAGCTCTCTCCATTCTTGCACCACCTCCTATGCCAGTCCTCCAAGAAAAGAGGGACCCTGCTTCCTGCCCCCCATCTGGCAGGTGGGGTAACCCCGTCTGACCTGGGCAGCCTTCTCTGGGTCCCTCAGATCCTCTAGAAACTCTTGCTTCCTATTCCTCTAGGTCTAGTCAGGACAGGCCCGGCTGCAAACAGAGCTGCCCCTGCATGGTCTGTGGGGAGGCAGGTGCTCCAAGCCCAGTCCCTGTGTTTGTGAGCCTACTCAGTGCCACGCCACACGAAGAGTGGCCAGGGAGGCTTCCTGGGGTGGAGGTGGTGGGGGCCGTCTCCAGGCTGGTTAAGGTGCTTCTTTCACCCTGCCCCCAGAGCCCGAGGTGACCATTGTGCGGGGCCTGGTGGATGCTGAGGTGCAGGCTGATGAAGACGCGGAGTTCAGCTGTGAAGTATCACAGGCTGGAGCCCCGGATGTGCAGTGGCGCCTGCAGGGCCTGCCCCTGCAGAGCAATGAGGTCACTGAGGTGGCTGTTGTGGATGGTCGCATCCACACGCTCCAGCTGAAGGGCGTGACACCCGAAGACGCCGGGACTGTCTCCTTCCACGTGGGGAACCATTCATCCTCTGCTCAGCTCACTGTCCGAGGTAGCTGGCTTGGGTGGGCCTGTCAGACTGCACAGATGGACAGCAAGGTTCCTTTGGGGGCTAGGATGCTGGCAGGGAGATAGAACTTAGGTGCTGGTGGTTTCTAGGTGCTCCTTGGCTGTGTGGGTGACTCAGGCCAGTGGGAGGTGTTTGGGGGCTCACACAGTATTAAAGCTTAAGGCCCTGCCTCGTGGCCTTCAGGAGGTGGTACAGACCGTGACACTGCAGCCTTTGATTATCTCCAGCATCTCCACGGGTTAGAACCCAGATCGTTCTCTCTGCCTAGAGTTGGATCAGGGAGCTGATAACATGCTACCATGTTTGTCTTCAGAAATTGGGGGATATGCATATGTGTGTCAGGAGAGGACCCTTGAGTCATAGAAGCCATACTGAATGAGGACGTATGTCAGACTCAGGCTGATGCAATGCCTCTCCCATACCCAGCTCCTGAAGTGACCATCGTGGAGCCCCTACAGGACCTGCAGCTCAGCGAAGGCCAGGATGCCCACTTCCGCTGCCGGCTGTCCAGGGCCCTGGGCCAGGAGGCCCGCTGGGCCTTAGGAGGAGTACCCTTACAGGCCAATGAGATGAATGACATCACTGTGGAGCAGGGCACATTGCACTTACTCACCCTGCACAAGGTGGGCATCCGTGACCGCTCTCCACCTAGACTTGGAAGGCTCCAAGTCCATTGGAGATGTTCCTCTACCAGGGATCAGGTTGGGGAGGTGATAAGCCCCTGTCACTGGGGGTTAGTAAGATGAATCTGCCCTTCCTGGTCAGGATGGGGCTGCCAGCACTGAGCATCTTCCTACCTGTATCCTCAGGTAACCTTGGAGGATGCGGGGACCATCACTTTCCAAGTGGGCTCATGTAGCTCAGAAGCACAGCTGAAGGTCACAGGTAAGCAGCTCCTCCCCACGCCCTACCCTCTACCTATGGACGCCTGTGGATGCAGGCTCCCCTACACTGTCGCATCTACCCACTGGCAAAAACCCAAGACTTGGAATAGTGATTTTGCCTTGGAATTGGACTTTTCTAAGTTCCATTCACTGAGGTCATGGACTACAGAGGACTCTGGGGTGGGCTGGCAGACTTCTCCGTTAGAATGTGGGATCTCAGGCTAAAATTAATAGACACTTGCACAATCAATGGATCAAAGGTGTGGATGAAACGGTGTATATGTGACACTGTATGTATGTGGGTGTAGTAAACATAGCCCCAGCACACAAGCGGGTTTCTAGGAAAATTCATCTTGAATTGTGTCTTGCCCCAGAACTAATCAGTCCTGAGGATTTGGTTTTGATTACTCATCCCTTGTATCTTCCTTTTCATTCTCATACTGGTCTTGTCAATCCACCCATTATTCATTCATCTACCACTTATTCACTACCATCATTCCTCTGCTATCCATTACCAACCCATTATCCATCCATTTAGTCCATCTATCTGTCCATATACCACTATTCCGCATCCATCCATCCATCCACCCATCAAATGGTCTAGATCTGTTCATTTACCCATTCAGCATCAGGTATCCATTCATCCATTCGCCTACCCATTCATTTATTTACCATTTGGCCATTAATTCAAATACCCATCTGCTATTCAGTCATTCACTATCAAATCCTCCAGCCCTTGGAGGGATCTCAAGATAGGCCATGTTCATCTCTGTTCTCAACTAGACATGGTCACTCCTGTGGCCTGTGGGAAAGGCTGCCAAATACTAATGCCCTTAAAAGTTGATTAATGACAAGGGAGAGTTTAGGAGTGAATGAATGGGAAGAGACAGAACCTTTGTTCATTGGGGGATGTAACAGAGATGTGTGGTGTGCTTCAGTGTTGCTCTAGGCTAGGTGTCCCCAGCCTGAAAGAGTTGGTTCATGTACCAACTCCTCCCTATGGCCTTGGGGGGTCCTGGGCAAGGATGTGTGAATGGGTGTCCAGATATGATGGCCACACTTGGAAACTGGTGCTGGAGAAGAGAATGAACTGACACTGACAGCGAGAAGGGGAGGTGGTTAGATGTGTTTGGAGAAGCCAGTCAAGGGGCACTTTGAAGGCTTACGTGGGGTATAAATGTGGGGGAGAACATGGAAAGGCTTACTTGGGTGGGCTTGAGGGCTTTGCTGCCCACCAAAGGTCCCTGCCCATGCCTCTGCTCTCGCCCATGGGATAGACACATCTGGACTTTGCCAGTGTCCTCGGATGGCATATGAGAAGTGCTGAGAGAAGAGCACAGGGTCGGGGGAGGGCATACCTTCCTTGCCTGGCCCCAGGAAGCAGGTGGTGAAAGAGACCTTGGGTCTTGTCCTTCTCTCTGGGGAATGGGAGGGAGGGGCCCACTGTGTGGTCACTGGTGGTCTGGGAGGGCTCTCAGCTTCTCCACTAGCTGTGGTTACCCGATTGGCCATCCAAGAAGCAGGTGAGATAGAAGAGGACAGAATGGAGAGCACAGGCAGGCAGCTCCACACATACACACCTGAAGCTCCTGAGCTTGGACCCCACCAGGCGACATCCATCCCTGGGGCCCCAGAGGCCTAAGGCTGAAGGGACAGAGTGTCCTTCTGGAAGAAGCATCTGCCTCAACACCTCCAGAGAAGTAGAGTGAGGCTGACTCACACCCTCTTGGAGCAGCAGGCTCTGGGGTACCTCTCTATTATTCACACTGGGTCAGAAGAGACAGCCAGTGCCAGAAGGAGCCTCGACCATGGTCTGAGCATGTCCCTTCTGCTTTCTGAGAAGGTGTGTGGATGTCTTTGACCTCCGGTGGGTGATGCTAGGTATGCTCTGAAGGGTGTGTGGGAAGCGTATCGGTGAGCAGAGCTCATGCCTGGGCCTGAGCCACTTTTCATAGGATCACTGAGGGTGATCTTTGTATTCTCCACTGTGGTCAGAGCCATGTAGCCCGGCTAGGGTGGATTTCTAGACCCCAGGAAGAGACCATCTTTCTGATTGGGCTGGTGCCTGATACAGAAGACCTCTAGGCCCATGAATCTCAAGACCGTTCTAGCGTATGTCACTTGGAACACCAATTCTAGAGAAAACATCTTTGTTGCTTTTCTCCTATCCTCTCACGGGACAAAACAATTGCTTTGAACGCTGATTTTGTGTTAACGTGTGTGTGTATTCTTCCTCACACATGGAGCGATATAACTTAATTCAGTGTTGGAACTATCTAGAGTTGGCAGACTGTAAGTTAAGACTGCTCCCCAACTTCAGGTGCCAATTTCAAGTGTCAAATTGACAGACAGCTGCCCTTCTGGCTCTCAAGGTTGATGGTTTTTCCAGGACAGCTTATTGACATTAGTGAACTAGTATTGCAAGTTTATTACAGAAGAGCCCATCCAGGAATAGCTGTAGAGAAGCGTGACGTAAGGCAAGACCCGGGAGAGTGAGTTTGGCGACCCCCCCGGCTCCCTCCCTGGGTGCATCACCCTCCAGCACCTCAAGACCCACTAATCTTGATCTCATCAGATCTATTTAAGATAGTTTATTTTATGGAGATTAATCTATGGCTTTCCAGCTGTCCCAAAAGTTGATGAATGGTGATAGATGTTTTAGACTTCTTACCACTTGGTGACCACCCGAAGCTACCTAGTGTGACCAGAGTCCCTCATTAGTATTACTTTGTGTATGGTCAAAGGAGCTTGTTACAAATAACAACAGTTCAGTCATTCAGGAAATTCTGAGGGTATTAGGAGTCCTGTGGGAACAAAAACCAAACTTGTTATTAGAACACACTCACGCACCAATGATCTCTGGAGTAGTTCCCACCTGATAGACCGTAGGGCGCCCAGCCTGGCACTCCTTCTCGCCCTCTTACACAGAGGCAGCACTATGCCTGGTACGTGGCTTGCAGAATGTGGATGTCTTCGCTGGGGAGGTGGCCACGTTCTCCTGTGAGGTGTCTCGTGTGGCTGGGCCAGAGGCCCGCTGGTGGCTGGATGGCACCCTGCTTCAGGACACTCCCCAGAGTGCCATCGCCGTGCACAGGGGGACCCTTCACTCTCTCACCCTCTCGGGCCTAGGGGTGGCCGACTCAGGCACCATCACCTTCCGCATGGGGCCTCTGGTCTCCACAGCCAAGTTGTTGGTCAAAGGTATTGGCCACGGGGGACCACCTGTGCTGGTGCTTCTGACTTTGCTGTGCCCGCACGCTTCCTGCAGGCTCCTGGAGAGCAGAGGAGGGTCAGATATAGCCTTCTAGGGCACATTTCTCCATGCCCTCTATCTTCCCAGGGCAGCCCCAGATGGGCATACTTCCTGAATGGGAAATTCAGGCTAGGGAGCCAGGCAGTTGAAGGCGGCCCCATACCCATGCACTGAGTTCAGCCCGCGCAGGCTACTCACCTGGCCGCCACCTCAGCCAGAGGCTAGTTCCTTGAGGGAGCTTTCCTGGGCTCCTGGGCTCCATCCCAGGCCCTCGCCCGGTCTGTTCCTGTCCACACTTATATCAACTTGCTCTCTGGACAGGAAGGGCAGCAAAATGTCATGGACCCCCCTAGCTCCTTCATTTGATGCCTTTGCTGACTGGCCTCCTGTGAGTGCCCATAGAAAAAGTGGGTCACTGAGGTAACAGTGATTTATCAAGTAGATTTTCAGCAAAGGGAAATGGGTATTTCGATGGGAGGCAATCCAAACTATGGCTCTGGACTTTGAGCCAGGGACCCGGGGCCCAGCAAAGATGTTGGAGGTGGGGTGTGGATGCAGCCCCTGGGCCAGAAGAGCCCAGTCTGGACAGATACCCAGCTCAGCAGCACCATCAACCATGAATGGGCGCAGGGCGTATCTGATGCGGCGTGCTCTGAGCTGCCATGGCGGGTCCCACTTCCTGGCTGTGCCAGTCGCTGTAGCTGAGTCATTGCCTACCAAAGCTAAGCTTGCAGCTGCTAAAGCCACTAACATGGCCAGCAGAGCGTGGGTGGGTATGGTGGTGTGTCCCAGGGGCTGATGCGTGTCCGGCATGTTGGCCGACAGATCCCACGGTGGAGGTGGTCAGTGCCATGCAAGACCTTGCGGTGGAGGAGGGTGGCTCAGCCGAGCTCCTTTGCCAGTACTCACGGCCTGTGCAGGCCACATGGAAGATGGACGAGCGGGAGGTTCATGCAGATGGGCACCGTGTCATCATAGAGCAGGACTGGACCGTGGCCAGGCTGACCTTCAGGCCAGCCCTGCCCAGTGACAGTGGCATCTATTCTTGTGAGGCTGCGGGCACCCGTGTGGTGGCACTGCTCCAAGTGCAAGGTGAGGCTACCTGGCAGGCAGCCCCAGGCCCAGCACACCTATGGTGTGCCTTGGTTCACCGAGCCATAGAGAAGGGCATGCTGTAGCATCCATCCTGGTCATAGAGGTGCTCTGTACAGGGGAATGATCCTGGGCGTGGCAAAACTACCCCACAATGCACTTAGGTTAGAGCACAACCAGTTACATGCTTACGGCTTCTGTGAGAAACTGACCATTAACCAAGAGGCATGGATTCTGAAGGTTCCTAATCATGTGAGTGTGAGGAGAGTTCCAGAAACCATCACAGGTCTAGTTGTGCCGTTTGGGATGTGAGGAAGGGGTGTGGAGTCCAAACCCTGATGCTTCAGATACTTTGGCAAGTAAGGGCACCACATCCAGTGTCCATGTGGGGCTCCACGTTTGGGTAGCTTGTGAGTGTTGAAGTCTTGCGATCACTTGTGAGGTTCTCATCTGTGGAACAGGGAGCCCAGAGTGATTACCCTGTCTCCATGTGATCACTGGGGTGGCATCTTGTTTGACTCTTTGTAGTTGCAGGTGAGCTCCTAGGCTCACATGCACCTGAGCCCCTCCCTGGCTTCTCCCCACAGCCAAGAACACAGTGGTTCGGGGCTTGGAGAATGTGGATGCCCTTGAGGGCGGTGAGGCGCTGTTTGAGTGCCGTTTGTCTCAGCCTGAGGTGGCTGCGCACACCTGGCTGCTGGATGATGAGCCTGTGCACACCTCAGAAAATGTGGAAGTGGTCTACTTTGAGAACGGCCTGCGGCACCTGCTGCTGCTCAAGAACCTGCGGCCACAGGATAGTTGCCGGGTGACCTTCCTGGCTGGGGACGTGGTGACATCTGCGTTCCTCACTGTCAGAGGTAACCGTGCTTCTCTGGTACAGGGTGGAGGGGTAGGGTGAGCCCCTCCCACCAGAGGCTGGGTCCACCCGATGCTCTACAGGGTGAAAGGATGTTGATCTCTGAGATCTCTTGTCCCCACCCCAAGCTGGAGGCTGTGCAGCCAGCTCAGTGAGACAGAGAGATCTAGGATGGGAGTGGCGTCTGGTTGAGAACCATTCACCCTGCAGAGAGACAAGATCGTGCGGGCTGGTGCAGGGCTGGGGTGCCAGTGGGTGAGACCCCTTCCCAAAGATCTTCCAGCCTGGGAGAGTTGTGGAGTGGGGTGTCAGTCATTGATACTGCTCACAGAGGTGGCTCCACCCCTTCAAGTCCGTGGGGGATCTGCAAGAGCCCCTCCTGCTGGCAGTTCCATCTGGGATGAGGAGTAGGGGGTCCTTGGTTTCCGAGGAGCCTCCCACTAGAAGTCTGGCTGCTTTGAAGGAGGGGATGAGTGTCTTCTAAGCCCTTCAGTGTGAGGCTTCACTGGGGGGGGGGGGAGAATTGGCTGAGAGGTGGTGTTTTGAGACCTCTCCAACTGGAGGCAGCATGGAGGGGAGGCACAGTAGAGGCCAAGGGTCTCATGCTTTGCCTCCAGAACCTTCCCCTTGCGTTTATTCACCTGTCCACCCTCACAGGATGGCGTTTAGAGGTCATGGAGCCACCAAAAGATGTGACGGTACGAGCTGGCGCCCAGGCCAACTTCACCTGCAAGCTCAGTGAGGCGGTGCCTGTGGGAGAGGCAGCCTGGTATATCAATGGTGCTGTGGTCCAGCCAGACGACGCGGCCTGGAAGGTCACTGCTGACGGCAGCCAGCACTCCCTGCTGCTACGGAGTGCTCAGCCCCACCACGCTGGGGAGGTGACCTTTGCTGCCCGTGACGCAGTGGCTTCTGCAAGGCTTTCTGTGCTGAGTGAGTTGCAGGCTCCTCCCCGCAGGATGGGCGGGACAGGTCTGTAGACCACTGGGGTGGGTGACCATCCAGAACTGCATCCTGGGTGGAGTGGTTGGACGCCCAGAGTGGAGGTGGTAGTGTGTGTCATGCCCCTTCCTTCTCAGTAGCTCCTCCTGCTGGTCTAAGGGGGTTGCTGAGTAAAGCTGTCTGTCAGATCAGGGTACTGAGGCTAGGGGCCCAAGTCCCGGTGAGAGCAGAAGTCAGAAGGAATGAGGCTCTCCAGTCCTTAGACTGCTGAGAGTTCTCAGAGGACCCCATCTTGAGTGGGCTGTGGGTATACAGTCTACTGAGACACATAGACCCGCTAGTTCACGGGTGGGGTGGCTCTGTATCATCTCTTCCTCCCTGAGACAGGCTGGGCCGCTGGGTATAGTGACACACAAAACTTGGGGAAAGTGGCCTGCCCCAGGGCCTGTTCCACGTCCAGGGCCTGACCCTAGCGGCTGTTGGAAGGGCTGCAGGCCACAGTGGGTGTGCTGACCTCCTCCCTTCCTTTCAGGCCTCCCTGACCCCCCAGAGGATGCCGAGGTGGTGGGTCGAAGTGGCCGCTCTGTGACCTTGTCCTGGATGGCTCCCACAAGTGACGGCGGTGGCGGTCTGTGTGGCTATCGGGTAGAGATGAAGGAGGGTTCCACAGGCCAGTGGCGTTTATGCCACGAGCTGGTGCCTGGGCCAGAATGTGTGGTAGATGGCCTGGCCCTTGGGGAGACCTATCGCTTCCGAGTGGCAGCCGTGGGACCAGCAGGTGCCGGGGAACCCGTGCACCTGCCCCAAATGATCAAGCTGGGTGAGTCACTGCTCTGGGGCCACCTACCCAAGCTGGAGGGAGGGAGCCTGTGTGCTGGGGTCTGGACTGCAAAGCCCACCCTGCCTGATGAGGCCTGTCTGCTGTCTATGGGTGCTGTTTCCCAGCAGAACCCACGGAACCTGCGCCTCCCCCGCCCCCAGTCCCAGAGCGACGCCAGGCGGTGGCTGGTGAGGACGTCTGTCTGGAGTTGGAGGTGGCGACCGAAGCTGGGGAAGTTGTCTGGCACAAGGGGACAGAGCGCATCCAGCCGGGCGAGCACTTCCAGGTGCTCTCTCAGGGCCGGCAGCAGATGTTAGTGATCAAGGGATTCAAATCAGAAGACCAGGGCCAGTACCACTGTGGTCCTGCCCAGGGCTCCATTCCCACCAAGGCTGCCACATTCCAGGGTATGTTCTGGGCTGGGGTGGAAAGCCCTGGGGTATGGGAACATGGCTGGCCTGGCCTTCCTCCTCATCAGTTCTCTGGAGGAAGGGCCGAGGGTACTCTGACACCCGGAGTAGGACATGATGGAAGACTAAGGCTGGGTCAGGAGATGAAACAGCTCTCACATTATTGCCTGAGGCCGTGCCCTCGGCCAGCCCACCCATCCCTGAACAGGGTGCAGCCCTCAGCTTTCTAGTGCTGGTCCTCTTGAGTCTGGAACCTCGAGCACCTGCAGCTCTCTTCCCAAGACTTTTCCTGAGCTTTGAACCTCCTTCCCTCTGAGCATTCCTGTTCTCTTAGTGACTCTGCTCTGAGGTGCTCCCGCATGCTTATGCCCTGCTTGCTCTGTAATGGTGCCCCCTGCACCCTCAGCACCCTGGTACTTTGCCTGCATGCTCTGAGCTCTCTTCCCGGCTCCATTCACACTGAATACCTTAGGCACCCCATGCTCTTACCCCTCACCCCCCATGTCCTCTCAGCTCCCTCATGCTGAGTCCTTCTTCCAGCTCAGTCCCCTGCCCCGAATGCTATGAATCCCTCCTCTACTGTAGCCTCATTCTGTACCCTGAGTATCTTCCTTTCCTGAGTCCTTTCTGTGTTCTGAGCTCCTTCCCCCTTTCTGAATGGCAGCCTACCTTTAAGCACCACCCTGCACCAGTCTGTCTTTCCCCTGTTGTCTGCACCTGGCCCTAGTGCATTCACATGCATGAATCTCCTTGTGTTGCTCCTTGAATTAATATGGGCTACTATATCAGCAGCAAGGGCCAGGAAGGAATGAAATAATCCCAGTTTGACTTTGCAGTCATGTCTTCTCTGGCCACCATGTGCCCTGTGCAGGTGGTCTGAGGGGAAGCTGATGTGGACTTAGGCTCAGAGCTTCTAAAACCTGGTAGAATGATGTGGTACCCGGCAGGGAGTCGAAGTCCAGCAAGGTGACACACCGGTCATCAGTGAGGGTGAGTGTGATCTCACGTCGCAGCCCTATCCTGCTGACCCATCTTCTGCTTTCTTCAGTGGTGCTGACCACAGGCTCTGGGGACGAGGCCCCCGTGCAGCCTAGCCTGCCCCCTGAGGCAGCCCAGGAGGGTGACCTGCACCTGCTCTGGGAAGCCCTCGCCCGGAAGCGCCGCATGAGCCGTGAGCCCACCCTGGACTCCATCAGTGAGCTGCCTGAGGAAGACGGTCGTGTGCAGCACCTGCGGCAGGAGGCAGAGGAACTGGCTCCTGAACTCTCCGAGGGGTATTCCACAGCCGATGAGCTGGCACGCACTGGAGAGGCTGACCTGTCACATACCAGCTCTGATGATGAGTCCCGAGCGGGCACCCCTTCCCTCATTACCTACCTCAAGAAAGCTGGAAAGCCTGGGGCACCACCCTTAGCCAGCAAGGTGAGTGCCCTGCCTGCCAACCCCCTTTCAGCGAGCAGAGAGAAGCCTGGGCATCTTAGACTTTCTTCATTCATGCACCCGTCTTTAATCTATCGATTACTATGTCTATACATCTACCATTCACCTGCCCATCTGTGCATCATCTTTCCTTCCTGCTATCCACGGGTCCATCTACCATGTTCCCAGGCATCCATATATCCATTCTTTCTTGCATTCACTGGTCCATTATATCTACTTACCATATTTCTGTCTGTACCTGCACCTGTTTATCCATCTGCACATCTAATATCTATTCATTTTTCCATTATCTACCATCTTTCGATTCATCCACCATCTCTTCTGCACCTGTTCACCTATTTGACCACTTATCCATTGACCTATTCACCCACCTATACCCATTCACTGATCCATCAGTCTACTACTCTTATGCTTATGTGCCAGTTTGTTTACTTATCTTCTATTTGCCAAGTCATACAGCCAGCCCTTTGTGCCCCACACATCTGTCCCTACTATCATCCATCCATTCGTCATCCATCACCCACCTATCCACTACCTTGCCCATAATTTATCCACCATTCCTCAATCCATCACTCCTGTACTTGCCCACCTATTCATCTGTTTTCTGGTCAGACTGTTTACCTATTTACTCATCCGTCCACCTATCTACACCTATGCCACCCACCTATCTATATATCCACCATTAGCCATCCATCCACCTTCCCTTCATCCATCCAGCCTGCCTTCCATCTACCCATTCATTCCCCATCCATCTCCACTCACATAGCTGTGAAATTTTTCTTGGTCTTCCTGCTATTCCTTATAAGGCAGCTAATCCTCATGTGTGTGAATGTATAAAGCTATTTCAGGGAGGAGGTGGTCTTGCTTTGGGGTAGCAGTAGAAGCCAGTAGGCACCTAGCTCAAGCGAGTGTGGTTGCCAGTAGGTGGGAGGAAGAATAGAATGCTAGAGCAAAACATGGCCCTGGGGCCTTGATCCTGTGTGCTCCTGACTTCAGCTTTCATGCTCCACCATGACATCACATCCTGTGCCTGCAGATTGGGGCTCCAGCAGTCCCCTCTACGAAGACACAGAAACATCAGGAGCAACCAGCCACAGTGTGCCCACCCCAGGGAGAGGCGAGGGCTGAGGACCTGAGCGATCCCTCCATGGACAAGGCTGCCGTGAAGATCCAAGCTGCCTTTAAGGGCTACAAAGTGCGGAAGGAGATGAAGCAGCAGGAAGGGCCGGTGTTCTCCCGCACGTTTGGGGACACTGAGGCACAGGTGGGGGATGTCCTGAGGCTGGAATGTGTGGTGGCCAGTAAAGCGGATGTGCGGGCCTGCTGGCTGAAGGATGGCGTGGAGCTGACTGATGGGCGACACCACCATATCGATCAGCTTGGGGATGGCACCTGCTCTCTGCTGGTCACTGGTCTGGGCCCTGCTGACACTGGCCGCTACACCTGTCGGGTGAGCAACAAGTTTGGCCATGTGAGCCACAGTGCCTGTGTGGTGGTCAGCGGGACGGAGAGTGAAGCCGAGAGCTCCTCTGGGGGAGAGCTGGACGATGCCTTCCGACGAGCCGCCAGGCGCCTCCACCGGCTCTTCCGCACCAAGGGCCCCTCTGAGGTGTCAGATGAGGAGCTCTTCCTCAGCGCCGACGAGGGCACTGCAGAGCCGGAGGAGCCTGCAGACTGGCAGACATATCGTGAAGATGAACATTTTGTCTGCATCCGTTTCGAGGCACTCTCTGAGGCCCGCCAGGCAGTCACCCGCTTCCAGGAGATGTTTGCTACCATGGGCATCGGAGTAGAAATTGGGCTTGTGGAGCAAGGGCCCAAGGGAGTGGAGATGCGAATCAGCAAGGTGGCTCCTCTGCCTACCCCCGCAGTGCCTCCGGGGCCTGTGCCCAGCCTGCTGGCTTCTGATGCTGGTGAGTTCACACACTGCCTTGGTCGGGCTGCACGAGGATCCAGGGTGGACTGGAGGAGGCGTGGCAGCATCAGCTGGGTCACCTGCACTCCAGCATCAGCTGTTTGCAGATGTGGCCTACTGAGTCATGGTACACCCTGGCTCTGAGGTTAAACAGAGCTGAGTATAAACCCCAGCTCTGCCTCTTACTAGCCATGTGCCTCAGAGATGCTATTTGGCCTCTTTGACCTTCAATTTTCACATCTGCAAATGGGGATGAGAATATCTACTTTCTGTTGTTTTTTTCTTTAAGGAGAGACTCAGAGATGGAACTCATAAAATAGAGGGGTTCTGGGGTCCACTGCACAGTATATTCTATTTCATCAAGTAAATAATTAAAAGTCCATTTCACTGCTTGCTTCTGTCTCTCCAGAACATTAGGAGGTTATCGTAAATGTCTCAAATCATGTCTTGAAACTTCTGTCCACTTTGGGGCACTTGTGTCCCTAAAAGGTCATTTGTCTGTTCTTCCAGGACTCCTAGATCACACAGCCTTACCTTTTTTTCCCCCCTATTCTTTATGTTTCTCCATCCTTCTTGCTTAGTGGCTTTGGAAGCAAGCTTAGAAAATGGGAATAGGGTAGACTGAGCTGGCAAGATTCAGGGTGGGGTTATTAGACAGGGTCTCAACACTCAAATGAACACTTGCACCAGACTTCCGGTCTGGTGGAAGCTTGTGGTTGTAGGTGTGATTGGCATGATCAAGGCTAATGTGGCATGCCCTGCTTGTCTGTCCCAGCCCCAGTGTTCCTGACCCAGCTGCAGAACCAAGAAGTACAGGATGGCTACCCTGTGAGCTTCGACTGTATGGTCACAGGCCAGCCGGTGCCTAGTGTGCGCTGGTTCAAGGATGGGAAATTGCTGGAGGAGGATGACCACTATATGATCAATGAGGACCAGCAGGGTGGTCATCAGCTCATCATCACAGCTGTGGTGCCTGCAGACATGGGTGTCTACCGCTGCCTGGCTGAGAACAGTGTGGGGGTCTCTTCTACCAAGGCTGAGCTCCGTGTGGACTGTGAGTACTGCTCTCCTGAGCTGGGCTAGAGGTTGGTGGCAAGGGAGATAGGGAGCCTTGATGTCTTGTGGCCGGTGAAGAGGAGACTTTTCTGGGAGCAAGGGCCAGGACGAGAGTCTCAAGAACGGTTAGGGTGAAGTGGTACAAGGACCTCATGTCTGTCTGTCAGAGGTGTATCAGCTGGAAAGAGGCCCAAAAGGTTTTGAAGGGGAGATGACCTAGCCTTCCCCAGCCACTCCATTGAAACTTTTCTTGGGAGACCTCCAGGGGCTTCACTGGAAAACCTCTCAATAGAAGTGTAGAGATAATGATTGATTGATGCTATGGTCTTTAAAAAATCTATGTGATCTTTACTCCTGATTGCTCGTACAGAGATTCTAAGTCCTTGGGATGCCCAGGTACAGGGCACAGCTTCAGTTCTCATGAGGTGACTCTTGAAGGTTTCCAAAGTAGCTTCAGGGTGGTGACTGCTAGCCAATCAGATCAAACCTTGATGAGGAGTCGGAGCTTTCAAACCTTAGGATCTATGCATACCAAGCAGGCATTTTACCACTGAGCTGTATACCCAGTACTCTTTTTAAAATTTCTTTTTCCTTTTATTTTATCCTTATTTACTATGTTCTTAGGTACACTACTTTGTAATATCTAACTTTGTTATTAATCCCACCTATCTTTCTTTCTTATTTATTTATTTATTTATTTTTGGTCAGTCATGGGGCTTGAACTCTGGGCTTGGGCACTGTCCCTCAGCTCTTCAGTTCAAACACTCTACCACTTGAGCCACAGCACCACTTCTGGGTTTTTTTTTTTGAGTGGTTTATTGGAGATAAGAGTCTCACGGACTTTCCTGCCCGGGATGGCTTTGAACCTCGATCCACAGATCTTAGCCTCCTGAGTAGCTAGGATTATAGGCGTGAGCCACCGGCGCTGACTATATTATTTTTTAATCTCTAGAAGTTCTTGAGTCTTGGTAATATAGATCATCTACTTTTTGAACATATAGAATACAGTTCTAATGCCGGGCGCCGGTGGCTCACGCCTGTAATCCTAGCTACTCAGGAGGCTGAGATCTGAAGATCGCAGTTCAAAGCCAGCCCAGGCAGGAGAGACCGTGAGACTCCTATCTCCAATAAACCATGAGAAAACCAGAAGTGGCGCTGTAGCTCAAGTGGTAGAGTGCTCGCCTTGAGCTGAAGAGCTGAGGGACAGCGCCCAGGCCCAGAGTTCAAGCCCCACAACCGCCAAAAAAAAAAAAAGAGTACAGTTCTAATAACTGTTTTTATGTCCTCCTCTGCAAGTTCTACTGTCATGGTCAGTTGTGGGTTGGTTTTGATTGATTGATTCTTCTCTACCATGTGCATCTTGTTTTCTTGCCTCTTTGCATGGCTGATGATCTTAGTTTGTGTTCTACAGATCTTCAGCTGTGTTTTGGGATGCAGTTAGTTCCTAGGAAACAATTTGAGCCTTTATGATTTGTTAGGTGAGTCTAGAGTAGGGCTCAGTCTAGGGCTAATTATTCCCCACTTCTGAGGCACAGAGTTCTGAGAAACTAGAACCATGTGTGCTGTGAGTTTTTCTACGGTGACTGGAGAAAACAGGCATTGTTCCTGGCACTGTTTCCTTCTGACCATTCAGATGTGTCTTCTCTCATGAATCTGCTAATCACTACCTGCTAAATGATGGCGAGTCCTGCCTGCACAGTTTTCTCTTTTCTGGCACGGTCCTGTGAACTCTGCTGCCAAGGTTGCCCAGGACTCAGAACTCATGGAATTCCCCTGATTTTGCCTCCATTTTCCCTCCTAGACCTGGAAACAGTACAGAAAGCTGGAGAAACGAAAGATTTTGCTTGTCATTAAAGCTAGATAAATGATAGGTTTTGCTTATAGTCCCTATAATTAAACCATTATTGTCCCCCACTTGCCTAATGACAAGACTTACAAAAACACTTTTATATTTATCTAGGTTCTTGTGGTAGTGTTTTTGTTCTTGTTGTTGCTTCAGGTGGGAGTGTTCTTGGTTAAGGCTGTTACAACAACATAACATGGATTGGA
Organism: Dipodomys ordii; assembly: GCF_000151885.1. Taxonomy (NCBI): domain Eukaryota; kingdom Metazoa; phylum Chordata; class Mammalia; order Rodentia; family Heteromyidae; genus Dipodomys; species Dipodomys ordii. Next base: position 19,186,566 of record NW_012267243.1, on the reverse strand, counting down.
TGCCTTGTAAAGAACTAACTTTCTCACTGTTCCGGTGGCTAGAATTCTGCGCTCAGAGAGCCACTGTGCATACGGGATCTGGTCCTGACAGTCTTATTATTGTATGTCTTATAAATATTTTGTATTTTAGAAATATCACAAATCAGCTGGGCACCAGTAGCTCACGCCTGTAATCCTAGCTACTAAGGAAGCTGAGATCTTAGGATTGTGCTTCAAAGCCAGCATGACAAGAAAACCCCATGAGACTCTTATTTCCAGTAAACCACTCAGGGAAAAACCGGAAGTGGCCCTGTGGCTCAAGGGGTAGAGCACTAAACTTGAGCTGAAAAGCGCGCAGGCCCAGAGTTCAAGCCCCACGACCTACCAAAAAAAAGAAAGAAAGAGAGAGAGAAAGAAAGAAAGAAAGAGAGAAAGGGGCTAGGAAGGTGGCTCAGTGGTAGAGCGCTTGCCTTGCATGCCTGAGGCCCTGGGTTTGATTCCTCAGCACCACATAAGCTGTGGCTCAAGTGGCAGAGCGCTAGCCTTGAACTGAAGAGCTGAGGGACAGCACCCAGGTCCAGAATTCAGGCCCCACGACTGGACCAAAAAAAAAAAAAAGAGAGAGAGAGAGAAAGAAAGAGAGAAAGAAAGATCACATATCTAGGTTTCCATAAGGTAAAATCCACAATGTCAAGATAGTTAACCAAAAATACACAGGCTCGTAAAGAGACAGGAAAAAATAACCTGTAATGTGTAGATTAATCTACTCAGTCAATCTACACCTACTCATATGTTAGAACTAGCAAAGACAGTAAAGCTCTATTCTGTGGATTTAAACATTTTAGCTTTTTTGTATTTATTTAAGTAGTACAAGAGGTGAGAAACAGTGAATGAGACTGATAGTAGGTTAGGTAGTCTACAGGAAAGAATATAGTGTCATGTAAGAACAGGGAAGAAAGACGGTAGTAGACAGGTTCCCTTTTATAAGGACACTGATCCATTCATGAGACTCCGCCATTCGATGTGATCATCTCCCAAAGCCCAATCTCTTTTGGGTTGATATTTTGATATATGAGTTTTTGTGGGGAGCACATTCAGTCATTTGACAGCGGATAAATTCAATCTCTCTTGCTCTATTGTGGCTAGAAGTCCAAGTCTCTATCACATACCCGTATTGGGACTTCAACTTAGGGTCTGAGTACTGTCCCTTAGTTGATTTTTTTTTAGTTTACTTTTATTGTCAAGGTGATGTACAGAGGGGTTACAGTTACATACATAAGGCAGTAAGTCATTTCTTGTTGAACTTGTTATCCCCTCCCTCATTTTCTCCCATTTCCCTCCCCACATCCTCCTCCCAAGTTGTACAGTTCGTTTCCAACGTATTGTCTTGTATCACTGTTGCATTGGTTTGCCCTTTGTCCTTTGTCTCACCCTTCCCTAATTCATATACAATACCCAGGGCACCAAAATCAAATACAAAGGACAATATAAACCATAGGGGGAAAAAGACAAAAGAAAAAAGAAATCATGTAGTACATTAAAACAAGAACAACAATGAAAAACCTCTTGTGTCCATATCTTAGACTTTATTTCAGTTAGCCTCATCTTATATGGTCATATGTACATATCAATTGAGCTATTCTGGTCATCTGCTAGGACTATCCTAGACATATATTAAGGTTACTACTTGAGCCATAGCTCCACTTCTTTTTTGAAGTTGGTAGTTAGAGTTAAGAGTTTGACGGACTTTCCTGCCCAAGTTGGTTTCAAACCTAGATCCTCAGACCTTAGCGTCTTGAGTAGTTAGTATTACAGGTAGGTGTGAGCCATTGGTGCCAGGCATAGCTGTTGGTCTAGAGGCCAATATCTATTTTATTCCTCATGGTTCTGTAGGATAAACCATAATGTTTTTCCACTGTCATTGCCATTTACGAAGATTCCAAATCATGTGCTATTTACCATGCTTTAAGTCAGAGAGGCTTTTGGTTTATTACAGGCCTAGAAATATGGGGCCAGTAAACAGCCCCAAGTCCAGTAGGGTACAGTACAGCTGTTGCCCTCCTGACTTTCGAGTGTAAGTGATGCCCAATAAGGCTGGACAGTTAGAACCTCGTGGTCAAGGGCTGAGGTGGTCCTGGTTCAAGGTCAGCGCCTAGGCAGAGGAGCGGCAGGCCTTGCTCCAGCGTGTCCTTCCTTCCCCAGTGACAAGCACAGACTATGACACTGCAGCAGATGCTACAGAGACCTCATCGTACTTCAGCGCCCAGGGATACCTGTCCAGGTAGGACCCCCTTAGCAACAGCAGAGCTCAGTGACTGGTAATCCCGACACTCTGGGGAAGTGGCCATGCTGGGCTGATGGGATGGGCTTTGGACTGATGAGCCAGTTCTCCAAGCGTCTACCAGGCCCTGGAACTTTGTCCCTGTACCTTTCAGTTTAGCAGACAGGGAACTTCAAAATCAATCCATGTCTGACATGTACTCCAGAAGAGCCCTCCTACCCTTGCCCTGTTACTGGTCCCCTAATAGCTGCCCCATGATTTGTCTTTCTTGTCAGCCGGGAACAAGAGGGAACTGAGTCGGATGAGGGGCAGCTCCCCCAGGTGACAGAGGAGCTGAGAGACGTCCAGGTGGCTCCTGGCACACGCCTGGCCAAGTTCCAACTCAAAGTGAAAGGTAAGGGGTTGGTTGTGGGGCAGCCGCCATGATGGGACAGAGACCAAGAGCCTCCATAAGCCACAGTTAGGAGGGTACCCTAACCAGCAGCAAGTTGGGGGTCACATGTGCCTACTGCCCGGGTGAGCACCCTGTGGTCTTCTTTGGACTTTTGTCTCCCACTGAGTGAGAGCTCTGGTCTGACCATTCCCCTCTGTTGGCTGCAGGCTACCCAGCCCCAAGACTGTACTGGTTCAAAGACGGCCAGCCCCTCACAACATCCGCCCACATCCGCATGACTGACAAGAAGTCCTTGCATACACTGGAGATCGTCTCAGTTACTCGGGAGGACGCCGGCCAATACTCGGCTTACATCAGCAATGCTGTGGGTGCAGCCTACTCATCTGCCCAGCTGCTGGTCCAAGGTGAGTGTCCACTGGGGCTGACTGTCCAGCCCTGCCCCATCAGACCTGGAGTCAGGACCCCTTGGTCATTACCCCAGTGGACTCTCACAAGTGTCCAGAAGCTTGCCCTTCAAGGTTAGGAGCTCAGGGTTCCTAGACCCAAGGGATCAAGTGTGCGCATCTCTATAGAAGCACACTGCGCAGAAGCTGACTTGGGGAGACAAATCCACATTTTCTTTTATTTTCCAAAAGATCTTGAGCACTGAAAGCCAATGCCAAGCTTGACCCAAACCTGCCCTGTCATCAGAGCAAGGCTCCAGAGTCCCAGTGGGGATGAGGGGGGTGGCGAGTTGTCGCATTGTGTCTGGCCCATGTGGCCACATGCCTATTGCGTTCCTGAGTGTGTGATACCACTGCTGCTTGCATGAGCACTCAATCAAGGATCTAGAGGCCTTGCCCGTGGATGGAGCGGCCTCAGCCCCACGCTCAATGGGCAGGGCCATTAGGATGGACATGGCATTATGTACAGAGCCTAGGAGAGGGACACCTGTGCGTGTACCTCTTCTACCGGGTGCTTCACTCCTCCTGTTTCTTTCAGGCCCCGATGAGCCAGACGAGAAATCAGCATCAGGTAATACAGACCCAGATGGCAAGAGAGGGCAGCAAACCATAGGTGCCGAGGGCAGGGTGGATGTCCCTGGGGCTGGCAGTGGTGGTATGGGCAGGAGGCTGCCGGTCAGAGGGGCGACATGAGGCGTCCTGAGCCTGCAGGATGCAGAAGTCCTCCTGAGGGTCTCCCAGGAGCCGTAGAGGGCTGTGGGTAGTTCCAGCGGGTACCCACAGGCTATGCCTTCCAGATGCACATGAACAACTGGTGCCACCCCGGATCCTGGAACGGTTCACCCCCAAGAAAGTGAAGAGGGGTTCCAGTATCACATTTTCAGTGAAGGTAGAAGGTAAGGCCATCACCTCACAGAGAGTGGTAGGCAGCACCTCACCCCTGGAGCCCCTGTCCATCCTTGGTGAGGACATGCCCACTGGATCCTCTCATCCACAGGCCACCCAGCTCCAGCTGTTCACTGGCTCAAGGAGGAGGCGGAGAGAGGTGTGCTGTGGATTAGCCCCAGCACACCAGGCTACACCATGGCCAGTTCTTCCCAGCAGCACAGCCTGGTGCTGTTGGATGTGGGCCGGCAGCACCAGGGCACCTACACGTGCATTGCCACCAACGCCGCTGGCCAGGCACTCTGCTCTGCCAGTCTGCATGTCTCGGGCTGTGAGTAAGGTGGCTGGGGGTGGGTGATTGCATTGGTCTTGGGGCATGGAATTAGACATGGAACAGCTTTGAAGCCTCCTTTACCAGCTCCTGGGGTGGGACCTCCTGCAGACCCCTCTCCCATCTCCTCTCATCCTCTCCCAGTGCTGGCAAAACCCACAGAGCAAGCCAGAGCCGTTAGTCCTGCAGGACCTTGTGTTCACCCTGCCCTGTGCAGCTGACGGAGGGCCCTCTGCTCACGAGCCTCGCTCAGTCCCTCTGAAGGCTGCCCTTCAAGACTACACTCCCATTCCTCATCCTATCTAGTGCTGCTCCGTGAGCCGAGAGTGGGGCAGGGTGGTGGCTCAGGCACAGTGTCTTTGGAGGGTCAGAGGGAATGGGTATGTTCAGGACCCCACAGCAGCCCACACAACCCAGGTAGGGTCTGGACCTAGAATCTAGTGCATGAGGTCCAGGACCTCATCCTGATGGTTCACCCACTCTCCTGATAGTGCCCAAGGAAGAGGAGCAAGAGAAAGTGAAGGAAGCTCTCATTTCCACTTTCCTGCAGGGGTGAGTGGAGGCTGCCCCCACCAGGCCCCCTGGCAGGGACACCCATGGAGGAGGCCCAGGAGCGGGGCACAGGGCAGCCATACTCCCGAGGGAGCACCCTGTCCTACAGTACAGCCAGATCCTCCCCTCAGATACCATGGAGTTTGTGCATACTGCCTTCCTCTCCATGACTCCATTTCCCTGTTGTAAAATGAAGGCTTTCCCAGAATCCTTCCAGTATGGAGCCTGTGGTGTGAGACCCCTGGCACATGACCCTCAGACTCTTTCACTCTCAGGCGCTCCCACTCAAGCCTCTCAGAACCCCTCTTTCCCCTCAGGACAACCCATGCTATCTCGGCCCACATGTCAGAGTCTGCAGGTTTCACTGAGCTGGCTGGGCAGAAAAAAGGTACGGAGAATACAGGTGCTCTGAGCACTCCCGCGAGTCTGAGTGGGGTTTGGAGAAGGCTGCTCAGAGCAGAGCTGGGTAGACAAACTCCGAGCTTTAGAGGGAATTGGAGGTTCTGTTGACCTCTGGGGTCTGAGGGCCTGTGGGGCCCTGAGGGGCAGCCCAGGCCTTGGCACAGTGTCTGTCCGGTGGGCTGTGGGGGCTGGGTCATTAGGCATCTTGCGATGAGGAGGCACAGACTTACCTTGGGCCCCGTGCTTCAGGCTTCTCCCACAGTGGGCGAACTGAGTCTGACTCCTGCTCAGTCTGTCCCCAGAAATCTACCCTCTTCCTGTAGCCATGCCAGCCTCCTGCCGGCCTTGGCCTTGTCCGCTGTCTTCTGGCTACCTCCTGTCCCGAGAATGTAGCCCCTTGGCTATTCCTGCGATTATTGCCTAGTCTCCTACTGGGTGCTCCACGGTCCCTCATCTGTGTCTCCTGTGCTCTGGTCATCTACTTCCCTCTCTATCCAGACCTGCTTCCTCTTGTTCTCAGTCCCATTGGCTCATGGGCTCAGACCCCCCCCCCCCACGAAACAATGTGATTTTTTCATCTGGCTAGACCTTGCTGGCCCCCTACCCAGCCAGCAAACTCAATCTTCTGGTCTCCGTGTCAGGTGGCATCCCATGGGGGAAGCCAGGTCTCCATGCTGCCTTTGAGGCCCCCAGAACCAGGGATGTGCCTGCAGCATGGGGGACATCCAGCAAACACCCTAAGAATGCACAGATGCCTGTGTGTTGCTTTTGCTCCCTCAGGAGATCTGGCAGCAGAAGAGGCCCGGGGTCACCTGTCTCTTGCTGAGGTGGGCACAGAGGAGTTCCTACAGAAATTGACTTCCCAGATTACAGAGATGGTGTCCGCCAAAATCACACAGGGTGAGGGCCAGTGTGTGTGTGCGTGTGTGTGTGTGTGTGCGTGTGTGTGTGTGCCTGTCTGTCTGTGTGTGTCTTTGTCTGTGTGTGTGTGTGTGTCTGTGTGTCTGTGTGTGTTTGTGAGAGAGAGGTGTGTGTGTGTGTGTGTGCGTGTGTGTGTGCCTGTCTGTCTGTGTGTGTCTGTGTCTGTGTGTGTCTGTGTCTGTGTGTGTCTGTCTGTGTGTGTCTGTGTCTGTGTGTGTGTCTGTGTGTGTTTGTGAGAGAGAGAGGTGTGTGTGTGCGCGTGTGTGCATGTGCCTGTCTGTGTGTGTGTGTGTATGTCTGTGTGTGTGAGAGGTGTGTGTGTGTGTGTATGAGAGGTGGGGGAGGGAGGGAGGGAGAGGGGAGAGAGAAGCAGGTGGCTGGGTGATGGAGCACCCTCATTCATGCTGGGGGTTGGGCCTGGGTCCCCCGGCTCCTTCACCCTGGGAACTGGCGTGCAACCAGGCAGCACCCTGGATGTCACAACCCCGTTCTCACAGCCAAGCTCCAGGTGCCTGGGGGTGACAGTGACGAGGAGTCCAAGACCCCGTCCGCCTCCCCACGGCACGGCCGGTCTAGGCCCTCCTCCAGCGTCCAGGAGTCTTCTTCCGAGTCAGAGGACGGAGACTCCCGTGGCGAGGTGAGTGAGGGGCACCTTCGGGGGTCAGGGTGGGAGTGGGCCCTGAGCCCCTGGAAGAGATGGTGTGGGATGAGAGAGGCGGGGCAGGGTCTTCTATGGGGCGCTCCGGCAGGACCTCTGTGAGCAGGTGTCCCCCATGGGGCCCTTGGGAGGTGGGAAGAAGAATTCACATTCGGCTGGGAGCACGGAGACCCCCTCCCATGGCACATGGGAGCCGGGAGCCAGAGAACCCGTCATCTGCACATGGGTTCCTGCAGAAGCATGCTTTGTGGCAGAATCATTCCTCCCTCCGCTTCTCCCTCCACTTGTGCCTCCTGTGTGCCAGGCTCCTTGTTAGAGCTCAAAGTGGCAGGTAGGCAGGTAATGAGCTACCAACAGAAGGTAAGTATAGCTAGCCCCAATTGGGAGACCTAGGAGGGAGCAGTCATCTCTTGGGGTGATTGATAGAGGGCAGGTCTTCCACATCTCTTCCACAATGCATGGGGTAGACCATGTGCAGACTGACCTGCACTTCCCTCCTGCAGGCTGGGGTTGGCAGGTCTGGCTAGCACCTCCCTGGGTCTCCTGACTTGGCTTCCCCTCCTCTGTGGGCTCTTGGGGAGACTGTTGGGGAATTTGGGAGACCCCTAGAATCATTGGAGACTGCTAGAGACTGGCAACTGTCCATTCTTACTCTGTCAGATCTTTGACATCTACGTGGTGACGGCTGACTACCTGCCCCTGGGGGCCGAGCAGGGGGCCATTACACTTCGGGAAGGCCAGTATGTGGAGGTCCTCGACTCAGCCCATCCCCTGCGTTGGCTCGTGCGCACCAAGCCCACCAAATCCAGCCCCTCGAGGCAGGGCTGGGTGTCACCCGCCTACCTGGACAAGAGGCTCAAGGTATCCTGGTGGCTGGGGTTGCAGAGAAGTGAACCTTGGGTACTGTGCCCCTTGTTCACTGACCTAGAGGACTCTGAAATCGCTGTCCCTGTTTGAGAGATGGGAGTCTGGTCTTGGCAGGGGCAGGGGCAGGGGCAGCACTCAGGCTATCTGTGACGAGCTCCTATTTCTGACCAGCTGTCGCCTGAATGGGGGCCCGCTGAAGCCCCTGAGTTCCCTGGAGAGGCCGTGTCTGAAGGTGAATACAAGACCAGGCTAAGGTGAGTGTCTGGTGGGACTTCCCCTGGCTGGCCCTGGCCCATCACTCACAGAAACCCACTGCTTACCCCAGTCCGGTTGGAATGCTAGCCTGCTGCTTTTGTGGGGCCTGTGACTCATTCTACATGAGCCTCTGTCAGGGATGGAGTTGAGCTCACCCCAGTTCCTTGTTGGGAACATACCAGGTCACTTCCTGGTAAAGAGAGCAGTTTTATGGAGGACAAAGCAATCTCTCTCTCTTGACTTCTTACCCCCTTTCTGGAAGTTGGTAATAGGCTGCAGATAGCAAGAGGTGCTCTGATTTGGCAGCTGAGAGATGTGGGCCACCAGGGAGCCAGCTCTGCTGGAGCATTGCTGAGGGCCTGCTGTTTGAGCTCCCAGGTCCCACTCATGGTTGCCTCTCCTGCCAGCTCTGTCATCCAGGAGCTGCTGAGTTCAGAGCAGGCCTTTGTTGGTGAGCTACAGTTTCTGCAGAGCCACCACATGCAGCATCTGGACCGCAGTCCACACGTGCCTGCTGCTGTGGCCAGCCAGAAGACCGTCATCTTCAGAAATGTGCAGGACATCAGCCACTTCCACAGCAGGTAGGTGTGTGGGCTGCATGAGGAGAGGGGGAAATGCGGTCAAGAACTCACCATATAGCCTACACAGTTAAAAGCACAAGGGAAGGAGGTGGTAGGGGACAGACGTGTGGATGTTGAAAGGGGTGACATCGAGCAAGATGCATTGAATTCACAGATTGTTACATGGAAACTCCTTAAAGATGACAAAAAATAAAGAGGTGCCCAGATTAAAAAAAATAACATGAACATGAACATACATACGCAGGCTGCAGGTCAGGCCTAATGGATAGGTGTGCAGGAGTTAAGAGGCAACTTTATCTGTCCACCAATCATGTCTCTGCACAAGGCAGACCCCCTACCAGGAAACACAGATTGTACCTGCCTCCGGCACGGGAAGGCCTGGAGTACCCCTCTGCTGATTAGCATGTGCACAACCCACACGTATGTCTACTGCATGTGGGCCTACATGCATGTGGGTATATGTGTACATGTGCTGCCACCACATTACACACCAATATACTCAACAGCATGCACAAGGCTTACCTGTGGATATGTATACAGTGTATACATTGTACACACAAGCATATTTATCTGGACATGTGTGCAGGCCTCCATGCACCTCTATGCTATTGCACACTCACGCATGCAATTTGCATGCACAAGGCATGCAAACACTCACACAAACACCCACATAGATACCTGCCCCATGCACACCCAAAGGTGTGTAGATGACACACATGCACATAATGCACATAATAATACATGCTGTGCTTGTATGTTTGTTCATATCTGTACATCCTTATGTACACATCCACACAGCATCCATCTGCCTGTATGTGCACCCACACATGCATGTACACATGTGTAGAAGTGTACTTACCACACGTCTAAACTCATGTAGAAGTGTACACACATATCCATACACACATTCAGCACACACTGTACTTCACGCTCCCAGGGCCTAGCTTCTCCCAAAGGAGAGGACCTAGAGCCAGTCTGGGTGGATGCCCTGACCCCATCCCCATCACAACAGCTTTTTACAGGAACTGACGCATTGTGACACAGATGATGATGTGGCCATGTGCTTCATCAAGAACCAAGAGGCCTTTGAGAAATACCTTGAGTTCCTGGTGGGCCGTGTGCAAGCCGAGTCTGTGGTTGTCAGCTCACCAGTCCAGGAGTTCTACAAGGTGCCCGGGACCTGGCTTACTGGCTGTTTGCCCTACCCCGCCTGCTCCCAGGCCTTGGTGCTGCCCTCAGCCCCTCTCAGAAGGTCCCTTTGCCTGAAGGCCATCTGAGGTGTGGAGCCAAGTCTGAAGTCCGTCTTCCCTCACCTTCTCCATCACCTGCCCCCTGCCCACCCCTCCTTGGGCTCTAACTTAATGAGAAATGCAGCCAGTGCTCTGTGCTCTTCAGCTGCACACTTAAGTTGCCTAAGCCCTGTGCTACTGCCTGTCAGATGTGATGGCAGCTATCACCTCAGTGCAGGGGTGTCTGTGAGGTCCCTGGAGCCTGTCCTCCAGCTCAGGGTGATTCCTGCCTAAGCCCCACCCTCGTGACCCCCACAGAAATACACAGAGGAGACACTGTCAGCCAAGGACCCCTCCCAGCCACCCCCACCCCCACTTCAGCACTACCTGGAGCAACCAGTGGAGCGGATACAGAAATACCAGGCCCTGCTGAAGGTAGGCACAGCCATGTCTGGTCTGTCCAGGCTGGGCCAGAGGACAGATCTGGACTTGGAGTCAGCTGGTGTCCTGCCCCTCTGCCCCTCATCTCAGGAGCTGATCCGGAACAAGGCCCGAAACAGACAGAACTGCGCGTTACTGGAGCAGGCCTATGCGGTGGTGTCAGCCCTGCCCCAGCGCGCTGAGAACAAGCTGCATGTGTCCCTCATGGAGAACTACCCTGGCACCCTAGAAGCCCTGGGAGAGCCCATCCGCCAGGTCAGGCTGGGGGGGGCAGCGGGGCTACAGGGCGGGTGGCACGTGATGGGCATGTCTTTGGGCGGGTGCTGGCTTAGGTGATGGTAGGTCTTGCACTGTGGATGGGTCCCTGCCAGCCACAGGCCAACCCCTGCCCACTCACACCCCTAGGGCCACTTCATCGTGTGGGAGGGGGCACCAGGGGCCCGGATGCCCTGGAAGGGCCACAACCGCCATGTGTTCCTCTTCCGCAACCACCTGGTGATCTGCAAGCCCCGGAGAGACTCTCGCACGGACACCTTCAGCTATGTGTTCCGGAACATGATGAAGGTCTGTGGGAGCCGGAAGCCGCTGTGGGCTCTGACGGGCAGATGGGTGGGTGAGGGGAGGTCTGTCTGTCCCTCGGTCTCCAGGATGGATGCTAGGGGCCAGACCTGTAGTCACTGTGCCTGGGTGGTCTGGGCACGGCCATCGAGACCTGGCATGCCCAGGAGATGGTCAGTCCTCGTTCTCCCCACCCACAGCTGAGCAGCATCGACCTGAATGACCAGGTAGAGGGGGATGACCGTGCCTTTGAGGTGTGGCATGAGCGGGAGGACTCGGTGCGCAAATACCTGCTGCAAGCACGGACCGTCATCATCAAAAATTCCTGGGTGAAGGAGATCTCTGGCATCCAGCAGCGCTTGGCCCTGCCAGTGTGGCGTGAGTGTTGGTTTTTTGGGGGGGCAGGCCTGATGGCTGGGGAAGGACATGTGGCTTTAATCCTATCTGTCTCTGGGTGGCACCCAGGTCATAGGACCCCCCAAGACTGAGTGTTCAGGTAGCACAGTCTTTGGCCCAGTACCCCAGTGGGCTTGTAGAGATGGCAGGGTTTCTAGGACAGATGGTTCTGTTCCCTCCGTGGTCAGTTCTGGGTGGAGGACAGTGCTGGGGGCCTCAGAGGATGGGAGTTGAACAGCATGTGGATGTCCCTGGCCCAGGTAGGGAGCACTTGGGCAACACAGTGAAGACACAGCACAGCAGGGCTCCGTGACAGGAGAGTGAGGGATCTTGCCTCTGAATTTACTGCCTCAACCAAAACAGGGTCTTCTTCATGATCTCCACCATCCCCAGTACATACCTAGCTACCCTCACTCCCCCTGGATCCTGGAGGGAAGCAGCCATATCCAGCCTGTCAGGATATATTCAAGGGCACACCTCACACAAAGACCATTCAGAGGCCTCCTGTGTGGTCCTCAGGTTCTCCAGACTTTGAAGAGGAGCTGGCCGACTGCACAGCTGAGCTGGGTGAGACAGTCAAGTTGGCCTGTCGTGTGACCGGCACACCTAAACCTATCATCAGCTGGTATAAAGGTACACCCCTGGGCCAAGGGAGTCCCTAGCCTCACCCTCAAGGGTGCTGGCCCTGAAATTGGGAGGAGGGACTGGAGAGAAACAGGCTGTGTATGGGATGAGGATAGAGTGAGGTCCGATAAGCAGGGTCTGGGATGTGAGTTGGGGACAGGCCAGGCCTAGTCCGGGAGCTGGAGCTGGAGCTGGTTGGGTGGGGGACAGGTGGTGGACAGATGAGCTCATGATGTAAGGTCAGGTACCCAGGGAAATGAGAAAGGCAAGGGAAGAGAGTGGCGGATAAGGACAGGCTCTGAGGTGGTGAGTCTGAAGAGCTGCCAGGCAGCCACAAGCCTGTGTGGAGCAAAGATGGAGACACCAACCGCTCACTCCTAAGTGGGAACAGTACCCTGGACAGGTTAACAGGCCGACCTGGGGAGTACCATGAGGTTCAATCATCCACTCAAAGGGCTGAGAACTCTGAAAAGCTGTTATAAAGATCATTTATTGCAACAGAAAGACCCAGATTAAAGTCACTGAGAGGAAAGAAGGCTCCTGGGCAGGGTCCAGACATCCCCAAGTCTAAGCTTCCAATTTCTCCTCCCAGCTGAGTCCTGAAACTGGCACCACCCACCCTAGTAACAGTATGTGACACACATGAAGGGTTGCCACCTACGTAGCTCACCAAGCCTTACTTTGAGTCTTTTACCTGGGGACTAGCTGTGTGTATGAATGCCTGCAGCCCTTCCTAAAGTCAAGCCGTTACACACGGCCCAGAGGCCCTGCCACAAATACTGTTAAATATGAAGACATTATAAAGTTGATAAAGTAATAGGAAGTTGACACTGCCTGATCCTGAGGCCCTTCCGAAAATCTGTAGTCCAAGCCCCCTAGAAAAATCAAGAGACAGCAAGGTGCTGGTGGCTCACGCCTGTAATCCTAGCTACACAGGAGGCTGAGATCTGAGGATTGTGATTCAAAGCCAGCCCGCGCAGGAAAGTCTGTGAAACTCTTGTTTTTTTTTCTGGGTCCAGTTGTGGGGCCTGAACTCTGGGCCTGGGCGCTGTCCCTCAGCTCTTCAGCTCAAGGTGAGCTCTCTACCACTTGAGCCACAGCGCCACTTTCGGCTTTTTTCTTTTTGCTTATGTGGTGCTGAGGAATTGAACCCAGGGCCTCATGCATGCAAGGCAAGCGCTCTACCACTGAGCCACCTTCCCAGCCCAGTCTGTGAAACTCTTATTTCCAATAAACCACCAGAAAACCGGAAGTGGTACTGTGGCTCAACTGGTAGAGTGCTAGCCTGAGCTGAAGAGCTGAGGGATAGCACTTAGGCCCAGAGTTCAGGCCCCATGACTGGCAAAATAAATAAATAAAAAATCAAGAGACTCTTGCCAGCCAGGATATTCTAAGGCTTGAGGTCATCCAAGGAGCCGTGGGCCAAAGTTACCTACTGTTTTTCTTTTGGGCTGTACTGAGTCTTTACTATACTTGAGTGGCTCCCCACAGGAACAATGGTGGTACAAGCAGGCGGCTGTGAGAGTATGGGGGAGCAGTTGTGTCCCCCATCAGCATCCTGAGCCCAACAAGGCATGGAGTTAACTTGTTGGTTAATAGCAACCAGCTTAAGTAGCAAACCTAATGTCTGAGCTATTTATACCAGGTCAAGTGAGCAAGACTATCACACACACACACACACACACACACACACACACACTATTCACGATGGAGACTAACATGGCTCAGAGCCGTAAGAACTCCAGTGAGCTCACTGCTGAGCCCGGGACCCCACCTCTCCCCTGGTGGTGCTTTGCTTGGGTAGCTAGCAGCCCGTGTGTACCACTGGGTTTCAGCTTAACTGGACGATGCATGATCCAAGTCCACATGGTGGTAGAGCTGCAAGAATCTCCACTTGGAGCCAGCAGCTCTGCATCAAGAGTGGAAGGGAGAAGCCATTGGAACAAAGCCAGCTGGGCCCTTGCTCACTTCCCTCAGAATGGAGCCCAGCGAGGGTCATGGGCCTCAGTGTATCAGGAGTCTTGTGTCACCCAAGTTCTGTTGCGTGCAAAGGGCTGATTTTTCAAAAATGACATGTCTGGTGGCTGCATCAAGAACAGGACAGGGCCTGAGTCCCATGGGATACCCCCTATTGCCAGAAGCTGCCATTGGTAGAATAGTTACAGAAATCGGGAATTTGCTAAAGACCATGAGAACTCCTGATAAAGCTGAAGATTCCATTTTTATGTTACTCTTACAAAATGCCTGAGTCTGGGTTCTTTCAAAAGTAAAGAGATTTCTTGCAGAGTTGAGAGGCTGAGAAATCTGGTGCTAATCTGGTGAAGTTGGCGTGGCCACATCACAGTGTGATGCTCCAAAGTGTCACGTGGGAAAGTGTGAGGGAGAGAGCAGTCATAGCGAGACAGTAAGCAAGAGGAATTTGGGCTGCGCTGGCTCTTACAGCAACTTGCTTTTGTGAGCTGACTTACTCCTGGCAACCAGCATCGATCTCTTCCAAGAGGAGTGCCCCAGGGACCCCATCCACTTCCCCTTGTCCCCACCTTGTGAGATCCCACCACCTCACATTACATACAGAAAACTAAGTATGCTCCAGTGCACAGACCTTTAGGGGCTGCATTCACACCAGCTCTAAACCACAGCAGAGCTACAAGGAACTGTTACTATAGAGCCCAGAAATTGGCCTGGGCCCTACACAGAACTGCCTGATGGGTAGACCAAGTGAAAGACTCAGATGGGGCCATGTGGCCCCAGTACTCAAAGCGTCCTGTGAGGTGTTCGTCCTCCTGTGGCTGGGAGGGGACCCGAGGGACAAAGGTTATTATGACTTTGCCCACATAGGAGAACAGGCCCTGAATCTTAGGCTTCTAAGCCATCCTTGCTGGTGGAGCGTGCAGCATTTACATCAGAGCATTTGAGAAAGATGTTCCTCAGAAACTAGATGTCAGAAGGCATTGAAGCTCAGAGTTGCTGAGTCCTTGGAGATTCCTAGAACAGCCTCTTGAGCCTGTGCTGGCGTCTTTGTCATGTGAATGTGGTTTGGGTCTTTAGACCATTCATTCACCTCAGCACACAAAGGGCTCCCTGCTTATAACAACATTGTGTAGGTTGGTGGCTTGGATGCCTCTCTCCAGCAGAACAGTTAAAGTGGAAGCTTTTGCTGGTGGTCTCTGCGTCGTGGATGGTTGTGAAAAGGCTTAATGTCCCTCTGGATTGGGGACCACAGCCAGAACCGTTAGAATATGTTGTACATTTCAGCATTTGGGGGTGGGGAAGGGGTCCTCCACAGCGAGTGTCTGCTCCTCCCTCTGCGTCTCCCAGGAAGGATGTGTGGTCAGTGATGTTTGGGGTGTTCATACCAGACAGACTTAGTGCAGAATTTTTCATCCATCTTTTATTTATTATACTTTGTAATTTCCATCCTCAAATATATTTACATACCACTACCGATGTTTAAAGGATGGGTGGCACCTGGTGCTCCTTGGTTGCTAGGGAAAAGGTGGTCGCTAGGGAGGGACGAGCAGAACGGCTCTGTGCCTCGGAGCAGGGGCTCCATAGATGGAGAAGGTGAAGCACTGGCTACGGAGGAAGGGCTGATGAAGCCAGGACTCAAGCTGAGAGAGAGAGAAAGCAGGAGAGTGTGACTTGAGAGAGGGACCACAAGGCAGGTGGGCACTAAGGCTTGGACTGAGCTGTTAGCAAGCCTTACTTGTCTGGGGGGAGTTTGGGGTGCTGAGGCTAGCTGTAAAGGCTAGCTGGCAGCAGGATAGGTCGGGCATAGGTGAGGAGAGGCAGGAAGGACATGTGGTTCATGGAAGTTCTTGGCTGGGTAGGGACTGAGAGTAGCTGAGTCCATCCACAGCCTGTGAGCCAAGGACACGGTCTCTGGGAGTTGCCAAGGAGGCCAGGGTAGCTGCGTAGCTGACTGTACATGAGATGTTTCTGTGGGGTGAGGCCTGTCCGTCCAGCCTCTGCTTCTAGCCACTGTCAAATTGGACAAAGGCATGTTTAGGCTGTGCCCTTTATGGAGAGACACAGAATGGCAGATACTCAGAGACAAAGACAACTAGAGACATAGAGACAGAAACCAGCATTTAGAGACATATTCAGGTAGGGTCAGAGATAGCCCAGGACAGACAAAGAAACAAGTTTGGGTGGAGAAATAGAGAGCTAGAAACCAAAGGAGAGATCAGACATCTAGAGATAGTGCTACAGATGTTGAGAGATACAAGTTGTCCGTCAATGGACCAGCCTTGGACTAGACTCTTGTACTTGAAAAAGTCAGGCTTTAGGATTACTACTCTTGTGACAGCCCTCACTTTTCCTTTGCAGATGGGAAGCCAGTGGAGGTGGACCCTCACCACATCCTCATTGAAGACCCTGATGGCTCATGTGCCCTCATCTTGGATAACTTGACAGGCGTGGACTCTGGCCAGTACATGTGCTTCGCGGCCAGTGCCGCGGGCAGTGCCAGTACTCTGGGAAAGATCCTGGTGCAGGGTGAGCAATGAGGCTGACTGGGCTTGGGACCACTCTGCTCAGCCTACAACAGCAGCCTCTGGAGAAGGGGGGGTGCTGCAGCCGAGGCTTGAGGCTGGGACAGGCGAGAGGGTGGTGTAGACAGCTGATCTGAGCCAGAGCCTGCCTGCAGGCTCGGGACAGGCACCTGTGAAGGAGGACCTCAACACTTCCTCCGCTCTACTCACAGAATCTCTGTCACCGTGCTGGTCTGTCTCTGGCTATCTATGTCTCTTTATGATTCTTGGTCTTTCCCTCACCCTGCAGTTCCCCCACGGTTTGTGAACAAGGTCCGGGCCTCTCCCTTTGTGGAGGGAGAGGATGCACAGATCACTTGCACCGTGGAAGGTGCCCCATACCCTCAGATCAGGTGAGGCCTGGGACTGCAGCCTCTGTCTGAGGTGCAAGGGCTGGGTAGCACAGTCCCTTGGTCAGGCTCAGGCTGGGACAAAGAGAATGGACATTATGGGGCCAAGACTCATGCTAGACATGGGGTACCCCGGAGGACACGGCCAGGCCGGGTCCTCTGACTTCCCAAGGGCGGGCGGGTTGAGGACAATGGAATCTGGGGATAGCACACCGGAGTGGGTTCCCAGCACAGGGTGCCCCAGATGAGCAAAGGCGCTGAGCACCTAGCAGAGGGTGGCCCAATCCCTGTCTCTCTGGCGCCTGTTCCAGGTGGTACAAGGACGGGGCCCCGCTGACCCCTGGCAGCAAGTACCGAATGCTGAGTGAGCCCCGTAGTGGTGTGCTGGTGCTGGTGATCCGGACAGCCACGAAGGAGGACCTGGGGCACTATGAGTGTGAGGTAAGGTGTGTGGGGAGGGACACTCCTCCTCACCAGCCATCCTCCGTGTCACCCTTCACCTTCAGCCACCACACCCCCATGCACGGGCCTTGCCCATCTCTACCTGTGGCTTCCTCTTCACATCAGGTCAGGTCCCCACCAACTGACCCCTTGCCACCATCTTGGGATTGACACCTGGTCTTTACCTCCAGGGGAAGACCTGGTACTGACCTGGTCTTTCCTCACGTGTGTAGAGATGTAGTGATGTTGCCCAGCACAGGACTTTGGCCTGACACATAGCAGTGTTACCCTCTGCTCCTAGAGTCTGCATCCACAAGTCTGTGGTTGGAGCCAGTCAGAGTCCTCTGGGCCTCTGAAGCCCTGCCTTTCCTTACGGTGATCCTAAGTAGGTCATGCTCACTGTGGATGTCCCTAAAGCCCCTGACTCTGGCTTCTGTCTGGCTCTCCTGGGGTTCTTATCTGTGTGGCTTCTTTGTGAACTAAAGGAGCCTGCTCCACAGGGAAGTCTGCTAGGGAGCAGGAGCTCCAACATTAGCTCTGGATCTAACTGAAGATTCGGATGTTCACGGCCACGTGCAATGCTTTCACTCCCAGTCAGATTCTCACTATTAGCCAAGTACCAGTGGCTCACCCCTGTAATCCTAGCTATTCAGGAGGCTAAGATCTAAGGACCAAGGTTCAAAGCCAACCCAGACAAGAATGTCCACAGGATTCTTATCTCCACTAAAACTACCAAAAAAGCCAGAAGTGGAGTTGTAGCTCAGGTGGTAGAGCACTAGCATTGAGCACAAAAGCTCAGAGACAGCACCCAGGCCCAGACTTCAAGCCCCAGGACTGGTTTAAAAAAAAAAAAAGATTCTCACTATGTACTCACATGCTCTGCTCCCCAAGGCCAGTAACCAGATTGGGTGGGGCAGGCAGAGAGAAGCTCCATCATTATAGAGACCTTGTATGAATATCATAGCTGGGCAGAGACCCCTTTGCCCTGCGGGAGACACAGTCAGGGTGAGAACTCCATGCTCCTGGCCACCGGAGTGACCCCAGCAGCATAGCCAGACCCCTCTGGGGAGCCCTAGATTCTCAGAGGACCTCTGCCATCCATTTTGCAGCTGGTAAATCGACTGGGCTCAACGCGTGGTGGCGGAGAGCTGTACATGCAGAGCCCTGCACTGAGGGCCCAAGACCAGCGCCACCGGGAGCAGCTCATGGCTGCTGTGGAAGGTAGGTCCTGCCGTGCTGGGCTTACTAAGTCTTATGCCTTGGGTTGCACTCTCCGTGGGCTTGAGCGGAGCCCAGTGAAGCTGAAACCATCACCCCTCCAAGCAGGATGTGCTTCCTTGAGGGGCCAGGGTTGGCATCTCAGGGAAGGAAGGGCTGTGGCTGGAAGGGTGGGGGAGGGGCCAGAGAAGGCAGCTGCAAGGCATTCTCTGTCCATGTGTAGTCTGGCGGAGCCCATACCACGAGCCTGCTGTGAAGACTGGAGAAGCAGCCTTGGGTGGGCAGAGGATCCTAGAGCCCTGCTCCATGCTCTGCACAGCAGGAAATGTGCACGAAGACCACACCTCAGCCTTACTGCTAGGGATCAGGGAGGCCCTGTGCAGGTGACTGGAGGTTGGTGCCTCAGGCTGGAACCCTAGCTACTTAGGAGGCTGAGATCTGAGGATCACAATTCAAAGCCAGCCCAGGCAGAGAAGTCCATGAAACTTTTATCTCCAGTTAACTACCAAAAGCTGGACATGGAGGTAGTATAGTGCCAACTTGGAGTGAAAAAGCCAAGATCAAAAGGCCCTGAGTTCAAGCCCCAGCACTGGCCCAAAAAAAGAGTGGGTGGCAGGAGACTTTTGTGGCATGCAGCAGGTATTCCCGGTTCCCTGCTCCAGGCTGGGCGTGGCCCTGTAGAGGTCAGATCATTTGTTTAGTGTCCCTGGCCTAACTTGGGTCGATTGCTGGGCCCCTGGGAGGAAACTAGGCTTCAGAATAAGCCACACTGGGGACAGAAGGGGACAGAGGTTATGACATGTTTCTCCTGCAAGGTTCCAGCTGGCTCAGCCAGTCAGGACGGAGAAGGAGGCAATGGGAGAACTTCCTGTGCTTCCCAGTTGCAGTTGTGCACCTGGAAGGGGCTGCTGGAAAACTTCTCTTCTCTTGGGGTCTTCGAGCAGAGGCTGGGCCCACTCCCACAATAGAATGGAGTAGAGTTGACACCCTCGAGGCCTAACAGCTGGCCACTGTGGTGTTTGGCCACTGGAAACCATCCCTTTGAGGTTGAATCCCTGAGCTCTCTCCCTCTGAAGACCTTTCCAGAACTCAGGCCCTTGGAGCCCCGGAGCTCAGCCTTGGGACCTGTAATGCAGTCCATAGTTCTCACGGAGACTTGTTCCTCAACAGACAGAGGTCCTTTCGCCCTGTCCCTGACAGGGCCACAGATACTGGCCAAGTCCCTTTCTACTGATAGTCTCCCGTGTCTGATTTGTGTCCCCAAAGGCCCCATGGTACCCGTGGGCCCCACCGCTGGGTGACCATACACTATGTGCAGCTGCTTCTGCCGCCACCGGCACGTCCACATCTCATGGTTGGGGACAGAGCATCTTCTACTGTCGTTCACTTGGTTATCACAAGGAGTCTCTTTCTGGGCACAGAGGAGGGGGGCAGCGTTGGAGAGCAGGCCTTGGGGCCCACCAGTGCCAGCTGCGTCGTTGATACTCTGGTGAGGCAAGAGGCTGGTTCTTGAAGACCTGGAGTTGGAGCCCAATGCCTCCCCGCTTCCTAACTCCTGTCCTGCCGCTTCTTCTTAACCCTGTGGCTCTGCCGGCCCGGCAGGCCTTGCTGGGAGGGCGTTGCCCTCTGGCTTGTGAATTGCACCAGGCAGGAGCCCTGCTTTGCACAGCTGCACCCCTCCTGTACTTGCCAGTACTCACTCAGGCCCACAGCTGGTCATCGGCAGCTGAGGACCGTGGATGAAGGTGCTAGGGATTTGGCAGCCCAGAGCGTCCTGTCTACCGTCCCCAAAGCTAGAAAGGGGGAGCCTGTTGGGAAGGACAGAGGAAGACGTCCTGAGCTTTCTCATCATTCTGTTTCTTGAAAGTGGTGAAAATGCTGGCTATCTCTGGGATCCATGGAGCTTTATGGCTGAGTGCCAGTCTTCCTCTCTCCATGGTCATCCCTCCCTAGAAAGAAGCCTGCACAAACACATATGCATGCACATGTGTGAGTACACACATGTGCATATACCTACATATATACATGTATGCACCTGCATGCACTTGCGTATATTTGCAAGATATATGCATGTATATGCACACACACAGGAATGGTATCTTCCAAATGCACAAGCACAGCAAGTACTTTAGTTCTTTAGTGCACTTCATCTGAGACACGTTTAAAATTCTACCTAAGAGAAAGCCTATTGATGTGATGGTGTAGCAAGGCAGGAAGTGACACAGGCGAAGTGCTCTGGGCCTCCAGCTCAGTTTTCCCCATAAGGTCTGATAGAAGGCCGATGAGATGCGAGGGTACTGGTAG
This sequence comes from Dipodomys ordii, assembly GCF_000151885.1. Lineage (NCBI taxonomy): Eukaryota > Metazoa > Chordata > Mammalia > Rodentia > Heteromyidae > Dipodomys > Dipodomys ordii. The sequence goes on along the minus strand of NW_012267243.1, from coordinate 19,165,924 downwards.
AAGCTGCCTGTGGCCTGTGGCCAGGCAGGTGCCCCGCTCCCAGGTGAGCCCCATCCTGTCCACACCTCTGGTCCTCCCCCAGTAAGGTGGGTCCTGCTGGCTCGGGACAAGCAAGAGAGGCCACCGAGGTTGTGGGCTGTGAGTACTCCTGTAGGAAGACAGCTTGCTCTTCTCATGCAGAGGTCAAGACCCTTCTCGGGTGCCCTGTGGGGGCTGCTTTTGGCAGGACAGCTGTGACCTCGTACCATGAGCTCAAACATGCATTTTTAGGCCTCCAGTGCCCCACATCTTTTGGCTTTTAGGATTTGGGCTGAAAAAGACATCAGCATCCAGTTCCAGTGTGGCTGCTGGTGCTTAGGAAGTGTTTCTGTGTCTGAGATGGGGACCAGATGCTTGACAAGTTTCCAGGGCAAGCCGACCCATGAGCTGAGGGAGGACCTGTGCTCCCAACAGGCATCCCAGCTCTTCTCCTCCTGTGTGATGCATTATTGCCACACACAGACTTCGTCACCTCCTTTCCAAAGATGAAGGAGGCCTAGCACTCCAAGCCGAGCGGGTCTGCCAGAGAAACACTGCCAGGCAGAACTTAGCCAGACTCCTAAGCTGAGCAGATTTCCACACTGCCATGCCATTCAGGTGGTCAGTCTCCCCCTACCCCACCCTGGCACTGGCTGGAAGGTAACCCTTGCTGTTCCGACTGTTTTCTTTGTAGTCACTGAGCAGGAGACTAAAGTCCCCAAGAAAACCGTCATCATGTAAGTGCAGGCGTGTTTCTAACCTTCCTTCTGACTGCAGTGTGCCCGCATGCCACTAACTTGGACCTGCCGAGCTCTTGCCTGTGTCTCCTGGCCACCTGCTTGCTTGGCTGCCTGCACACGTGGCCTTTGCATGCCCCTTGCAGATTCTTGCAGACACCTGGGCGGCCACTTTTCCTATGCCACTGGCTTCCCACACTTCACATCTTTTCTAGGGTCTCCATGCCTTACCCACAGCTCCCTTTCCCCAGTAGAGCAACTTTGTTCTGCTCGCTCAGGGCCTGGATCCCGATTGCCACAAGTTAGGCTGAGAATGTCTCCTCCATAGGCCGGAGACATAACTCTGCCCCTGTCTGCCTGGAGCATCTGGGGCCGTGTTATCCAGCAGAAGTTGTGGTGGTAGGAATAATGTATCTTCACTGCCCCATGTAGCAGACAGTAGCTACATGTTTGTTTTGAGCACTTGAAATATGCTAGTGTAACTCCAGTCTGAGTTTTGAGGAAACAGCATGGGGACAGACCACTCAGGAGCCCGGGGGGTGACCCGTGTGTCCTCATGGACGCCGCAGAGGGAAGATGCTGGAGTGACCAGTTGCCTAGCACGACCCAGCCCTGCCCTCACGGCAGACTAGGGCATTAGGTAACAAGTGGCACCGGCGTTGGAGAAGGCTCTGACTTAGCTGCAGGCCCAGGTTGGAGGCCTGAGTTTCAATGCTAGGTGGAGTGGAACATTTCTTTTTTACCAGATGAGGACAGAGATCTTGAGCATTCCAAAGGTCACATGTCTGTGACCTGTTCTTGGGAGCAACTGCTTCTAGATGAAGCCCCAAATTAAGCAAAAGAATAGACAAGAGAGAGGGATGTCTCAGGTGCAGTCCACACCTGGGGACAGCACCACACAGCCGCCATGTGTCTCCAGCCCCCTCTGCCTGACCCTGAGGGAAGGTTAGGACAGTGGAGCCTGTGTCTTGTCGGTTTGTTCTTGCGCCTGCTGGTCGCTTTCGAGGAGGACCTGGGTGGCTAATGTGTTTCTGACTTGGCCCTGAGGAAGTATAGAGCCATTCTCTCCCCCTCTGCTCAGATCTGTGAGAAAAGTAGAACACTCACAGGCTGTCAGACGAGAAAGCTTGCAGAGTCTCTGGATATAACTAACATCTACCCTCACGTACCTGGCGCTGCATCCTGCTTCTTCCCAGACATTCTAGTCCTATTTTGGAAGATGAAACCCAGAAAGGAAAGGGCCTGTCTCAGTCACATGCCCTGTGACAGCCAATGCAAGTCTGGAGCTAGCTGTCCAGCTTAGGTTTACCCTTCAGCCTGGCCGGAGCCTCACTAGCCTCACACCTTCACCCGAGAGGCCAGGAGCAGAGGCTGCAGGTTAAACTGGCTCTGGCCTGCACTTAGCCTGTGCATGCTGCTGTTACACCAGCTCTGCAGCTGTCCTTAGCCGTACCCAGTGAGAACTGCCCAGTGCACCCTCCCCCACAGAACACAGCACAAAGCCTGCTCCTGGGTTCGATGAGGAGAGATTGGCACAGGGAAACATTATATTCTGGACCTTACCTGGTTTTTGGAGATGCCTGTCTGTGTGATGTGGCATGGGCCTTCCAAATACCTGGACTGTTCTTTTAAGATCCCGTGTAGAGTCTGAAGCTAGTCCCATGCAACTTTGTGCTTTGTTTCTTCAAGTTTTGGATTGGAGGTGGTGCAAACTGGGTTCGAGAGCATGTGTAGGAGTTTGCGCACTCTCATTCCCCCTCCTACTCACGCACACGCACTAACTGGCATATGCTGATGGCATGGTGAGGCTGCGGGTCTCTGTACCCACCTCCTCTTGGGCCCTCTCCCCCTACCAGAGAGGAGACCATCACCACCGTGGTGAAGAGTCCTCGTGGCCGACATCGGTCCCCTGGCAAATCCCCCTCCTGCTCGCCTTCCCGCCGCTCTGCCAGCCCTCCAAGGCCAGGCCAGCTGGCTGCCGAGCTGTTGTACCCACCGAGGTCCAGCCAGCCCCGCACACTCAAAGTGGAGCCCGACCGGAGGCCTGCTGTACCCACACTGTTTGTGACAGAGGCTGAGGCCCTCTCTCCAGCTCATCCCAGTGGTGCTGGGCCCCGGCCTGAGTGGCTGGAGGTTGAGGAGACCATTGAAGTCCGAGTGAAGAAGACAGGATCACCGGGCGCGTCTCCTGTCAGAGAGAGCCCTGGCAGCTTAGGGGAGCTGCTCTTCACACTACCTAGAGGGACCCCTGGGGAGGATCCCAACACCAATAACTCCAACAACAAGCGACTGGACCAGGAGTCTGGAGCTCAGGGCACAGCTACAGCATGCGTCAGTGAGCCTCTGTTTTTCTGTGTGCACACTGGGAGCTCTGCCAGCCCTGAGCCAGAGGAGGTGAGCGCCGAGGAGATGGCGGGGGAGAGTGATGGGGACGGAAGCACCGTTGTGACAGAGGAACCCCAGGACACCGGCGGCCTTGGGAGCCGTGACCCCAAAATTCTCACACATAATGGCCGTGTGCTAACCCTGGCTGATCTAGAAGATTATGTGCCCCAGGAAGGGGAGAACTTTGGCTGTGAGGACTCTGTGCCCCACATTCCTGACGATCCACCCTGTGAGGTCTCCGTGCTCCAGAGAGAGATTACTGAGCCGACGGTGGGGCAGCCCGTCCTGCTCAGCGTGGGGCATCCACGGGGCCATCAGCGCCCACCTGGCTTCTTCAGGTTGGGACCCCAGGTTTGCAGCCCAGAGAGTGCCTCCTTCCTTGTGCGAGAGGCCCAAGAGCCTGTGAGCAGCAACCCCTGGGCCGCATCCTTCTGTGCCCAGCTCCAGCGCTCTGCAGACAGTGGCCAGAGTAGCTTCAAAACGGAGGTTTCCACCCAGATGGTTGGCTTTGGGACTGTGGGAGAGACAGTCACTCTGCACATCTGCCCGGATGAGGATGAGGCTCCTGGCCCCTCCCAGAGCTGAGGCTGCACCAGCTGGTGAGACGCTCAGAGCCAGATACTCTTTATTTGCTGCCATTGTGACGTGGGGACAGCAGGGAGGGAAGCTGCTTGTAGCCCTGCTGGGCACTCTCATCTGACCTCAGGAAACTCCCAGCTCACCTTGGAATGTGCGCTAGGACTGCTGACACCCTTGCTGATCAACAAGTATGAGCATGAGCCAGCCCACCGCCTGTCCTTCTACCTCACTGGATCTGATCTTCAGCTGGGAGGACTGGACAGAGCCCCATAACGTTGGAAAGTGTTCAGTCACCTCAAACGAGCCTTGGCAAGGAGCAGCTTCTTCCTGGCCTGTCAGGGCCACACACAACATAAATCAGGGCATCTGACTTCTCACTGTGGGTCACAGTTGCCAGGCCTGTCCTGTAGGTTGGGAGACTGTGACCCAAGACTCATGAGAGATTTTCCCTGGACCACATCCAAGGCGTGTGTGGCCCCCATCACCAGCTCTGAAGATCTTCTGGGATCTTCTCCACAAGGTGGACAAAGGCTCTGCATTTGGGAAGACACCCCATATCTTGGCTCTGATAGAAACAATAAAAATCTCCCTGCTGCTCTTCTCTGCTCCTTCTTGCTTTTGCACCGGGCTTCTCAAGGTCCCCTCCAGCTGTAGCCCTGGGTGGGCTTTAGCCAGTCACCCCCATTCCTTGATTCCAAGGTCACACTGGGGCCATGTACCACTCTCCTTCCCCAGTGAAGCACCCATATGTCCCATCCCAGCCTTTCTGAGGCTCTGGGTAAACTTGTGGCCGCACATAGACCTAATTTGTCCACATACAAGCTGTGGGAGCAGACCCCGGGGACACATGGGTTGGCCAAGGTAGTCACTAACAGTCATTCTGGACTTCTAGGGGCCTGAGCAGCTCTTTCTGAGCCCTGGACAGTTTGCTGTAGACCAGGTGGGCTTTGGGGAGTCACACGTGTGACCGGCCGGAGCACCTGGCATCCAGAGATTGGCTTCTACAGCAGAGATGCTCCTGGCAATGCCATGGTCCCTGCTGCTGCTGGGGACAGGGCTCCACGGACCTCCAGCACAAGGCTTGCCTTGGGATACTGCTGACATCTTAGGGTGGGAAAGGAAGGATGGCTGCCTGTCCAGTTTGGGGCAGGAGATCATTACCAGCAGGGCCTGAGGAGGGTTGGAGTGGGGAAGGTTCTGGAAAGGAACTTAATGATGATGGATTGGTCATGTTGCCACATTCTGGGACACTTAAGTGAGACAGCTCAGGGGTTAGTAAGCAGGTCTGGAAGAGCCTGCCTGAGACAAGGGCAGGAGCCATGCTAGGAGGAACCTAGAAGGCATGGGAGGGGCAGGTGGAGGCTGAGAGAAGGGCCAGGGGAAGGCTGCTGGGCCTGGCTGGACTGCGGGTGGACAGTAGGGTGTTTCTGCTTAGGTAGGGGTGGGTGGGCACTGGGGCCGTCTGGGAGGTGGACCTGTCCTTAGGAAAGGCCATGGCTGTGGCCACCGAGACACCCTAGCCCTTGATATTGTGCAGTCCAGCACCCTAGGATCTAGAGTCAGCCTTGAGGAAAACCAACCTGGGGATGGAGGGTGCACACAGCGTGGCGGTGGAGGCCTGCTGCCTCTGAAGTGTCGGGGGGTAGGGTTGGGCCTGAGCTCTCCTCCAGGCAGAGGAAGCAGCTGCCCCAGCATGGGTCTTGGGGCTCCTATTTCTTTGAATAGTCTCCTGAGTGAGGAGCAGATGGGGGGTGAAATAGCTAGGGGTGTCAGCAGGATCAGCACACGTAGGCAATCTTCACCCCCCCATCGGTCATGGGTCTTGAACTCTGGGCTCCAGGCAAGCACTCTACCACTTGAGCCGCAGCACCACTTCTGGTTTTCTGGTGGTTAATTGGGGATAAGAGTCTCATAGATGTTCCTGCCCAGTCTGGCTTTGAACTGTGATCCTCAGATCTCAGCCTCCTGATTAGCTAGGATTACACCTAGGCAATCTTTGAGGACTGGGATGGGGACCCCTGCCTTGACACTCTCTTTCAGAACCCTCTCCCTCCCTGCCTTACCCTATTTGTGATAACCCACCTCTTCACAGATACCACCCTGGAGGAGCCTGCCCAGCCAGCCCTGGATGGAGTAGACCAGAAAGTCCTATCTGTCCTTCAGAAACTGCTGGGCCCTGGGTCTCTGGGCCCCTCAGTGGAAGACTTCGCTGGTGCCCTTTCAGGAGGGTCTACCACGCTCCAGGAGGCCACCCCCCCACCCCCGGGCACCACGCTCCAGGAGGCCACCCCCCCACCCCCGGGCACCACGCTCCAGGAGGCCACCCCCTCACCCCCGGGCACCGCGCTCCAGGAGGCCACCCCCCCACCCCCGGGCACCACGCTCCAGGAGGCCACCCCCCCACCCCCGGGCACCGCAACCTCAGCTGCAGCCGGTAAGGCATGACAAGAGCCAACGCATCCCACGAGAGCGGGCGTGAGCGGGCGTGAGCTATAAGTGCACTGGGACCTTGATTTGGAGTCTTGATGGCTCATGAACTGTGCACCCTGGGGGAAACCCACCCCCATTTGGCCTCAACATCCCATGTGTGGATTTGGGACAGGATGGGCTCTGGAAGGATCTTCCCACTATAAGTCTTTCTCAAGATCCAGGAGCCTCCTATGTTGGTCCTTGGCCAGCTTGGTTACCCCATTCTTATCAATGGAGGGAGAAAGAAAGAAGCGAGAGTGGAGGAGGAAGGAGAAGAAGTGGAGGACAGGTGGAAGGAAGAGTGGAGGAAGATGGGAAGGAGGATGGAGAGGGAGGGGGAGGGATAGAGTAAGATTGAATTAGGATGCTTCTCCCCATAGGATACTCCACTGTGACCCAAGACTCTTCCTTTAGGTGGGTAAGGTGCTCCTAATATGGAGTACTTGAGTGAATGTCTCCCTAAGGACAGAGGGTACATTTGGGGGAAACTGAGGCTCCAGGTAGGGGACAGCTCCTCTGGGTCCTGCTGCCTAATGCAGATTCAGTTGCAAGGATTGCAGCTATGCATCCAGACCCTTCCTGCAGACCAGGGTGGGCACCTGAGAGGTACCCCCTGCTCCCCACCTGGTGGTCCAGGAATGGTTAACTCTCTGAGCCCTCCACGGACAGGGCCAGAGTTGAGGCTGAGCGCTGGGAGGAGCCATGTCCTGCGACACAGGTGCTGAGACCGGCAGGGCTGGGTAGTGAGGCCAACAGAGACTTAAGTGAGACCGGGTGAGCAAAGGGAAACAGCTGGTGCTGCCGTGCAAGGTCTTGAGGGCTTCAGTCGACGAGGCAGGCCAGCCACATGGAGCATGTCTGCTCAGCCACTGAAGTGACTGGACTGTAGCCAAGCAAGGGTAAAAATGAGAGCCTACTTATGTCCTTCCACGCCCTGCAGGCATGAGCTTTCTGGCACTGCCTGTGATGACAGACAAGGGCAGACTGCCATGTTTGGGGCCCAAGCCTCATGTTCCCCCAACTCCGTGATGAGGAGACTAGGCAATCATGGGCAAAGTCAGAGCCAGAGGACATTCCTGTGCCCCCAAACTAGACCCAGATGGAGAGAAACCTGCATCTGCCAGGGCTTTTGAGCTTCTGTGCATGTAGGCATGGGAAACAAACCCTAGAAAGGACCCCCTGCCCTGCAGGAGGAAAGGGGCCCACTACCCATTTCCCCAAACACTGTGGCCTGGAGTGGGGGGTGGCCAGCAGCAGCATGGGCAGCTGTACTTGGGGCTCACAGTGGCGGAGGCCCTTCGAGGTCTTCGGGGAGAACATTGCAGCCCCAGGTCCACACTCACCTGATGGCGTCCTCAGGCGACAGCATGAGGGTAGCGAAGGAAGATCAGTCAGGAGAGCCTCTTTACGATGGTGTGGAGACACCAGGGAACAGCACAGCATGACGCTCCCTTAGGAAAGGTGACCAAGGCAGGGAGAACCCCAGGAGGGCAGGGTGCAGACGATGCGGGAGACAGTGAGCTGTACGCTGTGGATGGGGCTGGGGAAGAACACAGGGACCGAGAGGTTCCCCAGTTGGCCACAGATCCACTGCGAGGTCAGCCTCACTCCGGCCCTGTCTGCAGAGGACGCTGTCCACCCCTGGTCCTGACCACTGACTGGGGATCAGGAGTGCGCCTGCCTCTCCAGAGCCCACCCCAGCCTGCAGACCACGCGTGGACGCCTGGCCGCAGTCACTGCCGTTTTCATCAGGCAGCAGGGGTCGGGGCTGCTCTCATGCCTGTGGCTTCAGGTTCCTTGGATGCACCATCTGTCTGCTGCCACCCCCAGCCCACCTTTTCTAATCAGTGTAGTGTGTTTTCTCTCTTCTCGGAGTCTGCTGGGTAGAGTTGGGTCAAGGGCCTTCCTGTTCTCCGTGGGGCCCTACACTGCCGTCTCTGGGCATCTGTGCTTGATGTCCGTCGTTCTGTGTTCTGCCCTCACATCAGTCCTGTGGAAGCCTCTTGGCTCTCATAGCACTGAGATCGTCAACATGATCATGGTTTTTTCCGGGATGCTCTCCAGGGGTGGCCTGGAGGGCAGGGGCTGCTCTTCCCAGTGCCAGCCCGGCTGTCAGATAGGAGCACTGTGACGGGAGAACAGGGAAGTCCTGGCATCTGGCCTCCGCAGTGTGGCTAGCATACATCGCTGGCCTGCTGTCTGCTGAGCCACGAGTCTGAATATGCGGACCCTGCCTGGTTCTCAGCAAGGTGCTGGGACTTGGAGCTTCCCTTAGCCACGGTCTCCTCCACCCCGCCTGGTGATGGGGAGACCTGCGGGGACCCACACAATGAGCACCACACAGGTCCTCACCAGGCTTCTTGTCTCCCTCCAGCTGAAACTCAAAAGGTCCCACGGCTTCTCCCCCATGAAGACCTGGAGCGGGAGACAGTAGCCTCTGCTGGGACCCAGGAGCGGACCGTGCCCATTCGGTAACCTTCCCCAGCTGGCTGGGTTATCAGGGATGGGCAGGGCAGCGCATGCCTGCTCTGGCCCTGTGGCCTCAGGGAGTCTGTCAGTGTACTCCTTGCCAGCCCACAGCCCACACTGGCAGGAGGGGCCAGGAGAGAGCCAACTCTCGGGTGAGAGATGTCCCTCCTTCTGTCTGCATAGCTTGTTGCATAGTTTTTGCCCCAGGCTCCACAAATTGGGTTGGGTAAGGACCTCATCTTATCAAGAGACGCAGCTACACGTGAAGTTCAGGGCTGGCCTCCACCTGCCTCTGCTGAACCAAGGCTCTCCTTGCTGTGATTCCAGGGTGGAGGGCCCGGGCTGGTCCGGAGCAGGTACAGGGCAGCGGCTCTGGGACGTGCACAGCCACATGGTTGTGGAGACCACACAGAGGACATACTTGTACCAGGCCACAGATGCTAGTGCTGCAAGTACGGGGGTGGCCCGCTGCTGGGCGTGTATGTGTCCAGCATGGGAACTGTTTGCGTGAGAAACTAGCTCATGCCACCCAGCATGCCTCGGCCCACGCTCCCCTTGGAGAAGCAGGAACCCTCCTCCAGGGGGAATGCCAGTGGCAGACTCAGTGTCTGCTGGTCACTCTGAAGAGTAAGAGCCGTGGTCCCCTTCAGTCTGCCCGACTATCCAGAACTGCTTGGCCCCCTGAAGTCTCAGCTGAAGGGACAGTGGGTGGGTGGAAATACTTTCCACCAGGGGCCTTGGCAAACAGGAGGTGGACAGTCTCTTAGGCAGGAGGTTGGTCTGTGGCCTTGGGGAAAACCTCAGGACCAGGCCTGCACGGTGCGTTCAGCCGGGAGGGCCTCCCCAAGGGCTTCCCCTTACCTCTTCCAGGCCCGCCGTCCATGCAGGTCACCATTGAGGATGTGCAGGTACAGGCAGGGGACACCGCACAGTTTGAGGCTGTTATTGAGGGCAACCCGCAGCCCACAGTAACCTGGTACAAGGTAGGCGCAGGCCCAGGACAGGTGGGATGGGAGAGGGCTTGCCCGCAGACGGCAGCTCCCGCAAGGGGAGGGGGTGGTCTGCAGCTGACACTCCTGCATTGTCGCACATTTGCTCTGGGCTGGTTGGGCTGGAAGGGTAGGGTGGGCTCGGGGTGATGGCAACATGGCCTGTCCTGTGCCTCCAGGACAGTGTCCAGCTGGTGGACAGCACCCGGCTCAGCCAGCAGCAGGATGGAGCCGTGTATTCCCTGGTGCTGAAGGATGTGTCTCAGCACGATGCTGGCATCTATACCTGTCTTGCCCAAAATGCTGGTGGACAGGTGCTGTGCAAGGCAGAGCTTCTGGTTTGTGAGGGTGAGAGAGATGTGGCCCTTTCCAGGTCCTAGCAAGGGGCCATACCCTCCCCCCCCCACATGGTGGTACCTAGACTAATATCCTACGGGCCACCCTAAGCTGTTCACACCAGTCCCATGGCTGGAGCGGGGGTGGCTGGGGGTCACCTCTGTCCATGCAGTCTATTTCCTATGCTTTGGCTGCAGGAGACAGGAAGCCAGATTCAGAGAAACAAAGCTACCGAAGGAAGCTGCATTCCTTCTACGAGGTCAAAGAAGAGATTGGGAGGTATCTCCGCAGCCCTTTCCCCCGCCCCCAGGCTCCAGGGCCTCCCATCCGCACCTTGTTCACCGCCGGCTCCCCTCTCTCTTCCCCTCCTCCCCAGGGGTGTGTTTGGCTTTGTGAAAAGGGTACAACACAAAGGAAACAAGATGCTCTGTGCTGCCAAGTTCATCCCTCTGCGGAGCAAAACCAGGGCCCAGGGCTACCGCGAGCGAGACATTCTGGCTACACTCAGCCACCCCCTGATCACTGGACTATTGGACGAGTTTGAGACCCGGAAGACTCTTATTCTCATTTTGGAGTTGTATCCTGCCCTTGGCCCCCGGGGAGGAGGGTTCAAGGAGAGGTAGCAGGCCTGGGTTACTGGGAATATGGTGGTGACAGTTCCACAGGACCCTGGAAGTCCCCTTGGAGAGGCGGTGCTCCCTTACCAATCAGCTGGCCACCCCTCTCCCGAGTCCACATTCCCTTCCTGTGGTGGGAGTCCTTGGGGTGGAGGATATATACCAGTCCCCCCACGCCGCTGCCCGAGGCCTGGGTCTGTCTGCAGCCCCTCCCCTTGGGGTTAGGTATCACTTGCCACCCCAGGGGCCTCCACCATTCCTGGGTCATGGTCACTGCTCTGTGGGCATGGTATGCAGGAAGCAGGTGGGTTCCAAATCCCAGAAGCTCTTCCTTGACCAAACCCAGGTGCTCATCCGAGGAGCTGCTGGACCGCCTGTTCAAGAAGGGTGTGGTGACAGAAGCTGAGGTGACTGTGCCCCTTCTGGCCTCGGCTGCAGGCCTGCTCTCAGGCCTGGACCCGGAGCCCCAGGCACAGGACCCTGCGATTGAAGGCTTCCTGTGGCTCCCAGGGGTCCCAGGATGTCCATCCCCTCCGTCCACATCCCAAGTTCTTTCACATCTCTGTGTCCCATCTTACCTATCTATCCCCATCCCAATTACACATGTCCAGTTGGGCGAACCCCGGCTGCTTCTCTCCCCCACATCCCACTTTTCTTAGGTTGTTGCTTCTTACTCTCTCAAACACTCTTCACCTTGGAGAATCCCCGAGGCCTGTGGTACATAGGGTCCAGGAAAGTTTTGCCCACCACAAACTCTGTGAGGCCTAGCCTGGGTGCCAAGTGAGGAGGAAAGCTTGTCTTCTGGAGCAAGTTGGGTGTGAAGTGGGCCCCTAGCCTTGGCACAGGACTGTGGACGGACTTGGGCCTTGGGCATGGGCCTTTGAAAGTCCGGATGGCTCACCTGAACACCTGCCTTGGCCACAGGTCAAAGTCTACATCCAGCAGCTGGTGGAGGGGCTGCACTATCTGCACAGCCATGATGTCCTCCATCTGGACATAAAGGTATTGTTCCCTGTACCTTGAGAGCCCAGGTAAGGTGGGGGCAGGTGGGAGCCTGCCGTCTGTGGACTGGGAAGGTGCAGGCCCCTACCTTTGTGTCAGCTACCTGACAGGGCTTGCTTTCCACTGAAGATGGGAGCTTACTACTTCCTAGAACCTCTCACCAGGTAGTGTTTGACTCTGAAGGAGGAGAGGTCCTTCTCAAGCTGTCCCTAGCCTGCTTTGAGGGCTTGCTGCTGCTCCATGCTGGCCTCCTGGACCCCAGTGCTCCCTGAGCTAGGAAGTCCCAGAAATTCCCTCCCTCTCAAGGTGTGGCCTTGACCAACTCTCTGACTCTGCCTGGCAGCCCCCTAACATCCTGATGGTGCACCCTGCTCGTGAAGACATTAAGATCTGTGACTTCGGCTTTGCCCAAAAGATCACTCCTTTAGAGCCACAGTTCAGCAAGTATGGCTCTCCTGAGTTTGTGTCCCCTGAGATCATCGAACAGAGCCCCGTGAGCCCAGGCTCTGATATCTGGTGAGTAGGTTAGCATCTGGCAGGGCTGCAGTTTCCCTGGAACTCCCTCCCCCTCCACTCCTGGGGAGACCTCTGACTGCTGAGTGGGGGGCCAGAGGGTCCTCTCGGAAACCGTCATTTCCGCACACACAGACCCTTTGCCTATATGCTATACTTGGGGAGACTCACTGTGTATGGTTTTGTTCCTACAGGGCCATGGGGGTCGTCTGCTACCTCAGGTGAGCAGTCCCTGCCCTTGAAAGCCAACTTCTTCCCTGCAGGCCCCCAAAGGCCATGTGTTCTGCTGGCCAACCCCCAGATCAGACTCATGACCTAGGGGCCAGCTATCTTGGGAACAGGCCACTAGCCAGCCCTGATAGGAGGTTCCAATCCAGCGTTCTCACAGATACTTTGCTGTCATGAGCTAAGTTGAGGTTGGAGGGGTGGGGGAAGGGGTGTCCAAAGGGCACTCATAATAGTTGCCCCAAGGATGCTGCTGCTGCTATAAACTGAGAGACTGAACTCCAGTCCCAACCTCGGGCAAAGCCTAAGCTAACCCTGAATCTCTGCCTAATTTGGGACCTGAACTCCCTCAAGTTAAGGCTAGTTGCTACCCAAGCTGAACCTAGATTTCTGTCCAGCTCTAGACCTGAGTCCCTACCCTGGATGAAGGCCCACTCCAGGATGAACCTGGGTCTCTGTCTCAACCTCAGCACAGAATATCATGTCAGGGTTAGCTCACACCCCTCCTTCAAGTAGTATCTCCTCAGTGTACTGAGCCTTGATCCCCACCGCAGGCGAAGCAGGGAACCTCTGCAGGCTAACTCTTCCTTGATCCTAAGCCTGGATCTTCACCCCATTATAAGCCTAGATGACCCAGGCTTTAATGTCTTGATGCCCACACCAAGATGAGCCCCAAGTCTTTCTGGAAAAGCTTGACACTTTGATTTTCAGGGCTGGATGGGAATGGTCGTTACAACCCACAAAAAACAATGAAACGCCACCCAAGTTTCATCTAAGGTTCACTTCTGTCCCATGTTTCCAGCCTGACCTGCTCATCCCCATTTGCTGGTGAGAGCGACCGTGCCACCCTGTTGAATGTTCTGGAAGGGCGAGTATCTTGGAGCAGCCCCATGGCTGCCCACCTGACTGAAGATGCGAAGGACTTCATTAGGGCCACACTGCAGAGGGCTCCTGGGTGTGTGCCCGCCTGCCCCGCCCCTGCTGGGAGGGCAGCCATCCTCTGCCCTAGGGCTTCTGACCGCCCAGCCCTGGGCTTTCCTCTTCTTCCAGGGCCCGGCCCAGTGCCTCCCAGTGCCTCACCCACTCCTGGTTCCTGGTGAGTAGGCCTGGTTTGGGTTCAATCCCATGCTCTGCAGGGAAGGAAACACGTCAACAGGGGCAGGGGCGGTCTGGGCCACGGGACCCATCAGCACAGAATTGCTGTCCTCTAGTTCAGAGGACACCCATGCATTCACATTGGCGAAGGGATCTGAAAGCCTCACAGAGGAATTGCCAGGAGGGCAGGTGCAAAGGGTAACGGTCCCTTTTGACCTGTAGCCTTTGACCTGCCCTCATGGACATCCAGGTGAGGACCCTTTTTCTGGGACCCAGAGTCTGAGAAGATGGAATTCCCGAGGGCCCCTGCCCAGCTGGGCCCGGGCACCCAGGTGTCCCATCTGTAAGACTGTCCACTCCCCTCTCTCCCCAGAGGTCCATGCCTGCCGAGGAGGCCCACTTCATCAACACCAAGCAGCTCAAGTTCCTTTTGGCTCGAAGTCGCTGGCAGGTAAGCTGTGCCCACCCCAGGAGTGGCTGAGGTCCAGGAAAGGGAAACTGAGACCCCAAGAGGACTGACTGTAGGTACACCTAGGCCAAGAGTGGAGGGGAGCCGGGGGGGCCTGTATCATTTCAGATCAGGCCCCTCTGAGTGTGCGACCCATGAAAAGGTCACTGGGTGGTGGGTGTCGATGACACTGGTTGTCCTGGGGTGCAGTCCCAGCTGTTCCTGGGGACCCTCTTTGGCCCATTAGAGGTCTAGAAGATGGGGGCAGTGGTCACTCTCTCAGTGCCCTGGCCTGCCGTGTCTGCCTGTCACCCCTTTGTCTCACTGCCCCGCAGCGCTCCTTGATGAGCTACAAGTCCATCCTGGTGATGCGCTCCATCCCGGAGCTGTTCCAGGGCCCACCCGACAGCCCGTCCCTGGGCGTGGCCCGGCACCTGCGCGGGGATGCCAGCGGCTCCTCGAGCTCCACCTCTTCCTCAGACAACGAGCTCGCCCCGTTCGCCAGAGCCAAGTCGCTGCCCCCCTCCCCGGTCTCCCACTCTCCACTTCTGCACCCTCGGGGCTTCCTGCGGCCCTCCTCCAGCCTGCCAGAGGAGGCCGAGGCCTGCTCGGCCGTGGAAGCCGCAGGCCCACCCACATCGCCGCAAGGGACGGGGCCGCCGGCGTCGCCTGGCTCCGTGCCCAGACACAGTGTCATCCGCAGCCTGTTCTACCAGCAGGCAGGGGAGGGGTCGGAGCGCGGGAGTCTATCCCCCAGGGTCCGGAGACACCAGGCGAGGCGAAGGCACCTGCTGAAAGGAGGGTACATTGCCAAGGCCCTGCCCGGCTTGCGTGAGCCGCTGATGGAGCACCAAGCGCTGGAGGAAGAGGCTGACCAGGAGGAGCAGGCCATGCTCATGACCAAGACGCCCTCCTTCGAGGCCGGCCTGCAGCAGCCCAGCGCGAAGGCCCGTGAGGCCCCTGGCCTCAGCCACTCCCTGGGTCAGCCGCCGGGCACCACCAGCCCCTCCTCGGAGGCCTGCAGCGAGGGACACTGTCCACCCTCAGCACCCCTGGGGGCCTCTGCCCGGGGTGGGGGACACCCTGAGGAGACAGGGCCCCCTTTTCTGCCTGTCAGTGGTGACGTAGGACCTGCTCAACAAGCGGGGGCATCCAAGGACAGCCATCGGGGGCAACCAGGCTGTCACCTTGAGCCTGGTGCTTTCCCGCAGGAGGGCTGTGGGTCCTGCTCCACACAGCCCCCTGGCTGTGTCTCTCTGGGGTCATTTGAGGAGGCAGGGCCCCTACCCTGCAGGCCCTTCCTCTCAGGACAGCCTCAGACAGCCCCCACAGCAGCCCAGGGAAGCCCCCGACTGGGCTCTCAGAAAGGGCCTGAGGACACCTCTCCAGCCTCCAAGGTGACCCCAGAGCCCAGACCATCCCTGGCCACGGAGAGCTTGTGGCAGGACACCGGGGATGCCCCAGACTCACCACCCCGCCTTCCGAAGCCTCAGGAGCAAGCGACCACCCGCAAGTTTTCCCTGGAGTCCCGCGGGGGCTACGCAGGGGTCTCAGGCTACGGCACCTTTGCCTTTGGGGGGGATGCGGGGGGGCTGCTGGGGCAGGGTCCGCTGTGGGCCAGGATGGCCTGGGCCACATCCCAGTCCTCTGAAGAGCAGGAGGAGGTCGGGGCTGGCAGCTCCCAGCCCCAGGCCAGCTCAGAACCTGTGCTGGCGGCCAGTGGGGCTCCCCGGAGGGAGGCCAGTGGGGTCCCCCTGAGGACCTCCCCAGAGCCAACCTCGTGGGAAGAAATCGGACAGGTCTCCTTGGTGCAGATCCGGGACCTGTCCAGTGACGCTGAGGCAGCTGACACCATATCCCTGGACATCTCTGAGGTGGACCCTGCCTACCTCAACCTCTCTGATCTGTATGACATTAAATACCTCCCATTCGAGTTCATGATCTTCCGGAGAGTCCCAAAGCCTTCAGAACCGCAGGAGCCGCCCTCCCCGGAGGCTGAGGGGGAGGCGGGGCTGGCGGAGTTCCCAGAGGAGGCTGCATGGCCCTGGCCCAGCGAGTTAGGCCTGGAGATCACAGAGGAGCCCGAGGACCTGGAGGCTCTTCTAGGGGAGGCCGCTATGGGCAGGAAGCGCAAGTGGTCCCCGTCCCGCAGCCTCTTCCAGTTCCCCTCCAGGTACCTGCCAGCCGACCGGGAGCCCACAGAGCTGGGCCTGCGCCAGAGAGTGAAGGCTTCCATGGCTCACATTTCCAGGATCCTCAAGGGCAAACCAGAAGGTGATGTTCCTGTTCCCGTGGTCTGCTGATCCCACAGGGCTCCCCCTCCCGGTGCTGAATGTGGCCCACACCCCCTAGCCCCGCCCTGCAGCCTGGGTAGTCGCCTCAGTGCTTACTGAATACCCAGGCCCCAGATAGCTTCAGGCTGACCCCTGGGAAGGGGGTCCGCGGACCCCAGAGCCTGCGGTGCCCCAGTCCTTCCTGATCTCTGGTCCTCTCATTCCTAGAGCCTCCCCCACTGCAGACTCTGGGCCATGAATCCCAGCCTCCAGACACCTGTGCTCCATGCCCTGCCCCAGTGAGCGTAGCCACTGGCAGGGGGGAGGGATGTGTAGTCCCAGTGTTCACAAACTCCCTGGGATCCTGGCCTCTCCCCTAGGACCTGGAAGTTGGGGGGTACAGAAGAAGCGTTGCTACCAAGGACCACGCCATCATGACCCCTTCTTCCTACAGGCCCTGAGAAGGAGGAGCCCCCTAGGAAGAAGGCAGGCCTGGCTTCCTTCCGGCTGTCTGGCCTGAAGGGCAGGGACCAAGGTTAGCAGGCTCCCATGGCCTCCAGGGGCCCCCTCTGAGCATCCTAGGTGCTCGGAGCTGCCACAGGCTGGAGCTGTCACAGAGCTCCAGCAGGTTGGGCTGGAGCTGAACTCGGTGGTCTCCCCTCAAGGCTCATCTCATGTCCCCCCTCAGCACCCTCCTTCCTAAGGGAGCTCTCTGATGAAACTGTGGTCTTGGGCCAGTCCGTGACGCTAGCCTGCCAGGTGTTGGCCCAGCCAGCTGCCCAGGCCACCTGGAGCAAAGGTAAGGCATTATCCCAGAGGCTGGGGCGTCTGCGGGTGGCTGTCCTGTAAGAGGAGAGCCAGGCTTGCTGTGTCTGTGGCAGACGGAGCCCTCCTGGAGAGCAGCAGCCGTCTCCTCATCTCATCCACCCTGAAGAACTTCCAGCTGCTGACCATCTTGGTGGTGACTGCCGAGGACCTAGGCGTGTACACATGCAGTGTGAGCAACCCACTGGGGACGGTGGCCACCACCGGTGTCCTCCGGAAGGCAGGTGTGTGAACTACGTCAGAGGTCCGTCAGACCAGGGAAGGCAAGGCTGGGGGTGCCGGGAGACCCTGTCTCCTTCCACGAGGCAGATGACGTTAGAAGCCTGAGCAGAGGGCTTACCTGACACACGCTCTCCCATCGCAGGGGTCGTATGGCCACTGCAGGGTATCTGCATGCTCCCTGGGAGCTGGGGTGTTGCAGAAGGTTTACAGAGAGAGGGATCTGAATGGGGGCCCGGTGCTGCCCTGGAGGAAGCAGAATGCCCAGCAGACGGGAAAGAATCAGATATGATTGCAGACATTACTCTGTGCTTTGGGGTTTAGCTCTGAGTTTTCCAGCCTGAACCCCAGAGAGTCCAGCCTGCTGACCCCACATGCCCTGTACTCGGGGCAGAGCTCAGCAGACCTGAGCCTCCAGGACAAGGCCTGCGTGTGCCTGAGCCAGCCCAGGAGGAGGATGGGCTGACAGATGTCTGACTGACTCTTGGGAAAGTGCTCCCTCCAGGAGAGGGTGGGTCTGGGGCTGAGGGTGGGGCAGGACTGGGCCAGAGGTGAGTCCTTGGGAGCTGACCATGGCGGCCCTTGCAGAGCGCCCCTCAGCCTCACCACGTCCAGACATCGGAGAGGTGTATGTGGACAGGGTATTGCTGGTCTGGAAGCCCGTAGAATCCTTCGGTCCCGTGACCTACATTGTGCAGTGCTGCATGGAAGGTACACCGTGGTCCCTTTGCCCACATTCCTGGGAGGGGGGGCTGAGGCCCAGGTCTCCACAGGGTCAGCACCAAGGGACCCTAGGAGACACGGGGCCTGCTTAGGCCTCAGGGAGGGATTCTTCTCTCACTCATGTCTGTGTTCCCAGGTGGCAGCTGGACCACCCTGGCCTCCGACCTCTCTGACTGCTGCTATCTGACTAGCAGGCTGTCCCGGGGTGGCACGTATGCCTTCCGGACGGCCTGTGTCAGCAAGGCAGGAATGGGGCCCTACAGCAGCCCCTCGGAACACGTTGTCCTCGGAGGGCCCAGCTACCTGGGTGAGCCCCTGTTGAGTGGATGTGCTTGTGTGGTCAGCAGATTAGGCTCAGATGTCCTCCTACCCATGGCCCCTGGGGCTGACCACAGCTTTTAGGAGAGAGAAAGCTCTACTTGCACTCAACAGTCAGAGCCTGCTCTCTCCTGAGACCCCCAGCCCCTCTCCACTTAGACTCACACCTGTGATCTTCTACCAAGCGAACAAGCCCTCCCAGTGTTCCTTTGAGAATCAGTGGTAACATTCCTTGGGTGTTGTGTCTGGATTCGGTGGAAGGGTGCTGCTGATTAGTAATATCCGATGTGGGTGAAGAAGAGCACAGATGGTGTGACTGTTGCCCCTGGTCTGTCCTGGAGAGTCTTCTGACATGGGATGCACACACTTACGTAATGGTGCCTGCTTCTGTGCTCTGTGCTCTCCTATCCACGTACCCTCACAAAATGAGAGAGCCGGGTGTGGGGAGACTTACAAAGAGACCATTTGTCTGGTGCCTGGGAAAGGAGGGTGGGAGAAGTTGGGGAGTTAGGGTGCTGGTGTTTCCCTCCCTGATCCCCCCACTGACTCCTCCTCTCACAGCTTCTGAGGAGGAGAGTGGCTGGGGGCAGCCAGTGCAGCCCCTTCCCAGCACCAAGACCTTCGCCTTCCAGATGCAGATCAGGAGGTGCAGGGGCCTCTGGGGGTGGCTGGCGAGTGGAGACACTGCCTTAATTTCCCCTGCTAGCTCTTCATACTCTTCCCCTCCCTTCTGCGCTGGGTCAAGGCACCTGCCCAGTGCGCCCTGCCTCTGCCCGCCTGCCTCTGCCTGCTTGTTCAGCGTGGCCCACCTCTCCGAGTGTGTGGGACCGCTCATGCCTTCTCCGTGCACCCTTACCCAGGGGGCGTTTCAGTGTGGTGCGGCAGTGCCGGGAGAAGGTGAGCGGGCGGGCACTGGCTGCTAAAATTGTCCCCTACTGGCCTGAAGACAAGACTGCTGTGCTTCGGGAGTATGAGGCCCTCAAGCGGCTGCGCCACCCCCATCTGGCCCAGCTCCATGCCGCCTACCTCAGCCCGCGGCACCTGGTGCTCATCCTGGAGCTGTGTTCTGGACCTGAGCTGCTTCCCTGCCTGGCTGAGAGGTACCTGGCGGCCTGGGCTGGCCCTAGCCCCAGGACGGGGGAGCGATGGGTGCAGAGCTCTGGGGAGGGGGCTGTGGATGCCCCCTCCCCCAGCCCAGTGTCCCTGTCCTTCCTCTGGTACTTCCCACCACTCCCTCCCCACAGGGGCTCGGTTGTGGGTAAGGTGCCCCGACCCCCCGACTTCGGGGCCTGACCTGAGATCCTGTGCCCCAGACCCTCCTACTCGGAGTCTGAAGTGAAGGACTACCTGTGGCAGATGCTGAGTGCCACCCAGTACCTGCACGCCCAGCACATTCTGCACCTGGACCTGCGGTCTGAGAACATGATGGTGACGGAGTACAACCTGCTCAAGGTGGTGGACCTGGGCAACGCCCAGAGCCTCCGCCGGGAGAAGGTGCCGCCCCCGGACAACTTCAGGGACTACCTGGAGACCATGGGTGCGTACCAGGAGGCCCTGGCCCCTCCAGATCCACCCACCCCACCCGCCTCGCGCCAGGGCCCGCACGGCCACGGAACCCACCCGCTGTGCAGATCACCTGTGCCCCGCGCCCGCGCTCACCCCCCCCCCGTGCTCCCCCGCAGCTCCCGAGCTCCTGGACGGCCAGGGGGCGGTGCCGCAGACGGACATCTGGGCCATCGGAGTGACGGCCTTCATCATGTGAGTCTCACGGGGTCCCCGCGCCCCGCCCTCACCCACCCAGGTGACAACCTCCCGCCCTCACCGGGGTCCCCCGCCCGCGCAGGCTGAGCGCCGAGTACCCCGTGAGCAGCGAAGGGGCGCGAGACCTGCAGCGAGGCCTGCGCAAGGGGCGCGTGCGGCTGGGCCGCTGCTACGCGGGGCTTTCCGGGGGCGCCGTGTCCTTCCTGAGCGCCACG
>NW_012267243.1:19135812-19143973 GCF_000151885.1 Dipodomys ordii | reverse complement strand
CGGCCACCGTGCAGCCAGAGGTCCCCGGCCTCGGCCTCCAGGGCGACCCTCGGGGCCGCGCCGGGCCACCGGTCGTCCGCTCGGTCGAGCATCTCCTCCGGACGCCGCCGGGGAGGCCGGTCTCCCCGCAGGGGCAGCGCCCTGGGAGCCCTCCGACGCCGGTAGGACTGGCGACCGCTCCCCTCTTCCCCGCGGACACACGGGACGTCTCCTCCTTCACCGGTGCGTTGTAGCTCTCACGGTAGACACGTCCCCATTACCTGATCAGCCCTTTGTCCGTAGGTACCGCGTCTTTGTCGGTCGTGGGTTTTAAACTCTGGGCCTGGGCGCTGTCCCTCAGCTCTTCAGCTCAAGGCGAGCGCTCTACCGCTCGAGCCACAGCACTTCTGGTTTTCTAGTAGCTTTTATTGAAGAATCACGGACTTTCCTGCCCAGGCTGGCTTTGAACCACGATCCTCAGATCTCAGCCTCCTGAGTAGCTAGGATTACAGGCGTGAGCCACCAGGGCCCAGCTTCGTGGCTACTTTTGAGAAATTGTAGCTATTATTACCTTCAGAGAATTCAGGACACTCACAGCCATTGGCTATCTGTACCCGATGTGCACACTGGATGCCATGAACGCGGCTGCACGTCTCACACCGGGGCCGGCCCTCTCCACTCCTGGCAGGCATACGGGGGTCCGGGCGCCTCCCCTCACCACAGGATAAGCAGGGCAGCAGTTAGTTTATTGAGCAGGGTGCTATTCTTTCCACACATGAAAGGACACAACTCCCCAAGTGTAACACCAAAGCCATGCTGGTCTGAGGGGTGATGTCCACCCTGTGCAGCGTAGGGCGCTTCACGCACATCCTCAGCTGCAGGGCCTCCCCTACGAGGCCCTGACAGCCAGGAGCTGTCAGCAGCCGCAAAGCCAGCCTGGGACACTCAGGACTTCAGATGTGTGTACGTGTGTGTGTGAGAGAGAGAAAGAGAATGTGTTTATTTGGGGGGGAGGGTGTTACTCCAATTATCTTTCTAGAGGCTACCAGCCCTACTTCTTATGGGACCAAACTTTTTTTGTGTTGGTTTTGGGGCTTGAACTCTGGGCCTGGTGGCTGTCCCTTAGCTCTTCAGCTCAAGGCCACAGCACCACTTCTGGTTTTCAGGTGGTTAATTGGAGATAAGGGTCTCAGGAACTTACAGCCTGGGCTGGCTTTGAACCCCAATCCCAGATCTCAGCCTCCTCAGGTGTGAGCCACCGGTGTTTAGCAGGGCTGAAGTTTAAGACAGGCTGGTAGGTGTGGAGCTGTTGACCATCCTCACTGAGGCAGGGTTCCTGGGGCTTTGGGGGGGGGCGGGGCTACAAGGACAGACGGCCTGGGCTGGAAGGGCTTGTGATATTCCTGGACCTTTGAGCCAGAGGAAATAGTACCTAGGGCTTAGAGCTCTGTGAGGGCTGTTCACAGAACTGGCCCCTGGCACGCAGGCATCCACTGCCCAGCCTTAACCAGAACCCAGGCTTCCACTGACCGTGTCCTCGTGGTTCATGGACATGCTCCCTGCCCTTGGGCCCTAGTGTGGCTCAGAAGTCAGGCAAAGGGGCTCCCCAATCTCTGGAGTCACTGGGGAGCTAGGGCATCCCCGGGCCCACCTTTTAGCCAGCAGATGGTCATGGGGGTTGTGCTGCTTGACAGAGGTGAGAAGAGGGGTCGCAGAGGGCCGGAGAAGGGCGTCTCCGGGAAGATGAACAGCAGCGACCCGTCAGTCACACTGTAGAACGAGAGGTGTCCAGCCTCATAGTCCAGAAAGATGCCCACACGTCTGGGAGGCTCCCGCAGAGGGGAGAAGGCGGGCTCTGTGGAGGTGTAATAGCTCCCAAGGAACACCAGGATCCAGAACCCACAGGCAGCCGACAGCTCCCCTTTCTCCTTCCGGTTGACATTCTCTCGGCAGACACCCAGGGCCCAGCTGCTGCGATCCCCAACCTCCACCTCCCAGTAGTGGCGGCCCGAGGTGAAGCGCTCTTGGCCCAGCACACAGGGACTGGGGTCGAAACGCTCAGGGCTGTCGGGCAGGGCCTGCCGCTGCTCTCCTCTCTGCACGCTCCGCCTGTCCTCACACAGGACCAGCTCCGGGTTGGCCGTGTCTGGGTCCAGAGTCACATCCACTGCAAAGAAGGGTCTAGGGTGAGAGTCAGCACCCGCCGCTCAGGGCCGGTGCTGCAGGAGACTGCCCTGCTGAGGCCCCAACCAGGGGGCGGCTTTCCCAACCACGTCTAGTTGCACGGGCCCTCCCCTTTGCACAGATGACGAGGAAATCCTGACTTCTCCATGTCTGTCCCGTCAGTCCCACACGGGAGCCTGAGCTCTGGGCCTCACATTCACAATGGGGCCGTGGGTTCTGGATGCCCCCAACATAAGAGATTCAGAGCGGCAGGCTGCTGCCTGGTCCCAACTACATTCTCAGGCAACTCCCCCCCTACCTCCAGGTCTGGTGCAGCCCTATAGCCTTCACTCTGTTGCTTTGGATGTCTAAGTATAGCAAGAAAGAGATCTGGACTCTCTCCCTGGAGCCTGGCACATTCTGGAAGCCTCAGAATTTCCTAATAAGAGCATCTTTTGTTATTCAGAGACCCCTCACATCACATCCGAGCGTCTGCTGGTGGTGCCTCAGGTCACCAGAGGACTAGCTATGGGTCTAGATACAAACGTCACCCATGGACTGAGCTCCTGGGACTTGGAGGACATTGCGTTTGATGATTGATGACTAATAATTGTATCATCTGCGCCCCCAAAAATGGCACTTCCCCGCAAGACTCCTAATTGGTGAGGTGCCAGGAAGGGACAGTTCCCAGAGGGCATGGAGCCTGGTGCCCTCGCAAACCTGCCCGGTGCTTCCCTTCTTTATATGTCGCTGACCTTTATCGTTTACAATAGTCCGGTAACAGTAATGCCTGGATCTTGTGAGCCTCCCGGTAAATTCTCTAACTCAAAAGGGGGTAGTGGGCCATACATTTGTAGGTCCCGGCTCACAACAGATTTGACACAGGTGTGGAGCCCTTGGCTATGAAGTCTGCAGTAACTCTAAACATCAGCACGCAGCCAGACTGCTTGACACAGAACGTTGTCCACAAGGCTGGAGAACCCCGCGCCGCTGGTGTCACGCAGAGCAGAGGGCGCTGCTCCAAGAACTCACAGCCCTGTGTCTGTCCCAGGGTGCAGTCCACTCACCACAGTCCAACCTCCCGAGGCCCTCATTCCTACCGTGAAATCTCTGCAGGGTCTCCACCAGGCCTGGGACCCTGCACACGGTCCTAAGCTCCATGGGCACCACTTCTGGAGGCTGCAGCTTCACATCCTGGGCCCTGCAAGGCACAGCCCAGCCTCGTCCTCAGGGCTGGCGGCGGCCCCCCACACCCAGCCCCCTGCCCCGGGGGGTCGCGGGCTCATACCTGCGCAGGGCCTCCTTAATGTCCTGTGGGGGGAGAGAGAGTCATGCGCTCAGCACCTGCACTTCTTGGGGACCCCTCCTCACACCCCATGACCAGGCCTTGGGCTTTCTTTGCCAACCAAGGTTAGCTCCAGGCCAAAGAAATACATCCATGTCGGGAAGAAGCCCATCTGGCACCAGGCTTGGACCAGGGACACTGGGCAGAAGCCTGAGCACAGGCACGGCGGCAGAGTGAGGGTGTGGTCCGCCACCCTGTCACAGCTCTCCTCCACCGGGCCATTCCCCCAGGAGGCGCCAGGCCACAGGCACACACCCCCCGCCCGCAGCTGGCACCATGCTGTGTGGACCTGGAGCCCTCCAAAGCATGAGCTGAATAAATCTTTCTTTACCCAACCTCAGAAAAATAACCAACACATCAACCCACCTGACACCCTGATACTGCACTTCCTCTGGCCAAAACTGAATGGAAATAAGTGCATTTCTGTAGTGTAAGACACTCAGTCTTCAGTGTTTATAGAAAGCCAAGTGCAGCAATACACCCGTGCAAAACACAATCGCGTGGAAGGCAGCTCCTGGAAGGCGTACTGTGTGTGTGTGTGTGTGTACGTGCGCGTGCACTTATACTAGGGTTTGAACTCCATGCCTGGGAACCATCCCTGAGCTGTTGTGCTCTAGGCTAGTGCACCACCACTTGAGCCACAGCTCCATTTCCAGCTTTTTTGGTACTTACTCTTGGACAAAAAGCTAAGGAATAGCACGCAGGCTCTGAGTTCAAGCCTCAGCACTGGAAGAAAAATAAAAACTAAGAACAGTACCCAGTGCAAGGCAGGGGCCTTCTTGCACTAAGCCATGAGTGAAGCCCGCATGCTCACGCCACACCACACACCAGCTGCCAGGCTGTTCCTGCCAAGAGGTTCCTTGCAGATGGGCCCAACAGCTGAGGCTTTCACATAAACAGGTCATTAATTCTGGGAGAGGAAACAGATCCCATGGCTTCAAGGAGCCTCGCGGGCACAAGCTCTGAAGCCCGGACTGCCTTCACTGGCATATGTGGAGATGCGGGCCTGGGGTAAAAGAAGCCTGCTGGGAAGGCACAAGGCAGCCACCAACTTCCCACACTTGCTCGCTGCTCCACCGGGAACAGCTGTGCGGGGGTACACAGCTAGGCGGCAGGGGCAAGGTCTTCCCGGATAGCAAGCCCAGCACCCAGGGAGACCAAGACATCTGGTTAGGAAGACCACTGTGCCAGAGCATGGGGCTGCAGGACTCAGGACGGAAAGAAAACACTGGCGCAGCCCCCAGGGCCTCCCCCCAGTTCAATCAGCCAGAAGGGAGGTTCTGAGGGGTCTTACTACAAATCATCTGGTGAGGAATGCACCAACACTCACAACACACACAATGTAGCAACACCAGACTGCACACTGTATAACTTCAAACCAAAGTTCCAAAGTGAGGGGAAAAAACTTTCCATGCATCCCGAGCATCCCAGCTTGTCCAACCTGACAGTCTCTCCTCTGCTTCCACCTAGAGCCCGGCCAGCCCCCCCCCCCCCCCCGTGTCTGACAGTTTGGCAAAGGCCATGCCACCAAGGGAACGTGGTAGGGGCCTCTTCCTGGTCCCTGACACGTCAGCTCGGGCTTCTTGCCCGTGGGCTGCCCCCTGTAGGAGGGTCCTGGTCTACACACTTCTCCTTGGCCTTGTCATCACACACGGACACTTTCCTACATCCAGAGCTATCTGTTTCAGGCTACCATGTTTACAACACATGAGGAGCACAATCAAGTTTCAGAGTATCTGTGGGGCCCCCCCAAATCCAGCTGAGCCCCGAGGAAGTGCCATCTGCAGCCTATCTGGGAACTCTTAGAGGTTACCCCTGTCGCTCCATCAACGCTCACTGGACAGGTTTCAGCAACTGAGGCAGAGAGTCCGTGGAAGGTGAGCAAGCTTTGGAGCAGACAGCCAAGCATGCTCAGTGTCATTTGGGTTGTCCCGAGGACAGAGAGGTGATTTGAGGGGAGAGAGGCCAGGTCAGAACGCACCAGCTTTCCAGGGTCAGAACCCATACCTGGAACAACTCTCCCAAGTACAGCAAAGGGAGCCAAGGGACTGGCTACGGCCTGAATACCCCCCAAAGGCACGTGAGATTAAATTGCCACTGTGAGGCAGTAAGAGATGGCCAATTGTATGGCTGTTAAGATGCAGCCTTGAAACTCCCCAGTGAATTACCCAGTGGTCACCATAGCAACAGAACTTGGACCAAGATGGTGCCCAGTAATGAAGACACTCATCTTCCAAGGGAAGAAAACAGAACAGGAAGAGTGGGCCTGCTGCTGAGGACAGGAGGAGAAGGAGGGCAGCATTCCTGTAGGTGAGTGTGTGATTTAGGCCCTCACCAAGAGGGAAAGCTGCAGGCGGGCTTTTGTTGCTGACCAATCACCAAACGCTACCCCCAAGCTGGGCAGGGAGCGCGCACGTCCACTCCAGTGTCGGTTCAGAACAGTAATGCCGCAGGTAGGAGGAGACGGGGGACAGACCCGGCAATCTTTGTAAGCACAGTCAGCCCCTCTGTATTCCCAAGGTTCTGCATATGTACATTCAACCAACCGCAGACTCAGAGAGTTGGGGAAAATGAAGAAATCCTGCCAGTAATGAACATATAGGCTTTTTCTCCTTTACATGTTCCCAAAGAACGTCATTTAGCAACTACATACGCAGCACTCACACGGAGGGTATGGTGCACTGTGCCATTTCACAGAACGCACCTGAGCCTCCTTCAATGTTGGTATTTTCTTTTTTTTTTTTTTTTTTTTTGGGTCCAGTCGTGGGGCCTGAACTCTGGGCCTGAGTGCTGTCCCTCAGCTCTTCAGCTCAAGGCTAGCACTCTACCACTTGAGCCACAGCGCCACTTCCGGCTTTTTTCTTTTTGCTTATGTGGTGCTGAGGAATCGAACCCAGGGCCTCAGGCATGCAAGGCAAGCGCTCTACCACTGAGCCAACTTCCCAGCCCCCAATGTTGGTATTTTCTAAGGCCCAGGAAGGAAGCACTTAAGAAAAGCCCTGTTTGAGGATGAGGAGGAACACTTCCAAACCTCTTTTATCCTGGGCTGGGTGGTAGAACACACTACATCTGGCTCAGCCCTGCCCACACTTCCCGGGTGAGTCTGGCCAGGCCCGCAGAGACCCGCGTCTGTGCCTCTGGGTGGCCTCACCCAGGGCTTCCTGCGCTCACTCATTCTCCAGCACTTGCCGCATCCATCTGTCTCTGGCCCTGAAGACAGCAAGGTCAAGTTCACAGTGACTGGTGGGACGCACTGTGGGACCCACCCAGCGGGGGGTGTGGAAGGCAGCGGTGGCAAGTGTAATGTGGCCAGTGAAACGTGGCAGGTGAACGCAGGACACGTGCCGAAGGCAAAACACACGCGTGTCTGGGAAAGCAGTGTGTCTGCTGACAGGCTGCACCATGTGGCCCCTTGGAGCTGCGTGGGCCTACGGGGACCCCCCCACTCACCTGCAGCAGCCCCAATGCCGGCAGCTGGCAGCGGCCCTCAAGCTCGGCAATGAGCGTGGCCAACTGGGAGCTCTGCTGCCCGAGCCTGGCCGCGCCCTCACGCAGTCTCGGCAACACTTCCAGCTCTTCCTCCTCCAGCTTCTGCAGCAGCTTCTGCTCCTCCTCCACCAGCAAGCGGCGCAACCGCTGGAACTCATCGAGCACATTTTGCCGCTGGCTCTCCACCATCTTCTGCAAGGTGCAAGAGCAACAGCCCTGTCAGGACCTGGGGACGCACCCACCCGCGCAGGACCCAAACCAATGTCGCCAGGCCCTAAACCCAACCTTGGGACCATGGACACCCCAAATCCACCACAACCCCCTGTTGCTCCAGGACTTTAATCTTGAGGTTACCAAGACTCCAGAGCCATCGGGAGCAGCACCACCGGCCGTCCCCACCCTGCTCCTCCTGCTGCCCAGGGCACACCGGCTCATCACGGGCCCCCGTGTCTGTGGGCACAATTCCTCCCGCACTGCCTCGGGCTGCCCCCGGGGGCCAGGACCCCTTTGTTGGCACCTGCCTGCCACAGGGCACACGTTTCCTCGGCCTGTGCTTGGAAGAGCAGTGCATCCTCCATCTGCCTCCGCAGGTGCTCCACGGACCTCTCCAGCCTCCCCTGGGGTGAAGGACACGGGCAGTCGTGAGACCCCTGCCCAGAAACGAAGCCTCTCAGCGGACTTCTCGCCTCGCTTGCCGCCCACCGGGCCAGCCGAAGTTTGCCCTGGAGCCGGGGTGCGGCGGCCCGCGCTGGTGTGTATCCTCACTGTGGGCCGTTCCTCTTTCTAAAACGCTCACCAATGGTGGTGGTAGGGGTCGCCCCCTCATTGCTTTCGGGGGCTGTGCCTTTTCACTTGGCTTTTTGCTAGTTAGCTGGAGGTGCGTCTCAGGGCCTTGCTGCCTAGTCCGGCTGCCTGTGGAAATGCCTAGACTCAGCCTCTCGGGTAGCTGGGACGGCAGAGTGGGGCGCGCGGGTCCCGCCCCCTGCGGGGCCCCCTCGGCGGGCCTCGGCCTCCCCCTCCCCGCCTCAGGCACAGGGCCTGCACCCGGTCCGAAGCCTCGGGAACACGAGGAGACCTCGCGGGCTCCAGCCCTTCCGACGGAGGCTTTCCAAACACGAGCTCGCGCGCAGCACGCGCGCGCCGCCGTCCCCGCGGGCGTCCCCGCCCCTCGGGCGTTCCCGCGGG
>NW_012267243.1:19128402-19133246 GCF_000151885.1 Dipodomys ordii | reverse complement strand
CCAGGGTGTCCTTCACGTCCTGGAACCAAGAGAGAGAAAGGGGCTCAGCTGCCCCTAAAGAGGGGCTCGGCTGCCCCGCCGGCCGCCCTCAGGCAGAGACAAAGACGTCTCGGCAGACAGCTCTTCCCAGAGCCGTCTCTCCGGTCCCGTCCGGCCCGGTCCGGCCCGTGCGGTGCCAGCTCAGCCACGGGCGGCACCGAGGGCCGGAGCCTGGGGAGCCCAGCCCGGCGCCTGCCCGACACGAGCGAGCCGCGGTCACGCGCGCCCACGGAGGTCACACCCACGCGTGTGCGCGCACACAGCTCCCCATCCGTGCAAAGCCCCGACGGCGCGCTGGAGAGGGGCGGGAGGCAGAGCCCGGCCTCCACCGGCGGTGCCCGCGCCTCCGGTCAGCACGCTCTTTCTCCACAAACCACCGCGTCTTGGGCAGCCGAACCCTAGCGCTGACTTCCGGCACAGGACCTGCCCGGACGGTCTGCAGGAGCTGCCTGCTCACGAAGGCCCTGGGTCCAACCTCAGACACAGGAAAAGGCCCCCAAGGGGTCAGAAAACCACCTACTAAGTGTGAGCAGGTTGTGGGTTTGGTTTATTTGCTTTTAAAATTTTGCCAGTCCTGGGGCTTGAACTCAGGGCCTGGGCGCTGGGCCTGAGCTCTTTTGCTCAAAGCTAGTGCTCTACCAGTTGAACTGCAACTCCACTTCTGGCTTTTTAGTGGCTTTTCCTCCCCAGACTGGTTTTGAACCATGATCTCCAGGTCTCAGCCTCCAGATTACAGGCTCCTGGCTTTGAATAGGCTTTTTTGTTTTTTTCGTTTTTTTATAGAAGAAAAACTGTATCCTAAGTTAGAATGGCTGTGAAAGTTATCAAGGAAAACCCCACAGGGCATCAGCACCTGTGTGCTGTAACCCTTACAGATTCCCTGCAGGAGACATTTGCTTCAGTTGCATACCTATATGCATGCATGCGTCTTCAGGACCATAGTGCAAAGTGCATTCTGTGCTGTAATTACCCAGTGTTCGAATGAGCCAGATGCCCACCCGTGTGTCAAGTCAAGGCCAGCATCTCTCCACCCCTTCCGGAGCCATAGCATTGCAGGTACCTCTGCCCTGCCCCCAAACCACTTCTGCCCATGCAGAGTCAGTGAGTCTCCTCCATACTACTGGTGAGCCCTGCCTCAGCTCTCCACCAGATGCCCAGCATCACCTCCTTAGGCCTGGAAGCAGGGAGGTGCGGCTCATCTGGGTTGGAGCCTCCTGGAGGCTGAATTATTTCCTTCTTCCAAAATGTCATAGACATAAGTCCTAACCCCCAGGACCTCGGCATGTGAGTGTATGATGATCCTTTATTGAGCCTATTGAAAATTAAAAATACAGTAGGCTTGGCCAGTGCACATCCCAGCTTAGCATCATGCCCTCACGCTGTGTATGTTGGGAGCACACCCTGGCAGTCTCATGGCTGACTGGGAGTTATGGAGAAGGAACACTGCACCACAGAACGCTAGCCTGCTGGTCTCCAAATCTGAATCTTTCCAAGCACTGCTGGGACACCATAGTGGAGCATTCCACACCTGATCTCATAGGATCAGAATGAAAGAACACAGGGGTGCTGAAAATTATTACCTATATCCACCATCAGCAGAACAGATGCATTTCATGTTGAGACACTGGTTCTTTCCCCAAGATACCTCATTACATTGATGGCAATATTCCAGAATTCAAAAGAAGATTTGGCATCTGTGCTTCTTCTGTCCTGAGCATTCCTGGCGTGGGACGTGCCACTGTACTCTTCCATCAGCCTAAGCTCTAGCAGACTTGTCTCTCAGGCTGCATTTTCTCCCATGCGAGCTATCCCTGGGCCTGGGCATCCTCATGCCACACCCCCATCTCCTGGCGATTTATACAGGTATATGGCTCTGGGTGGCTGGCCCGGCCCGGCCAGCCTCACCTGCAGCATTTGGATGGGGTCCTCTCGGCTCCAATCCTCCAGCTGCAGGAGCAGGGAGTGCAGGGAGTGGTTCTGTCTGTCCAGCGAGGCTTTGCTATCCTGCAGCTTCATCACTGTCTCCTCCTCCTCCTTCTTCAAGGTCTGCAGGAGCCTCCGCTCTTCCTCCACCAGGAAGAGGACCACCTTCTGGAACTCTACCAGGATGCGCTCTCTCCTCTCCTTTGCTTTATCCTGCAGGGCCATAGCCAGCCATGAGATACCACGCCACCTGTACCATACAGCCAGGGGCAGACAGCTCTGCTCCAGAGATTGCTCTGCTGCTGTATCAGTGCTCCAGCCAAACTGAACTCACTCGCTGGATCCGGTGAAACCCTGTTGTTGTTTTAACCTGAAGTTACATGCTGTGGTTTCGTCCTTGGATGAATCTCCAGAGGTCTAAGTCTGCATCCACAGCCCCTGCACGCTTCCTCCCCTAAACACCATCTCTCCCTCATGTTTGATTTCAGTTTAATTCTTAGGTCAGCGACTGACACCAGAGGCTGGAAGGAACCTTTTCCTTCCCTGAATCCCCAACACTGAAGACATGAAGGCGTTGGGGGCACATGCCACCATCGTGGGTGGGGATGGCTGTGGGGAGGGAAAGGCCCTCAGGGCCCCTCCACAGCCCTGGCGCCTACCTGCCACTCTACTAAGCTCTGCTCCTCCTTGGCTTGCATCTTCTCTGTCTTTTCTATCTCCTCCCGGAAGTACTTCATGTCCTCCTCCAGCTTCACCTGTGAGATGCACAATCACAGGAATTAGGCCAGTGGATCGACCCCTCTCTGCCCGGCCTGAGTTGTGCTCTCTCAAGCTGCATGGACCAGACACCCCACCCCAGACAAGCCGGTTCAGCAGTGAAGCAGGTCAGAACAGGCCCCAATAGACCCATTTCTGAATGAGGGTTCCGAGCTAGAGGCCCCTCAAATACAAAAGCGTAGTTGCAGGAATCCCTCAATGTTTTTGTTCCTGAAGGCTGAGGGACAGAAGCTGCCCACCTTGTACCGGAGACACTTCCGGCTTTTGTCTGTTTATGTGGTGCTGAGGAATCGAACCCAGGGCCTCATGCATGCTAGGCAAACACTCTACCACTGAGCCACCTTCCCAGCCCAAGTCCAAGCACCTTTACTTGTGCTTTTTCAGTTTCCTTTTCTGTCCACATTAAGACAGTCATCCAGCCAAGCATTGATGGCTCACGCCTGTAATCCTAGCTACCCAGAAGGCTGAGATCTGAGGACTGGAGTTCAAAGCCAGCCCAGGCAGGAACGTCTGAAATTCTTATCTCCAATCAACCACCAGAAAACTAAAAGTGGAGCTGTGGCTCAAAGTGGTAGAGCATTAGCCTTGAGCAAAAGAGCTCAGGGACCATGCCCAGGGCCTGAGAAAAAGCCTCACAATTGACCCCCACCCAAAAAATATGATCCTTTGGAGTCTGATTTGGAGAATCAGAACACTTGCAGTTCTGTAATTTGGGACTGGGAGGGGAAGGTGTGCCGCTGCTGGTGTGCTGCCCTCTGTTCCACAGCTAGACCAGCAGCAGCCTAGTGCCACTTTCTCCTGCAAACCATTTGAGCACATTTCTAACCAGCCAGGCCGCACAGACCCTTAGCTCTCAGAGGGAGTGGAACACAACTACCTGGGACTCCACCCCTCCAGAGTGGCTCACTGGGCTGCCAGGCCAGGCCAGGGCCCTGAAAGTGAAGCCTAGGAGTTGGCCACGGAAAATCCCCTTTGTTGGCTTGGGCCTAGGAGCCCTGCCCTTCACTGGACACCCTCCCTCTCTAGCATTGATCCTGGCTCCCTCTTCACTGGATGCCACTTTTTCATCTCCAACCGGGGTTCCTGGCCCCCGAGAGGCCCTTCCCAGTGCTGGCTAGCGCCTCTTATCTGCTGGTCAGGTGCCCTCCCTGCGGGGGCCCCCCTCCCCTACCTTGTACTCCTGCACGGCCTCATCCACTGGGAGCGCCCTGTGCGACTGGTGCTCCCGGGCCTCCCTGCAGACAACGCAGATAGGGGTCTGCTCCTCCAGGCAGAAGAGCTTGAGGGGCTCCTGGTGTGCGGGGCACAGGTCCCGCCTCTGCAGCCCCGGGTGCTGGCGCGCCATCTCAGCCACTTTGGTCAGCAGGCGGTTTGGCCGCAGGTTTCTCTGGGGGGACATTTCCCTGCACTCGGGGCAGGGAAATGACCCCTTCTGCCTTCTCTTCCCCTTCTTGCCTTTTGCCTTCTCCCAGGTCATCCGGATGCACTCGCGGCAGAAGTTATGACCACAAGAGGTCATCACTGGGTCAGTGAAATAGTCCAGGCAGATGGAGCATGTGGCCTCCTCCTGTAGCTTTCTGGCAAGTTCCACAGCATCCATGGTTCCTGGGAGATTAAGGTGAGGGTTTCCACTACAACTGGATGGAAGCCGGTGCTTCAGCTGGCTCACTGCGCCTGCTGCTTTCCCATAAACAGCACAGATGCTTCCTGGAAACGCACAGAGCCTCTGGCTGCACACCCAGCCCCTCTGAACCTTGGTCCATTAAGCCTGAGCTTAACCCTGCCTGTCTTCGCCTGCCCAGATGGCCCTGCAGAAAATGCTGCTAAGTCTCCTGAACACTTTGATGTGAGCCCGCGGCCAGCCTTTGGGGCAGGGATGTTGCAGGTTCCTTGAGCTGGTGGCTGCGTTCTCCACCAGGTACCGTCTTCCCTCCCACCGAGTCCATTCCCAACTGCAAGAGTGACCGGGGCTCAGCGTCTGCCCTCAAGGCTGGAGCCCTCGCCTCTGAGCTGACCTGCAGTTCTGGCTTTGGCCCGTCACTTGGACGCGCGCAGAGTCCCAGCGTAGCTTTCGCAGAGACCCCCACCCCAGCCTCGAGACCCCC
>NW_012267243.1:19127548-19127889 GCF_000151885.1 Dipodomys ordii | reverse complement strand
CCTCGAGACCCCCACGCCAGCCTCGACACCCCACCCCAGCCTCGACACCCCACCCCAGCCTCGACACCCCACCCCAGCCTCTGAGTGGACGGGAGGGGTGAGCGGCCGGTGCGGCTGAGACCCGCAGAGCCGTGCGAACCTTTTCTATTAGGAGCCAAGTTCGGTGCAGCAAAGATTCAAGCACCCGCCGTGTGCGCGGACACCTGCGGGCGCGGCACGAGGCTGCCCGCACAGACACGCGCGCTCACACGCGTGTGCGCAAACACGCTCAGCCGCGTGCACGCGCGGGCCGACGCACAGCCCACGTGTGAGCGCACACGCACGCCGCCGGCGGACGGCGC
>NW_012267243.1:19122660-19126362 GCF_000151885.1 Dipodomys ordii | reverse complement strand
GGGCCGGGCGGGGCCACCCGGCTGCGGGTGAAGGCAGCCCGGCCCGGGCCGTGGCGCAGGGTCCGTCCGTGCAGACAGACAGACAGACAGACAGCCTGGCGCGGGCCGCAGACAGCGGCCTCTGGGTGGAGCGGCCTGGCCGCATGGTGGACAGCTCACTGGGCTGCAGTAGGCTTTCAGCCGCTTCACTAGCGCTCGGCCGCCCTCCAACCTCGTGTGTAGCAGACAGGCTGAAAGGGCTGGGGAGCGGCCGATGCCTGCGTAACTCCCAGCCCCCGTGGGCCCAGGCAGCTCTAATTAAGGGGGTTCTGGGCTGAGGCTCACTTTAATATGGAATAGAGCACAGAATTTTCAAAAATCTAATAAAAAACCCCAAGCGCACACGTGACATCAGCACGGGAACGTCAAGCGCACACGTGACATCAGCACGGGGACGTCAAGCACACACGTGACATCAGCACGGGAACGTCAAGCGCACACGTGACATCAGCACGGGGACGTCAAGCGCACACGTGACATCAGCATGGGGACGTCAATGACCCAGGTCCGCGTCAGCCGCGTTTGCTCCCTGATCATTTTAATGACATTGCTGATCCAACACAACAGACTTGAACTGTAAACATGAAAGTCAGGATTTGCAGAATAAAACATTAACACCAACAGCTACATTTACCATCATTTTGGGGATCATTTCCACAGCTGGGGGATCTTGGTGTTGGAAGAAGCCTGCATGGTGCATGGGCTACTGTTATTTTTGTCACAACCTCATAGCGGGCACCCAGCTCCCAGTGAAGGAGACACTCGCTGGCCCAGGCAGGAAGCTGATGAAAATGGACTTGTAATGTCTTCATGGTTGCCACTATTTCTTATAGGTCTGGGTTCCCAGGCTTCTCACTAGGTGACATTAAAAGAAAGTATTGCGGATACTGCTCTCATCTGTGAGTTTTGCGGCAGTAATGAAGATTCTCACATACCAGAGACTTGCTGTAACTATTATTTCCAATATTCACATGTGTGCATGTGGTCCTTCTAAGCAGGAGGGGTGGCAGAGGCTTGTGAATTAAACTGACAAAGGATAAAGAAGAGATCTAGCACCCATATTTCACAGAACATTGTTCACTTTACATGTTGTTAGACATGGAAGTTTGTATGCCATTTTAACAAGCGGTGAACATTTGTGATGCAATTAGAGAAAGGAAGCAGGGGACTGGACTTCTGGGGGTGCATTGTGGGAAAGGAGCGTAGGACATGCATGGGGGGAGGGGACTGGGAAGGAGCCTAGGACACGCATGCAGGTGGGTGGGTTGGTAGTTGTTATGTAGACAGCTTGATGCAATATCCAGCATTACAGATACAGATATCTGGGAGACTCTTTTTTTTTTTTTGCTGGTCATGGGGCCTGAACTCTGGGTCTGGGAGCTGGCCCTCAGCTCTTCAGCTCAAGGCTAGTACTCTACCATTTGAGCCACAGCGCCACTTCCAACCTTTTCTGCTTATGTGGTGCTGAGGAATCGAACCCAGGGCCTCATGCATGCAAGGCAAGCACTCTACCACTGAGCCACCTTCCCAGCCCCAGATACAGATATCTGGTGCAAGACAGGAGACATCTTCATACCTGGAAATGTCCTTTACAAAAGAGATATCTGAGCCCGGTGTCAGACTCTGACACCTGTATCCTAGCTTCTCAGGAGGCTGAATCCTGAGGATTGTGGTTTGAAGTCAGCCTGGGTAGGAAAGTCTGTGAGAATCCTGTCTCTAATTAATCTCCTAAAAACTGGAAGTGGAGCTGTGTCTCCAAGTGGTAGAATGCTGGCCTTGAGCAAAAAAGTCCCGGGGTAACACCCAAGCCCTGAGTTCAAAGCTGGGGGAATGGTGTGCACACATACACACAGGAAAAGGAAAAGAAATCTGTACCTTGATTTCATGTAGGAAAGGATAAAAGATTGAGGTTTTTTCTTTTTTCCTGTGTGTGGTTCCTACATTGCCTTCAGCTTAAAATAATATACCAAAAGTAGTATATTTTGAGATAACATATCCCGATCCTATCCAGCCCCCGGGCTTTCTGCAACAGGCCTTCATCCTCTGGAATGAATCTGAAATGTTGCTAGTGATGTTTTTAGGACAAAACACTCGACAGAAGTTTCTGGAACTTCAATGTCCCTTGAGCCCGTGTGTTGAAGGCGTTGACAGTGACACTGCTGGGAGATGGTGTAGAAGCTCAGGAAGCTCAGGAAACGGAACCCAGTGTCAAGAAGTCATGGAGTGAGCCCCTGGAGGGGAGGTCAGGAAGATGGGCTCGCGCTCCTCTCTTTTAGCATCCATGAAGTGTCCGTGTTCACACATGACAGTACGTGCTGTCACCGCAAGCCCAAACGGAGGCAGACGGCAGCTCAACCCCGCGACCCTCCCGTCAGAACGAAGCCTTTCCGCCTCCACGGCGGTGACCGCCTGTGTCTGTCGTGGGTAGGGAAGCTGTAGCCGTGGGCTGTGGGAGGCCAGAGGCACCACACCGAGCGGAGGAGCTTGGAAGACAGACAGCAAACAGAAACGTGGAGCGGTGGCCGACTTACCAGCGAAGCACAAACCCACCCACGCTGCCTTGATCTCGGCCCCAGGCCAGGACCTGGGACGGGCCGCGGCTTCCCAGAGAGCAGGCTTTTCCGGCTGCCTCCCGTGATCTTCCTGGGCCGCCCCCTAAAGCTCAGGAACCCCAAATTGCGACAGCTACTTTTGGGGATCCAGTGGGTGGCTCTGGACAGAGCCTTCGGATCAACAGCTGCAAAGCCAGGTGCCCAGCGCCTGCCGCGTCCCTATTGGCTGCCTCCCTGCAGGCGTGCTGGCTTTCATACCGTCTGCCGCGTCCCTATTGGCTGGCTCCCTGCAGGCGTGTTGGCTTTCATAGCGCTTGCCACGTTCCTATTGGTTGGATTCCCGGAGGCGTGCCGGCAGGCTGCACTCTAATTGGCCCGCGGGTGCTCCACCCTGCCGCCTGCTTCTAGCTGCCTCTACCAGCGTGGGCTCCGCCGCAGCTAGGGGCGGCCGTGCGCGACCGTGCGTGGCCGTGCGTGACCGTGCGTGGCCGTGCGTGGCCGGCGGCGCGGGCCGCACCCTGTGTCTTTCGGAACCACAATTTCTCTCAGAGCTCTTCTTCCCAACGCCCCGCGGTCAAGTCTTCACGGGAGACCCGGCGTTCGGGACCTTCTTCACGCAGGACCCGGCGTTCGGGGGCCGGACGCTGGCGGCTCCCTCGTGCGAGGGTGTGAAGTAAAAGAAAACAAGCCGGGCGCCGGTGGCTCCCGCCTGTCACCCTGGCTACTCGGGAGGCTGAGATCTGAGCCAGCCCAGGCAGGAAGGTCTGTGACTCCTAACTCCAATAAACCACCAGAAAACCTGAAGCGGCGCTGTGGCTCAAGCGGTAGAGCGCTGGCCTTGAGCTGAAGAGCTGAGGGACAGCGCCCAGGTCCAGAGTTCAGGCCCCACGGCCGACAAGAACAAAGAAATGAAAAGAAAACAAGCTTTTCGGGCCCCAGAGGAATTCGCTATCATCGGGGCTGCGCGGAGCCTCCGACTGATCAAACGACCCCGGTGCGCGCGGCATCGCGGGGACAGCGGAGCAGCCCCGGGCGCGGGATCGCGGGGACAGCGGCGAGGCATCGCGGGGACAGCGGAGCAGCCCCGGGCGCGGGATCGCGGGGACAGCGG
>NW_012267243.1:19114406-19121043 GCF_000151885.1 Dipodomys ordii | reverse complement strand
GTCCCAAAACTCAGAGATAGGTCTCGAGGCCCCTATCATGGTCTGATAGATGGTTTCCCATGCTAAGCAGACTCTACTGGGGTCGGCGTGGCAACGAACCCAGGAGAGGGTCTGTAAGGCCACGCGCAAAGCTTCTTCCCCGGTGGTGCTGGGGCACCTGTGCCTGTGGACTCCGCGTCCCGGGAGCCTCCGCAGCTTCACCCTCAGAAGCGCTCGTAGCGCACTGACCGCGTGGACAGCTGTGTATGATGTGACTGGACACAAACTGTGACCCACGGAAAGGTAACAGAGGGGGTGGGAAACTCGGGAAGGCCTGCCTGTGGGCGCGCTCACCTCCGGGTATGTGGCAGGACTCTTCTAAAACGTGGGTCTTGTGAGCTATTATCAGACACAGCCAGCTCCAAGACAGGAAAGTGGGGCAAGGAGGATATTTTCAGTTTCTGTGACCTACCTAGGGGAGGAGAAATGTTAGTTTCTAGAAGCTGCCTTCCTGCCTTAGGAGAGAAAGCAGGGGAGGGAGGGACAGGCAAGAGGGAGGGGAGGGGGGAGGGAGGGGAGGGGCAGACAAGAGGGAGGGGAGGGAGGGACAGGCAAGAGGGAGGGGAGGGAAGGGGAGGGGAAGGCAGAGGAATGGGGGGGGCAGGGAGCACACAAACACTGTCAGAGGCCGAAAGTGCCCCAACATTATAACAAAAGATGACCGTTCACCTTTACTACTGCTCTAAAGCTATTCCAAAGTTAGTTCACGCATCAAGGGCAGAAAAATCCAAATACTTCAACAAAAAATACACTTATGCTAGGAAATAACAAGGTCTACCGAGTTACAAATCAGGACCATGGAGAAACAAAACAGAATACCACATGTAAGCCAGGCATTGGTGGCTCATTCCTGGCTACTCAAGAGGCTGAGATCTGCAAATTACAGCTCAAACCCAGCCAGGGCAGGAAGTCCATGAGACTCTTAGCTCCAGTTAACCACCAGAAAAGCTGGAAGTGGGACTGTGGCTCAGGTGAAAGAGTGTCAGCCTTGAGCAAAGAAGCTAAGGGACAGTGCCCAGGCCCTGAGTTCGGGCCACAGACAGACAGACAAACACACACACACACACACACACACACACACTCTTTATCTTTAGATCCCTGCCTTACTTAGCATTATGTCCTTCGAGGTTAAACCATTGTGTTGCCAAATCTCAAGATTTCTGTCCTCAGACCTCAGCCTTCTTGAGAGCCACCAAACATGAGCCACCAAAACCAGGCAAGAAATACTTTCTCCTCTCACTTATTTGTGAAAACTAAACAGGTCTAATTTGTGGAAAGAGAGTAGAATGGTGATTATCACAGACTGAGCCTGGAAAAACATGTATCACAACATCACTCTGCTGGCTGGGGTTATAACAGTGTTAGAGCACAAGGCCCTGAGTTTGATTCCCAACTCTGCCCCTTCCCCAAATTATACTGTACAACTTGAATATCTATGCACGTGCTTATGCACATATTTAATATACCTCAATAACGCTGTGAAAAAGTACAAGTACATGGATGAAGTCACAATAACAAAAGCAGGATTTTTCTGAGAGTGATAGGTCCAGCCCCTGCAGGGTTCCTCGAGGTAGCCAGAGGTGATCTGTTTCCAAGCGCTTTGGAACCAAACAGGTAAAGCTCCTTAGGCCAGAAATGTGAGATTTTTTGTCTCTTTAATAGCAAGTGCTTTTTGTTTACCTGTATTATAAATACTAAGCAATATAACAAACTTAGTGTATGTTGTGATCATGAATATTTCATGTTTCTTTCTCCTATATGTGGTAATCTTGTATATTAAATGCTCCTGCAGACTTAACCTGCATTGTTAGTGTAGTGCCCAATTGCGTTGTATTTGCTCACGGCCTCCGGAGTATTCTGAGCCTCTCATCCTCTACCCTGAGGCCCAGGTGTGCTGCTTCTTGGGCACTGACACGGTGGTGAGAAGTCTATACTTCCATCATTCATAAGGAAATGGAGAGACTTCGAAAAGCTAAGTGAAGTACACCAGATCCAAAGAAGCATAGGTTGTAAGGTTTCCCTCATTTGTAATAATTAGAATGTGCCTATAAATCTACAAATAAACACAATGGATGCTAAAATACAAAAAAATTACACTTGGACATGATATAAATCAAATGGGACTTTAAACATGCACAGAGTAAGACCAAAGAACAAAGGAGAGGCCCACAGCAGCTCAGGAGCTCTGTGTATGATCACTTATCCAGATGAGCTCCAAGAAAAGGAATAGCGGGCTTTTTTGTTATTTTGCTTTTGGGTTTTGGTTTTGTTTCCCTCCCCCCCCACCTTTGTGGCTGTTTTTTCTTTCTGTATCTTTTGTCTGTATGTAAGTTGATCTGTTTGGGGAAGGCTAAGGGGCCACAGAAATGGTGGGATAAAGGGTGAGCAAATGCTGCAGTGACAGTCACTGGACACTGTTGAAAAAGAGCTGCACAGCTTGTAGGGGAGGAGAGTCGAGGGGAAAACTGGGAGAAAACAAGGGAAAGTTGACATTGTTTAAAAAGAAATAAACATGTCACCTGACTTCTGCCACTATAACCCCTCTGTACATCACCTTTACAAAAAAAAAAAAAAAACCCTGGACAAAGCCGGGCACTGGCCGCTCACACCTCTAATCCTAGCTACTCAAGAGGCCGAGATCTGAGAATCAAGCAGGAAGGTCAGTGAGACTCTTAGCTCCAATTAACCACTTAACGCCCAGGAGCAGAGCTGTGGCTCAAAGTGGTAGAGCGCTAGCTAGCCTTGAGCAAAAATGCTGAGGGACAGCACCCAGGCCATGAGTCCAAGACCCATGACATACACAAGCCAAAAACAACTGTGGACACTCAGAAAAAGACATAATGCATGTGCTTGTTATTGTGAAGTTTTAAGAGTTGCGCATGCTTTAGGTTCTAGGCCTTTGTCAGCTATATGGTTTGCAAATGTTTCTCCCGGCCTGCTGGAAGTCTTCTTATTTGTTCACCTAGCTTGCCTGGTCCTCCCACCTCCCAGCCCCTTCTCTCTTTTGTGGTACTGATGATAGAACCCAGGGTCTTGTGCTTGCTAGGCAAACATTCTATTACTTAAGCCATGCTTTTTTGTTTGCTTTTTTACAGTATCCAGACTTTGCCCAGGCTAGTCTTAGACTGTTATCCTCCTGCTTAGCTGGCATTACAGCTATATGCTACCACACCTGGCCCTCATTCTTTTTAGAGTTCAATTGTAACTAATTCTTTAGAGTTCAATTATAGCTAGGTATAATTAAAAATTGTATTTTTTTTTGGCTAGGCACCTAGTGGCTCACTGTAACCCTAGCTACTCAGGAGGCTGAGATCTGAGGATCACAGTTTGAAGCCATCTGGGGCAGGGAAGTCCATGATATTCTTATCTCCAATTAATCACTGAAAAAGCTGGAAGTGGCACTATGGCTGAAGTGCTAGAACACGAGCCTTGAGCAAAAAGCTCAGGGACAGTGCTCAAGCCCCAGGGCCAGCAAAAAAACACCACCACTGCCAACATTTCATTTTTTCCAATCCATTTAAGTGTCCTTGATAGACACTTAGGTTGATTCTGGATCTGTTTCGAATGGTATCAAAGTGACCATGAGAGTGTGGGTTTATCTTCATTAAACTCATTGCATTTCCTTTCATTTATACCAGGAGTGAAATAGATGGGTCCAATGGTCATTCTGTTTTTAATTTATGAACGTGTGGGTAAGCCTGTAAGAAATGACCTAGCAGAGCAGAAACAAACTTGATGTGGGAGGAAGGGGTGGGACAGGCATACACCAAGACAGAGGAGGAAGAATCACCAAAGCCAGAGCAGAAAATCACTGGTGAGGGTTATCTCTAAAGCTGACTCGATTTGCACTTTTTCTGGAATTCAGTTTATTTCTTGTGCTCAATAAAGATCTCACAGAGAGCAGCCCCATGCCAGCATGTGCCAGGGATACACAAGTGAGCCAAGCCCTGTGGAGAGCCTTAAGTGGCCTGGCCGTTTGGAGCTGGGATAGCGACCCAGAGCCTGTCAGGCTTTTGCTCCACCTCCTACCTTAGGAAAGCCAGTGATGATGTCCTAGGCAGCATTGGAATAGATCACTGTCCTTCCAGATCTCCAGTCTACCCTGTGCCCACCCCTTGGTCTGTATTTTCATTTTCACTAACTTATTTGTCCACATTCACTTCCAGGTTTAGATTTTAAAAAAGAATTGAATTTCACATGACACATGGTGAACCGTATGAAAGTTAATAATTCATGGCATTTAGCACATTTGCAGTATTGTGTAACTGTCACTTCTGGCTAGTTCCATTGCAAGAGAAAAATCTTGTACCTGCTACTTCCCCCCTCTTCCAGCTCTGAACAATAATTAATCTGCTTGGTCTCTGAATTGGCCTATTCTGGGCACTCCATATATCATATGTAATTTAGGGTCTGGTTCACTTCACTTAGTATTATGGTTCACTTAACACTGTACAATGAAACAGCATTTCATTGATTTAGAAAACACAATCTAAAAGTCAATTACCAGTTGATGAGTATCTGGGTTGCACACACCTAGGAGTGGATTGACTGGATTATGAGCTGCTTTGTTCTCAATCCAGAAATCCAATAAACATTGTCTTATAGAGGTGGCTGTTTGTACTTCACCCCATTCCTGACAAAGGCAACCCAACAAATGACAAGCTCTACACCAGCATTCCCCGAGTGGAACTTTCTGGAATAGGAAACATTCTGAATCTACGTTCTCTAACATCCACTGGCTATGCATCGCCAGTGCATCTTCACATTTCTTAATTTAAAAAGCAAATGTCCCCAGTGGGTTGTGGCTGTGTTGACCGCTTGGCCTTGGAGGTGGAGATTGAAAGGTTCTCAGCAGTCCTCTCACACCACCTCTTCTCCACGCTGCATTGAATGTTTCTTCAAAGATGTGATAACCTGAAACATCGACACCCAGCCCAAGGAAAGCGCCTCAACACCGAAGGGCTCGGCGATGGGGCGACCCGCCCGGGCGGGATCTGCACGCGCTTCACCGGGGCCCGCGTCGCAGCTGTGTTTCGGTGGAGTGGTGCCACTTGTACGCCGCACATCGTGTGTGTGCGTGCGCATGCGTGCGCGCACAGGGAGTCCTCCGGGTCAGTACCGTGCGATCCGGGCACCGGGACGTTCTCCACCGCAGCAGCGTCGCTGGCTCCCGACGGCGTCTGCGGAGCTCGGGCTCGAGCGTGACGCGCACCGCACAGGACGTTGTGTAACGTGTTATGTAAGTCCCGCACCGCCCCGCGGCCGGCCGCCCGCCCCGGGACCCGCCCGCGCGCGCGCGCGCAGTGTCGCTCTTTCTCGGAGGCGGTGGGTGGCTCTGAAAAGAACCGTTGGGGGCCGCGCGGGGCCGGCGCGGGGACTCACTTGCCCTTGGCCTTGTGGTGGCTCTCGGTCTTCTTGGGCAGCAGCACGGCCTGGATGTTGGGCAGCACGCCGCCCTGCGCGATGGTCACGCGGCCCAGCAGCTTGTTGAGCTCCTCGTCGTTGCGGATGGCCAGCTGCAGGTGGCGCGGGATGATGCGCGTCTTCTTGTTGTCGCGCGCCGCGTTGCCCGCCAGCTCCAGGATCTCGGCCGTCAGGTACTCCAGCACCGCCGCCAGGTACACCGGCGCGCCGGCGCCCACCCGCTCCGAGTAGTTGCCCTTGCGGAGCAGCCGGTGCACGCGGCCCACGGGGAACTGCAGGCCCGCGCGCGACGAGCGCGACTTGGCCTTGGCGCGCGCCTTCCCTCCCTGTTTGCCGCGGCCAGACATCCTCAACGCCCAGGCACCGGACTCGGAGCGAAAGAACAGCCGCGCGGAGGAGAGCGCGGGTGCGGCCCCGGCCAGTCCTTATATGTGGTCCAGAGGTAGGCTGGACGGCGCCTTCGGATTGGATGGTACCAGGAACCAATCACAAAAGGAATCCGGCAGCTCCTAATTTGCATATGCTTTTCCCGCGGGTGACGTAACGGGACCTTTCATCCAATACTAGAGGCACGCTGTGCGATCCTTCATTTGAATACGGAGCACATAAGTAGAGTTAGCGCAGCCGCTGCGCGTAGACCTCCCGAGACTGACCACCATGCCTGATCCCTCCAAGTCGGCTCCGGCCCCCAAGAAGGGGTCCAAGAAGGCAGTCACCAAGGCGCAGAAGAAGGACGGCAAGAAGCGCAAGCGCGGCCGCAAGGAGAGCTACTCCATCTACGTGTACAAGGTGCTGAAGCAGGTGCACCCCGACACCGGCATCTCGTCCAAGGCTATGGGCATCATGAACTCGTTCGTGAACGACATCTTCGAGCGCATCGCCGGCGAGGCCTCGCGCCTGGCGCACTACAACAAGCGCTCGACCATCACGTCGCGCGAGGTGCAGACGGCCGTGCGCCTGCTGCTGCCCGGGGAGCTGGCCAAGCACGCCGTGTCCGAGGGCACCAAGGCCGTCACCAAGTACACCAGCTCCAAGTGAGGCGGCGCCGCCCCAACGGCTCTTTTCAGAGCCACCTCCAAGCTCAGAAAGGAGCGTGCAGCCGGGCCTGCGCGCCGCCCGCACCGCGACCCGCACGGGCGCCAGAGGCGGGGTCGGCTCCCGTGCACGGAAGGGC
>NW_012267243.1:19105073-19113416 GCF_000151885.1 Dipodomys ordii | reverse complement strand
TCTTTTTGCTTATGTGGTGCTGAGGAATCGAACCCAGGGCCTCAGGCATGCAAGGCAAGCGCTCTACCACTGAGCCACCTTCCCAGCCCCACATAGATGCATTTTTGAAACTAGCTTCTTATGTAGAC
The DNA here is from genome assembly GCF_000151885.1 of Dipodomys ordii. Lineage (NCBI taxonomy): Eukaryota > Metazoa > Chordata > Mammalia > Rodentia > Heteromyidae > Dipodomys > Dipodomys ordii. Next base: position 19,113,288 of record NW_012267243.1, on the reverse strand, counting down.
GGTGCCACCAAAAAACCAGAAGTGGCTCAACGTGGTAGCGCTAGCCTCGAGCAAAAGAGCTCGGGAACAGCACCCAGTCCTGAGTTCAAGTCCACCATGACCGAAAGAGAGACAGACAGGACAAAAGCTGTCTATTTCTGTTCAAACTTTCATCTCTTAAGGGTTCTCCCGGGAAGGCTTGGTATTTTCAGGCATCAAGTGTCGTCCTCTGTAATACTAAGATGAATTAAGCATCAGTGCTCAGTGCCTTTTAGAATCGGCATTCGGAAGCAAGGGTTCTAGAGGGCTCCTGTCTTCTCATTGGTGTCCACTGAGGGGGAGCAGGAGATCGGATCGAGCTCAGCTCGGCCCCGCGGGGTCGCAGTGGAAAGCGATCGGGGAGTTTCCTGCGCACCGGTGTGAACTCCGCGGCCGGCCGGCCGTGCGCGCAGCCCTGGCGGCGGCGCCCAGAGGATGCCAGGTTGGGGGGGGGGGTGAGATAGCGGCTTTAGCGAGGGGCCGAGGGCCCGGGGCCCCCGCTGCCGTCTCACCGTGGACGGCTCTGGACGGTGCACAGCCCGCTGGCTTCTGGGCCATGACCAGGAGGCCAGGACGGAAGGAACAGCTGCGTCCCAGCTCCCATTCCAGTGTACGGGACGGATGGACGGACGGACGCGGGAGCCGCCGGCCGTGGCCCCCGCCATCGAGGCCCCGGGCGGGGGCGGAGCCGCTCGGCCGGAGACGAAGGGGCCACCCGGGGCCCGCGTCCCCCTCGCGCCTCCCTGACTCCGTTTCCCGGGTTGGTGCGAGGCCCGGCCGCGCCGTCCGTGGGCGATCGGTGAGAACGCCGCCCCGCGCCCACCCCGCGCCGCGCGGACCGAGCGGCTCCCAGGCCGCGGGCCCGGCGTCGCCGCTCACACGCACGCGCACACTGGGGAGAGAGGCCGCGGGTGTGGGGAGGAGCGGCGCCGCTCGCTCACGCACGCACACTGGACAGACGCGGGTGGGGGGACCGGGGAGGAAAGGTGGAGACGCCGCCGGGCATCGGCGCGGCCCCGCCCCGCCGGACGCGGGATCCGGTGCTGCTCCTCCAAGCGCACCGCACCAGCGACCCGGGCCGCGCGCTCGAGCGCCTGCGTGGCCGTGGAGCTGGGGTACGTGGTGCCGGCCTCGGTGCCCTCGGACACGGCGCGCTTGGCCAGCTCCCCGGGCAGCAGCAGGCGCACGGCCGTCTGCACCTCGCGACGTGATGGTCGAGCGCTAGCTGTAGCGCCAGGCGCGGCCCGTGTCGGGGTGCACCTGCTTCAGCACTTTGCACACGTAGATGGAGCAGCTCTCCTTGCAGCCGCGCTTGTGCCTGTTGCCGTCCTTCTGCGCCTTGGTGACGGCCTTTTTGGACCCCTTGGGGCCGGCCCGGAGCGGGAGGGCTCCGGAGCCCGCGGCACCGCCGAGGAAGGGCTGCTTCTCAGCTCTATATTCAAATGAGGGTTTGAAATCCGTAGTCTTTGATTGGACGCCCTCCTCCGGGACTAGGCATGTAAATAGGAGATGCGGTCGTCCTCTTGCTATTGGACCGCCGTCCAGCCAATCCGAGCGCGCCCCGCCGGGCCGGCGCCCGGACCCGGCGTGCTGGCTGGAAACCCTTTGTTTGAACGCGGGGGCGCCGGGCCGGGGCCGCCAGCCGGGACGCGGCGCCGTGGGAGGGGCGTCCGGTGCCACCTCGGACCGCGGGCTTCGGTTCTGAGGCGGATTCGCGGACTCGTTCGCTCGTTAGGCGGGGAGAGGCGCTAGATTCCCGCTTAGCGGAGAGGCCGAACTGGCCGAGGCATTTACCCCGCCCCAGGCCACGCGTTTGTGGCGGATTCAGAGCGCGTCCCCCGGCTCGCTCGGAACCAGGATGCGGATGTGTTACGGGTTCGCTCACGACCGAAGGGGCCGGAGGCCGGGGCGGGGCGGCCGCTGTCCGCGTCCCGCCGTGACCGCCCGGGCTCAGCCCGGCCCCCCCTTCCTCCCCGGAGCAGCGTCCCCGGCCGAGGCCACAGCCCGGGTCAGAAGCGTCCGGAAGGGAAGCGGAGGACGTCCCAGGCTCGGGCCGCTGCCCAGCGCGTCTCCCTCCGGGAGTCTGTCCTTCCTCCCCGTGGAGCTCCGCGGGCGGACGCGCCGCTGCGTCTGGAGCTGGACTCCCGCGGGCGCCTCGCCGCCTCCGGCCCAGCCCTCCCCACCGCGCCGCCCCTGTCTGCGGGCATCGCCCCCCCCCCTGCCCCGGGCCCGGCAGGTGCCCGCGCAGTGCTTGGGAAGCGAGCACGCCCGGCTTCAGTCGCTGTCCGTCGGTCCAGCTCTGCCCGCTGCGGCCTGGTGAAGCTTAAAATCGGTGAAGGGCGGGCGGGGACTCAGCCCTCAGAAAGAGGAGGGAGCCTCAAAGTGTCCTCCAACAATACACAGAAAAAGTACCTCCAAAAGGCACGGACACAAAGGAAGCCAACGGGGAGCAGAGGGGCGTCGTGTGAGAAGAGCAAAAAGACCCGCGTTGTTAACACGCAACCCTCGCGCGTCAGTGAGAGGAAGTTTCCAGAGTGGCCTAAGAATATGGAAGAGAGACGTGCGCCACGCGGAGGTCACCAACGCTTTAAATGCAGGTTAACACGGACACTAAAGGAGATGCGGACGTAGCCTCGCGTGCAGGGAAGCGCATCGCCGCCTCCGACTGCGGGGACGCAGCGAGCCCGCAGTGCGCATCACCTTTGCGCATCGCCGCCTCTGACTGCGGGGACGCGGTGAGCCCGCGGTGCGCACCGGGGCTTTGCGCATCACCGCCTCCGACTGCGGGGACGCAGCGAGCCCGCGGTGCGCACCGGGGCTTTGCGCATCACCGCCTCCGACTGCGGGGACGCAGCGAGCCCGCGGTGCGCACCGGGGCTTTGCGCATCGCCGCTTCCGACTGCGGGGACGCAGCGAGCCCGCAGTGCGCATCACCTTTGCGCATCGCCGCCTCTGACTGCGGGGACGCGGCGAGCCCGCAGTGCGCACCCGGGCTTTGCCGTGTCTTCTTTGATCCGGAAATCTCTGCCATGTGTCTGTCTACAAAGGAAATAACCAGGCTGCAAACAAAGCTCGTGCTTCATCCACAGAGCTGGTAATAAACAATGAGAAATGAGAGGCCTGACCAGCCGGTACTGGAGTATTCTAAGATAGGCTCACCATCACGGTGGGACTTAATGATCACTAAGCATTTTCAAGACTATTTAACAAGAGACTCTTAAGTGAAACTATTAAGTACAAGGCTCTGAACGCGTCTCCCTGGGCGCCACAGCGTTACCACTCACCCCTGCAAGCCAGCCCTTCCTGCTCCCAGGACAAAAGGCTTCCCAACAAGGCCCTCCTGCCTCTCCCGAGCTCCCCACCCTGGACCCCTGCCCTTTTGTTACTGGCCCTCGTCAATGCAAACACTTCTCTGAACATCTGTGCAAAGACAGAAGAGGTTTTTCATATTTTCTTAACCTTCTCAAAAGACAACTCTCTCCATCGACATCAACACCTAGCTGTACCTCCTCTGCTGGTACAACCAGCTCTGAAGACGTTTCGCTGTTTTTCCAACCCCTACCTTTATGTCTGAAAGCCTCTTTTCTTTACAGCATGTAATGGATACTCAGCTATTCCTTGAATGAATAAATGTGTAAATTAGCAGTATAAATCCATTTCTGACAAAGAAAATCAAATTAGTGAATTCTGTTCTAGATGGATTATAGCATGCCTTCATTTCTTGTATGTATTCTATTTTCTCATATTTTGTAGAACAAATTTATGACAAGCTTACTTTTACGATGAGGGGATAGTAAACAGAACTATATTGTTCTTCCAGTTTAACTGACTCCCAGATCTGGATTAGAGATGCACCTGCTTGCCCTGGGATAGTAAATGAAATTCAGCTGTATGATTTCCATATATTTTAGAAACTATCTAGGACCTGTGGTGAATCTGCTTTTCCGTCCTCTGCATCAGTGGCAGCTGGTGTACAGCTGAGCTAAGAACTGTGCTGACCATCGCACCGAAATGGCTCACCAGTAGACCCGGCCTGCTGGCCCTCAGGTTTCTCTAGGGGGTGGCTCAGAGTTCATTTTAGATGTAATCTGTAGAAAAACCTGAATTTCCAAAGCCAACTCTTCTCAAACCTCCCTCAAAATATTTTTGTAAATTCGCCATCTTGCAGGATGTTTTTTCCTCTTCAAATTGGATTGTTTTCCAGAAAAAAAAGGACATAAATAGCTTTTCTGTAAACTTTTAAGCACGCCTCTGCTGCATAGCCAGCAGTTCAGAAGTCCCAGTTTAATAACCCCAGTCTCATCCCTTAGAACAGCCCCTCCACGATATAGTTCCTCCTGAAATATGCGGTTAATTTAACAAATATTTTAGGGTGCTCACTTAGGCCAGGTAACCCAGTTCCTAAATGTTTAAGTCAATTTAACTCTCATAACAGCGTTCGGGTATATGAGGGTTTCTGCTTGTTCAAACTTTGTCCAGACTCCTGAACCACCTTCTAGGCCCACTTGTGTGGGTCCATGGCAAAATCTAGTCTTCACAAGAAATCCTGGTAAGTCAGCGGAACCCTGTAAGATGTCACCAGTTTCCTCTCATGCCCAGGTGATGTCTGGCTGTGCCGGCAGTGGATCCCCACCTGTCCACGCCGTGTTCCCAGTGGAGCCCTGGCTAACCCCACTGCAAGACCACACTGACGTGGTCTACACCTACGGTCATGGTCCTGAGTAAAACCTTACTGTTTTATGTTTTAGTCTGTAGTGTGTTAATGCCATAAACCTTGATATTTTATAAAGTATAAAAGACACATGAAAGTTGCCAGCATAAAAATTGAGTTAACTGGGAAGTTGTTAAGGAAGTGTTCTTATGCATGCTTGATTGATAGAATCAGTCATGAACGACTATCAGAAGTGCAAGCTCACAGTTCACCACAATCTTACACAAAAGTGACAGAGGGGTTGTGCTTAACTTTCAGGAGACCCTCATTCAATCCCAAGCATTCTGCCCCCCTTTCCCCATCCTCCACAAAGACATCTGCCCAGTTGCTGTCCGATCAGCTTCAAATCATGGTCATCATTGTTTAAAAAGTTTATATATTCTTCCTCATTGAAGTGTTTCAAAACTTTTGCTCACCTCAGTCTCTTTGAATGTCCTATAGCTTGCGGTCATACACAATTTCTGTCATTACCAAGTACTTTTTGCAGTCCCTCTGATGGGTATTTGTTTCCTTATGGTGCTGAGGATGAAATTTAGGGCCTTCACATGTCAGGTACATGCTGAACCATCCAACTCAGCCATCCATTTGTTACTCAGCTCACCATTTGTTACTTGGAATAACAAAGCCAGTATGTAGGATGGACTGAGGAAATGCTGTAGGGCAAAGGAAGTTTCCTTATGAGAAAGAAGAGAGAATGGCAGAGAAGGAAGGGAGGGAGGGAGGGAGTGGAAGGAGAGGGTAAAAGCAAGCCCAGAAGCCATGGCCTCCAGCTTAGATACAGAGGGTAGATGGTTGTGTTTAGGAGTCACTTAAAAAAAGGTTCAAGTATGGGCTGGGAAGGTGGCTCAGTGGTAAAGCGCTTGCCTTACATGCCTGAGGCCCTGGGTTCGATTCCTCAGCACCACATAAGCAAAATGAAAAAAGCTGGAAGTTGCGCTGTGGCTCAAGTGGTAGAGCGCTCGCCTTGAGCTGAAGAGCTGAGGGACAGCGCCCAGGCCCAGAGTTCAGGTCTCACAACTGGACCCCCCCCCAAAAAAAAAAAGGTTCAAGTGATTAAATTCCTGAAAAAAACACAAAACAGTAGCAACAACAAACACAAGCCGCAAGCCGTCCCCCTGCTGTTCCTCGTGGCCCCGGGAACAGTGCGCGGTGCAGGGACATGCCCATGCCCGGGCCTGCGGTCTGGGTGAGCAGGACTCGCTCCTTTCTAGGAAGGGCGGGCCAAGAAGCCAAGTTCTTCCAAAATTCACTCAGGCTGTTCATGCTGACCAAACACCGCCATGGTGGAGAACACAAGTGTCCGCCCCGCAGCCCTGGCCAGGGGCCTGTCCCCAGCCCTGTCCCCAGCCTCTGCCCCAGGACTGTGGACTCCAGAGCCAGGTAAGTCGGCTCTCTCCCCACGGGACACTGCTGTGCCCTGGAACTCTGTCGCCAAGAAAGCCGTGGCCAGATGCAGCCCCTTCTTGGAAGCCATGAGCCCAAATGAGTCCCTCTCCCTCGAGGTTGCCAGGTCTGCCGACTTCTGACCGTCGTGGGGATCTCTGCAAGCGAACCCCAGGAGCCCAGGCTGGTGCTGACCCGACACAGGCAGGTGTTGGGCCACTGAACCATCAGGCTCTTCTGCGTGGCCTTATTTATCTTCCAGCAGTCAATGGCAACGCCTGCGGTGGCCACCTGACACTCGATCTGATTGAGCCCAGACATCTAGAAGAGGGGGCTGTTTTCCAGTGGAGGAGGCGAGTGGGCCTCTGGGGACAACTGCCTGAGTGTGAGCCAGCCCTGAAGATCTGGGGCTGGGAAGGCTCAGGAGGGGCCGCGCCTGGGGAGACGCGATTCCCACCTCTGCACACACCATTCCCAAGGCAGAGGTGCCACCCACCACCGAATGGTCCCACACAAGTCGAGGCATGGATTGGGTTTCCTAGAAATCTCATTTGTGCTTTTTTATTTTGGTACAACACAGATGTGAATGGGAATGAATGCAAATCAATCCATTTGTGTTTTATACTTGACTTTTAAACCAAGGGAAAAATCTGAATAAACCCTCTAGCATCATTTGCTTGTACAGAACTTAAAGGACACTGATTTTGGGCTGGGTTCTGGTAGTTCATGCCTGTAATCCTAGCTACTCAGGAGGCTGAGATCTGAGGATCAAGGTTTGAAACTAGCCTAGGCAGGAAACTCTAAGACTTATCTCCAATTAATCTCCAAAAAGCTGGAACTGGAGCTATGGCTCAGATGGCTGGAGTGCTAGCATTGGGGAGTGGAGAGTCGCTCAGCACCCAGGCCCTGAGTTCAACCCCAGGACTGGTGCACACACACACACTCACCCCACTTGTTTTGGAGTCCATGCAGCTGAGTAACATATTCTTAACTTCCCACTGGCTTTGCTGCGGATGACATCTGTGATGTATGGGTTATGATAGGAACACTTGACTAAGTTATTTCTCAGGGACTTGGAAACCAGTTCTGTAGAAAGTACTGACTCTTTATTCAGGCCTGCAAGTATCCAATCAGTAATCGTTTGACATTTGGAGGCTGAAATTTATCCCTCAGGATGCTAACACTGCTATTTCTGTATACACAGTCTATGAAGAGCCATGAAGACTGACTGCATGTGTGTAGATCACTGATTACTCCAAAAACCTTTACCCTGCCTCAGAAGCCCCCTATAAGTAATTCAAAGAACCTAAGCTCAGAGAGGTGGACCCAAGACTTGTTCTCCTATCTCCACATCTTAGCCCCACAGTACACAAACCTTTCCCTTCTGCACACATTGTGCTATTTATGAGGATAAGGAAAAAAGAATGGTAGAGTGTGAACAATCAGAAAAGGCATCACACCTATCAATGAAACCAGAATAAAGACTCTCAGTGAAAGCTGCTGACAGGAGGTAAGACGTACCTTGGAAGGGGGGTGCCAGTGGGCGAGGCTGTGTAGGAGGAGGAGCCTGTGTGAACATGAACACGGAACGACGAAGTCATCTTAATTTATGAGAAGGCCTGGAACACATGGCGCGCAGGGGTGGAAATGGCAGAACCCCCTCTGTGCGCACCAACGCATGAATGCGTGGCGATGAAAGGGAGGCGTGTTGCAGACAGACAGACAGACGCTGGTCTTGGCCTGGGGAAGGCTTGCCTGGCTCACTCAGGCCTCGACCACCGGGGCTGCGGCTCGGGAGGTAAAGGCGCGCAGGCTCTGGAAGCTTCTCCGCAGCCCGGGATCACGGGCGGCGGCGCGGAGCCCGGCCAGCACGCGCACCGCGCACGCGCACCTCCCATCGCAGCTGGAGCTCAGGACCCTGAGCGGTGGCCGCGCGTGCGCACGGGTCACGGCCGGGCACCCGACTCAAGCCCATAATTCTCCTTCCTCAGGAGGCTGAGATCTGGGGGGTTGAGATTTGACGCCAGCCTGGGCGGGAAAGTCCTCAAGACGCCGACCGGCGCGCGCGTCCCCGGGGGAGGGGAGGGGGTGCGCGTCCCCGGG
>NW_012267243.1:19103831-19104362 GCF_000151885.1 Dipodomys ordii | reverse complement strand
CGCGTGCACCTGGCGGTGCCCACCCCGGGAGCGCAGGTCTCCCCTCACAAAGCTCGCCCGCAAGGAGCCGGGCACGCGAGGTGGATCTGCGCGGAACAGGGACTCGCGAGGAGGCCGCAGGCGGGAAAGGCCCGACGGGGACGCGGGCTGCACGGGCAGCGCAGGAGCCGGGGGCGCGGCCGGTGGAGGGGACGCTCCCGCGAGGTCCTGCTGGCCCCGCCCCCCGCCCCGCGCGGACGCAGCCCCGCCCCGCGCGGACGCAGCCCCGCCCCGCGCGGACGCAGCCCCGCCCCGCGCGGACGTGATCCCACGGAGACGACGCCCAGGTCCTAGCAGCTCACAAAGAACGACCCTCAGACGGTGGCTCTCCACGTGACTAGAATGCTGCGTCCCCCGGTGTGAGAGCCGTGCGCATAAGGCGATCTCCGGTAGGATCTCCCCGGGAGGAAGAGACGCCCGCCGGCAGGACTGGACCGGAAGCGCGCTCGGAGGCCGGGACCCCGCCCTGCGCACGCGCTTCCGGCGTTGGCG
>NW_012267243.1:19077456-19102946 GCF_000151885.1 Dipodomys ordii | reverse complement strand
GGCCCTTCTCTGTTGCACCTGCTGTTGGCTCGGGGTGGGGGGAGGCCAGGTCCACGGTGACAGGACAGAGGCTCCCGCGTCTGCCCGCGGGAGGGAGGGAGGGAGTGGCCGCCCGGCTCTGGGCCTGGGTCACCCTCGCGGGGCTCCTCCCTGGGGCGCAGGGACCCACGGGCTGGGGGGTGGGAGCAGACCGGGCACGCGGGCAGAGTTGATGCGGAAGGGGCCAGTGCCTTGCTCTGTCCTGAGACTGGGACCCTCCCCGGGAACCCTCCAGGGCACCGTGCTGCCTGTGGCCACCCGGAGCCCCCTTTTTGCACAGTGGCAGTGGGAAACAGAGACTGTTCACTTTGGGGTTGTTTATGAATTGACAGGTGAGAGGCCACACAGATGCCCAGCTAGGGGCATCGGGGCTTCTGCTGGCCCTTGTGCTCCGATTTTCCCCCTCGGTAACCAGCTTTTCTCCCAGGAGAACAAAGGGTCTGTGGAGATCATGAGGAAGGACCTGAATGACGCGCGGGACCTGCACGGCCAGGCCGAGTCAGCCGCCGCTGTGTGGAAGGCGAGTGGGGGGGGGCGTGGGCTTGTGTCACCTGGATGCAGCCAACAGACCAGGCAGCAAAACGGGGTACCCACCATCCTGGTTGACTGGAGTAGGAGCTTTTGGACGCCAGGGTATTTTTCTAGTGTATTTATGGGCTTTTCTCCAAATAGAATCTAACCAAAAGTGGGCAGGGATCTTCACATTTTATATTGGGCGACTTGCAATGCTAACTCTTTTATACATAGTGCTTTGTAGTACTTTTGGGGGGGGGGAAGCGACAGTACTGGGGTTTGAATTTGCCAAGCTAATTAGGCAAGTGCTCTACCACTTGAATCATTCCTACCGTGTACTTTTTTTTTTGACACTCTAAGGGAAACAAGACAAAACTTCCTTTTCTAGGGTCCTTGTCTGGGTTGAGAATGGTATAAAGTAGATTAACAGGAAAACAGTACTTGCTCATTAGCTCTAGTTTATGTGGCACACAAGTCCTTATGAGAAAATAGACCCAAAGATGCAGTTAAATTCCAATCATTGTATACTGAATTAGGCAAAGAGTTGTGTGTTGAGCTGACTGCTGGTGTCTCGTGCTATAATCCTAGCTACTCAGAAGGCTGAGATATGAAGGTCTGATTCAAAGCCAACCTAGGCAGAAAAGTCTGAGAGCCATCTCCAATTACCCAACCAAAAACCCAGCCTGGTGTAGCTCCAGCGGTAGAATGCTAGCTGAGAGCAAAACAGCTGAGTTAGAGGTCGGCCCTAAGCTCACACCCTGATGCTGGAAATACAAAAGCAAACATATTTGAAAAACAACTAAGTTATGTCGGGAGGCACAGAAGACAGTTATTTTGATAAGGTCTATGCAAAGTCAGCCTTATTTCTCTCCTCAGTGATAAGAACATCAACTCTTTTGGTACGAGCAGGAATACATTGGTTTGTGTTGCTGTAACAAAAACACACAAGACTGAATGCTGTATAAAGAAAGTGGGTTTCTTACCTTGGAGTTGTGGAGTCTGAAAGTCAGGGTCCAGTGTCTCCATCTGTCTAGCTTCTGGTAGCATATGTTGACTACACTGGGAGACCAGAGAGACCTAGGGACCAGCCTTACTCTTTCTCTGACAGTTTACCTTCTTGGGAATCAGCCAGGATCTTGTAGCATTCATTCTTCTAGTATAACCTAACTCTTTCTAGAGATAGTTTGGGCTCTTAAAGGCCACACAACCTTAGCCTTGTTGCGCTAGGGCTAAGCTCCAGCCCAGAAACCTTGAGGGACCATAAAAGAGGGCACCTTTCACATAGGGGTTTCATTCTTGCTTTAAGAAATAGCAAGGATCAAGCCAGCGCCGGTGGCTCACGCCTGTAATCCTAGCTACTCAGGAGGCTGAGATCTGAGGATCGCGGTTCAAAGCCAGCCCGGGCAGGAGAGACCGTGAGACTCCTATCTCCAATAAACCACTAGAAAACCGGAAGTGGCGCTGTAGCTCAAGTGGTAGAGCGCTCGCCTTGAGCTGAAGAGCTGAGGGACAGCGCCCAGGCCCAGAGTTCAAGCCCCACAACCGCCAAAAAAAAAAGAAATAGCAAGGATCAGATCTTCTTAAACCTACTATTTTTGTTTTAATGGCCTTTGTTTTAGAATACTCAGGCCATGTTTTGGGGCTATCAAACTCATAACTTTATTTTTCTTTTTTCCCTTTTAAATTTTATTGTAAAGATGCTGTACAGAGGGGTTACAGTTACATGAGTAAAGTGATGAGTACGTTTCTTGCTGAACATTGCCTATAACTCTTGAAAGCAGACAGGGTTCTCTTCCCACCTAACAGCAGTGGTAGCAGGGACTGTGGTTCAGGGTGTCCGCAAGGCCCAAGGATACGGTTTTTTGTTTCCTCCCCCGCAGGGACATGTGATGGACCGCAGGAAGAAGGCCCTGACTGATTATAAGAAGCTGCGGGCTTTCTTTGCTGAGGAGGAAGAGCACTTTCTGCAAGAGGCTGAGAAGGATGAGGGCATCCCGGACGATGAGCGTGCCGACCCTGCTGAGCGGTTCCGGTGCCTGCTTCAGGCTGTGTCAGAGCTGGAGAAGAAGCACCGAAACCTGGGCCTCAGCATGCTGCTGCAGGTACCGGGCCACGGGCAGGGTGCACTCCGCACCACCGTCCTCGGGGCCGGGAAGCAAACGTCCTGGGTAGGGAGTCATGTCGGACGAGGCCCTATAGCACAGCCTGCCTTCTGCCTGCGTGCCTCTGGGGCTGGATTTCGAAATGGGTGAGTGGTTGAGGCAGACATTGCAAACGGATCCTGAGGTGAGGAAGTTACAGAGTATTCCCGGTCTTCACCTGGGATGGGATACGTAACTACGTAACCCCGAGCGAGGGCACTCGCGGGGCCCCGCGCCGCCTGGCTTCTCAGGACAGGAGACACCAGACCCCTCCTGGGCTCAGCTCTCCCCACCCTTTGCCCAAGACGCGCATCAGCTTGTTAGGGCTCTCTGCGCGCCACACACACACCAGCACCTCCCTGTCAGCAAGGCGCCCCTCCACCCCCACACGCACCAGCCAGCTCAGCCGTCCACGGGAGTCACGTGTGGTGCGGTGCGGCCCTGAGCATGGAGCACAGGCCTGGGTTTGCGTCCGAGGTGCCTGGTCGCCTGTGTTCTGGGTTGGTTATGCCGAGGGCCGGAGCTAGCTCTGCCTCTCGCCCTCTGTCTCACTGTCTCTTTCCTGCTCTCTGTCTCCATCTCTTCTCACCGTCTTTATGTCCCTCTCACACCATGTCTGTGTGTCTGTCTCTGCCTCTGGTTCTGTGTGTCTGTTTCCCTTTCTCCCCTATTTCTGTATGTCTCTGTGTCTGATGTCTTCCTGTCTCTTCTCCCCTGCAGTGATGATGCTGAGCAGCAGGCGGGTCCCCAGTGGAGCACAGGAAGGACCGCCTTCTACAGCTGGCCTGCAGCAGCCCCGCCGCACCCCTCGGGCCTCTGCCCAGCATCGCCCTCCACACTGGACAGATGCTCATCTCCGTCAGCACCGACAGCGCGTAGGCCGGAGGAAGTGTCGCAGGTGCCCCTGCCTTTGGTCATCCACGTAGCTCAGTGTTGTTTTCATGTTCCCTGAAGTGTGAATGTATTCCAGGCTAGTCCTAGGACTCCCTCCCCAGTGTGTCCAGCCTTCCTCAAACCCGTGTACCGAGGTCCCGGCATTGTCATTGTTGAGGGCTTAGTAGTCACCGGTGTCAAAAGAACCAAACCGCATGCCTTTCCATGGTGCCCAGGCCAAGGCTTGCTTGTGGGACCTCCCTCCATGGGTAGGAAATCTGGAGCACACCAGCCAAGGTCACATTAGGCACTGGGAAAGGTGAAGTGCATGGGGCCCAGGATGCAGTTTTAACCTGGCCTTATGGGGAAGAGAAAATGCAACATTCTCCACCGTCGTGAGCGGCGTCCCGTCCTTTGGAGATTTGCTCTGCTGCGTGCTCAGAGCTCGTCCGCCGGCCGCCCGCCCGCCCCCTTTCTTCCTGGCTTGTGCCTGGGTAGTCTCTGCTCCTCCTTGCCTCGTCGGGGGAGGGGCTCTCTTCCCCAGCACCGGAGGGAGGGGTGCCCCCCCCAGCTCTCGCCACTCTGGTGCTTCACCTTGCTGTATCTTTGGCTTCTCCTCGCTTCATGTTCTCCAGTAAGTGAATTTCACAAAATCCGTGATGTAGCCGTAGTGTGGTTGCCTGCAGCATCGTTGTGTGTAGATTATCTAGTCCAAGGGATGAAAGTCAGCACAGGTGGTCAGAAACGAGTTCAGGGATCATAGATGCAGGCATGTTTGACTCACTGTTTCAGGGATAACACCTCAGTGGGTGACAGTTTTCTCCAGGACCCCCCTGGCCTTGAGTGAGGACTGAGTCTGACCTGCCCCCACCCTGTGGTCCGGGGTCTTAGTGCTGAATAAAGTGGGTTTGGCCAGCCCGTGTGCTTCATGCCCTTCCTTTGGTGTCTCTGTCCTCGTCTTTTACCCTGCCTCTGGCCCATTTCCAGCATTAATGTTAAAAAGTTCTCAGTGATGCCTTGTTAAAACATGGTAAAGAGTCTTTGCTTGGGACCACTGAGACAGGTGTGGTGGCCGCTTGCCCGTGGCCCGTGGTCAGCGGACAGTGTGGGCTTACCTCCAAACACAGCCTGAATAAGTGGGGATTTGCCAGAGATGAAGATGATTGAGACGTCAGAAGTCGGGTCTCTAGATGACCCACCAATAGAATCTCTACTGCAGGCAAGACGGGGTGGAAGGCATCCTTTGGGGACAGCGGAGGAGGAGGGACCCCGGCAGATGTATTAAGAGGATGAGAAGTTCCCTGTGCCTGGCAAGGGTGAGCTGCAGCCATCAGACCAGGAGCGGCGTGAACAGAGACGCAGCTGGAAGCGGAGCAGCTCTGGCTTCCCACTGAGTGTTTCTGACAAAATATGACCTCCGAAATCAGAAAGGCTTAGGTGGGTTGGAGGTCAAAGTCAGAAGTCTGTGTCAGTTCTAAGTCGGCTGTATGCCATTCTACAGGTGGCAGACCTAAGGGGTGTACGTCAGACTCTGAGAGGCTGTTTTCTTGGAACCTGTGATTGGCATGCCCTGTGGATCTCAATAGTGGCTAAGGAAAGCCCTCGTAAATACCTCTGTAGCTCCTGAGGTGTGTGTTGAGCACTCAGGAGCCCTGTCCCTGTGACTCCAGCCAGGTCCAGGAGGCCCTGTGTGTATCCCAGGCCTCTGCCTGCTGGCTGCTGGAGTGATCTCCACTTCAACCCAGGTAGTGAGCGGTAGCAGCCTCTACCGTGCTGTTTCCAGGGTTCAAATGTATAGCCTGATGAAGTGTGGCGAGGCCTTAGTATTTTCCTATGCTGGCAGCCAGCACTGACCTCCCCGTGGATCTGGCTCCAGTGGAAGAGCGCTGGCCCTTTCCCCTGCTCAGAGCCCTCCTGCCCCTCCCCTTCCTCACTGCAGAGCCGTCAGCCCTCCCCCGGGAACTGGCCAGCCTTGTCCTCACCCATTGCACCATGGGAAGAATTGACATTCTCTGCTAAATCATGTTTAGTGGCAGCCTCTAGTGTCTGCTGCGGCCTGCTTGCCGGTTCATGGGTGACCCTTCTCATTGCGTCCTCACACGGTAGGAGGGTTGAGGGGCCTCCCTGGGAGCCCTTTGGTAAAGAAGCTCATCTTACTTGTGAGTCCTTGTCCTTGTGATGGCATCATTTTCTTCCTAATACCATCACAGGGAAAGGAGGAAGAAGTCAGACATTCAATTAAAGCAGAAGCCAAAAGGCCGAGAATCCCAGAGAGAGATGCTCCAATTTATTAGATCTTTGAGAAACAAAAAACGACGTGCTCCTAGGAGTGAGTGGCCTTGGGAAGGTAGAGATAGAAAATGCCTTCTCCCAGCCTTACTGCCGAGTGCGTTACCCGGCAGGTTTTGCCAGATTTTAAAGTCAGTGACTCAAGAACCCAGCAATTCCATTCTGGTGTTTTCTGAAGAAATCCTCTTCAGTGCACAAGGTTACGGTACATCCTGTGTAGTTCCACTGTTGGAAGTGGTGGTATACAGGAGCAGACATGTACACCCTGTGCTGGAGAGGTGGAAGGTAAATGGGAGGAGACCATGGGGTAGGTCACCCCTCTGGGAAGGATAAACTCCTGACACAGCTGCATAGCGGGACTGCAGGGTGCCATGTAATGTAGACACAGGGCTACAGTTACACCTGCATACACAGCAGTCCATGTTTCAAAAAGCCACCTTCAAAGTGAATGGAATCCTATAGGCTGATTGCCAAATGGCACGAGAAATGAGGAAGAAGACTCAGAGCTGAGGGCATGTGTTGGCTCAGAACAAGAAGGAAACAGGCCTGCAGTAGAAGCGCCCTACCTCGGGCCTTCCTTTGCTTGTCTGTAGGAAGCCAAGTTCTAGGTCAGTTTAAGTCTGACCTAGTTTGGAGTTTCTGCAGTAGCACCTTACCAGATCTTGGGGAGTAGAGCTAGTGAAAAGAGCTTTCAGCGTTTTGGGAACAGTGAAATGGTGAGCATACTGGAACAGGTTTGTGCCCAGTCCAGTAGATTCACAATGAATGCAATGACCTCTTAGCATCCACAGGAACTGGTTTTAAGAGCAAACTCTGCCCTCAAGTACGTATTTAAAATGTCATTATTATTTGCATGTAACCTGTACACATCTTTAGTTTTGATCATCTCTAGAATACTAATATCTAATGCAATGTAACTGCTGTTTAAATCGCTTTATATTGTTTAGAGAACAATGACAAGAGAAAAGCCTGTATGTGTTCATTACAGATGAATTTTTCTCCAAATATTTTTGACTTATGCTTGGTTGAATCCACAGATGAGGAAGACCCTATAGACACAAAGTGAATGTGAATATGACTTTAGTTATTCTAACATGCAAAGGCCAGTAGGTCCTTGAAAAATCCAGTAGGGCTCTGTGGGAGTTCCCCTCAACCTGCAAGCTGCAGGTAAGCTTGTTCTCAGCTCCTTTGGGGACTTGGTTAGGCTCTGCTCTCTACACCGCATTCCCTTCTATTCTTTAAAGCAGGCAGCTATGCTTGAGACCCATGAAGTAGCTCTGAAGCCCCTGCCCTCTGCCTCCTCCTGAGGTGTGCGAATGGCAAAGCAGCGTCGTAGATAGGTCAGTCCAAAGACCAGCTCTGGCACCTGGCTAGAGCATTCTCAAAGGAAGGTTAGTGCCTGGAAGAGGCACTGCCTCTCGTGTGGAAGGTCATAAAACAACCAAGGAGCACCTGGAATGGCGTCCTCAAGGGTGCTTGAACAAAGGATGCTTGTTGCACCTTTGTTTTACATAGTAGTTAATGGGGATGCTAGGGCAGGTAATTCCTTTTCTTAAGAGATTGTGACTCTTGTAGAGATGGGTAATTGAAAAGACACAGATTCTTAGAAGCTCTGTTGTTTCTGTGTTTCTGAAAAGATAGTGTTTTGTCCTTTGAATGGTATCTCTGATAGTAGATGGATTACACTGATCATCCTAGCTTAGGATTCTGAGCCAGCCCAGGCCAAAAATATGCGAGATTCCTACTCTAAATAACCAGAAAAAGAAAGAGCAGGACCCTGGTTGCTCACGCCTGTAATCCTAGCCACTCAGGAGGGTGAGATATGAAACCAGTCTGCAGGTGAGTCTTTGAGACTTATCTCCAAGTAACCACCAAAAAAAGCCTGAAGTTGAGCTGTGGCTCAAGTGGTAGAGTGCTATCCTCGAGAAGCTCCGTCAGGGACAGCACCCAGGGCCTGAGTGTCCTGGTGGCCGCTTTGCCTCTGCCCCGCGGCCGTTGGAGGTGTACACCCCAGGGTGAATCCCCGGCCAGGCCTGGGCTTAGCTCCCGTGCATCCTATCTGGAGAGCTGTGTTGAAGGGGTTCAGCGTGGGCCTGGATGGCCCTCTTGGCGCTTGTGCTGCTCTCTGGCCACGGGCAGGGCAGGCGCTTGCCTTTGGTCCAGACCGGCCCAAGTGTTGGGGGAGGCCTGGTGGAGGGACTCAGCACAGAGATGGACTGTCTGGTTCATTCGGCATCTTACAAATTAGAAATGGTGGTCGCCGCAGGATGAACGCCGGTCCTGGACGCGTCTCCTGGTGATTTTGCCACCAGCAGCATTCCAGAGGTAGAGAGTCAGGGACAGAGCCCAGGCCTTGAGATCAGGCCCCAGGACCAGCACCAAAACCAAAACAATAATAATAAAACCAAAAAACAAACACTGGGCAACTTTTTTTTTTTTGGCCAGTCCTAGGGCTTGAACTCAGGGCCTGGGCACTGTCCCTGAGCTTCTTTGGCTCAAGGCTAGCACTCTACCACTTACCACTTGAGCCACAGGGCCACTCACTTCTGGCTTTTTCTGTGTATGTGGTATTGAGGAATCGAACCCAGGGCTTCATGCATGCTAGGTGAGCACTCTACCACTGAGCCACATTCCCAGCCCTCTTGGCAACTCTTGAAAATGTAATAACTTACTATTGGCGAGAGCTGACATGCAGTACATGAGGCCTCTGGAGCCTTTTCATTTTATAAACAGAAGTTTCTGTTCCCTTCACCCTGACCCCAACTTTCCACATATAATTAAAACAAAGGCTTGACAGAACTTGGTGAAGATACATACTCAATAAAAGGTTTGCATCCAGAACACATCAGAAATTTTTTTTTTTTTTTTGGTCCAGTCGTGGGGCCTGAATGCTGGGCCTGGGTGCTGTCCCTCAGCTCTTCAGCTCAAGGCTAGCGCTCTACCACTTGAGCCACAGTGCCACTTCCGGCTTTTTTCTTTTTACTTATGTGGTGCTGAGGAATCGAACCCAGGGCCTCGAGCATGCAAGGCAAGTGCTCTACCACTGAGCCACCTTCCCAGCCCCAGAAATTCTTTATAATCCAGTCACACAGAACTCCAGCCACCAGAGAAACGGGCGTGTGCAGAGGGTGGCTTGAGCATCCAGTCAGCACAGTCAGGCATCTATGAGGTAAGCCAGGATAGAAAGGTAGCTCTAAATGCAGGCATGACCATGTATCCCTGAAGCTAAATGGACTGATTCCAAATTAAGAACAAGGAGTGAAAAGCAAAAGAAAATAGAGGATTCTGAGGGTGGGGGGTGGGGGACAGGCCTCAGATTCCAACAGATTTTGAGGAAACATTTAACAAGGAGACACCTGGTTGGTTGATGGTGTTGCTACAATATGCAACGACCGACCCCCGCTTGGCTGGGTGCCAGTAGCTCATGCCCACAATCCCAGCTGCTCAGGAGGCTGAGATCTGAGGGTTGCAGTTTGACACCAACCCCAGCAGGAATGTCTGTGAGACTCTTATTGCTATTAAACTATCTCTCCCTACCTCCCCCCCCCCAAAAAAAAATGCTGGAAGTGGCACGGTGGCTCGAGTGCTTAGAGCATGAGCCTTGAGCAAAAGAAGCTCAGGGACAGCGCCCAGGCCCTGAATTCAAGCACCAGGACCAGCACACACACGAAACGTTGTAGATAACTGTCACACTTAATAAAAGGGAGGAAGAAAATTAAGTATCTATCCATCTCTACCTACCTACCTATACAATACTATGGAGATGACAAGGCTGGCTGATTCTAATCTCCCTCTAGTACTTTAAAGTCCTAGTCTTTCTCCAAAGTGCAATGCAAGGGTCCCTGGCACCCTACTAACTAACCACATTGGGTCATCTGGAGCATGAGCCGGGAATGCTAGAAGTTCCGCTGTTGTGTTTGAGGAAGTTCTACTCCAGCACAGGCCAGGTCTGCTATCCAGGAAGGGTTTCTCATTCAGCCAGCGCTGGTGCCTGCCCCACAAGGACGCTGCCGCGGACGGCATCCTACTGGAAGATAAAAAACTTCAAATGCAATGTAGGAATAACTCCTAGGACAGGATCACCTGCTGGAAAGGATAAAGTCATCTCTGTAAGAGAGAAGTTAGGGGGATTTTAAATGGAGAGACAGAGCAGATGGCGGCCGGTGCTGGAGGCTGGTATGGAGGGACTTCTGCAGGCCAAAGAGGAGCGCGGAGAGGAGCCCAGGACGCACCTGCTTCACAGCCTCCAGGAGAAACCACCCGATGACAACCCGACTTCAGGAAGGAGCCAGGGCTCCGCAGGACTCCCAGGGGCCCACCCCCCTGGCCTTCACTCCAGCGGGAGGAGGTGTGAGGCTCTGCCATCCGGTAACCACCAGCCCGGGAGCCCTGGACAGATGACATCTTCCCAGAACTTGTGGACTAGCCACCTCTGTCCTCGCTCAGCGCCCTTCACCCAGACTTTCTATCTGACTGCCCTCTGCCCTCAGCCACGGGGAGGGAAGGAAGTGTTTCTGGTAGTGGAGAGTCATCCTCTTGCTCTTATATTCTAGATTCTTCTCTGTTCACTTCTGTGCTCACTGCCAACTGCTGGTATGGCATCTGTCTGAAGACTGAACTTAGACCTGTGCCAAGGGCAAGGCTAGGAATTCTGGGATCTCTGGCTTGGCCTCGGCTGGCCTCTTGAGGGGAAGGAGGGAGAGAGCACTTTGAGGTGGAACAGATTCCAGGAGGGAAGAGGGGAAGGGGAGGGGTCGTGAAGGAGGTGGAGGGGGGGGAGGAGGACGGGGAGGAGGAGGATGTAAAGGGGGGGAAGAAGCCGAGGCAGGAGGCAGGAGAGGGGGGCTGGCATTTATGTGTAACTGTGTCCCACACAGACTGCATGTTTTACACACGCCTCCAACATGCATCAGAACAACCCTACAGTGGACGTAGTTTCACTCCTGGGGAAGGCCATAGCGAGAACTACAAAGTGAGACTCACACGACAGAGTATTACTTTCCCGCAGGCCTGGAGACGGGAAGTGTGAGGTTGGTACGGCAGGGCTGGTTTTTTCTGGGGGGGGGGGGGGGGTTTCAGGCTCCTTGGCCAGAGACAGCGCCTTGGAACCCTCGCAAGATCTGTCCTCTGTGTCCGTGTCCTGACCTCTGTGGTGAGAGTCCACCTCAAATTCATTTACCTTGTTTTCTTCCTTAAAGGACCCATCTCAATATACAGCCATATTCAGAACTCCTGGGGGTTAGGACTTTAGTGTGTGCATTTTGGGTCAGGGCACAATTCAGCCCAATGTATGGCCAGGATTTGTTTTTAATTTTTATTTTATTTTTTGAACTTGGCGTCTGAGCCCTGTCCCTTAGCTTTTTTGCTCAAGGCTGGCATTCTGCCACTTGAACCACACCTTCACTTCCAGCTTTTTGCTGGCGAATTTGAGATAGGAGTTTCATGGACTTTTCTGCCTGGGCTGGCTTTGAACTTTGATCATCATATTGCTCCTCCTGAGTAGCTAGGATTATAGGCATGAGCCACCAGCCTGGCCTGCGGCCACGATTTTACACAGAAGGTAGTGAGTGCGAGCGGGAGGCAGACGGGAGAAGGTGCTGCTCCCTGCCAGGCACCCCGGGGGGCCCCAGGGGCAGTGAGGGCCCGGCCCGTGGGGAGCCTGTGTCTTCCTGGGTCTCTCTGGCCACGGGGCAGAGCGTCAGGGGGCTAGGATCGTGGGTCCAGAGGCAGAAAAATGGCCGTAGGGGGCCAGAAAAGGACAGTCCGGAGAATTTGTAAATGAGGGAAGCCTGGGTGGCGTTGTAGAAGGCAACCTCGCCCGCGTCACAGTCCAGGCGAACCCCGACCTGCAGGAAGGGCTCAGGAGGACGGAGGCGGGTCCTGGGGTAGGAGAGAGCCCGGAATCTCCTCCTGTAAAACTCTACTGCCCAGAGACCGTGCCGGGGAGACTTGGGGATTCTCCCTTCCCGGCCCAAACTCTCCAGACATACCCCCAGAATCCAGGCCCCCCTGCTCCCCACCTCAATTTCCCAGTAGTATTTTCCTGCCCAGAATCTCTCCTGGGCCAGGACGCAGGGGTCCTGGTCAAACCTGCGGGGGTTAGGAGGCAGATCCTGCTCAAAGAGCAGCCGCGTCACACTCTTCTGATCCGCAGACACCATGAGCTTGGGGTTCGCAGTGTCAGGGTCCAGGGATGGGCTCACTGTGGAAAGATTGGAGCGTCAGGCCTGGTGCGGCCACACGGGTGGCAGAACCCAAAGCCTGACAGGCGCCTAGCATCAAGATCTGAGGATTGAAGTTCAAAGCCAGCCCAGGCAGACTAATCGACTCTTCTTTCTAATAAGCCAGCAAAATTCTGGAATTGGAGTTGTGGCTTAAGTAGTAGCATGCCAGCCTTGAGCAAAATAAGCCATGCAATGAGATATGTTACTGAGTGCAAGCCCCAGTGCTAGCACGCGTGCACACGCGCGCGCGCACACACACACACACACGAAAATAGGTATTCTCATTTAAAAACATCTGAAGTTTCCCAACACATGGAAAACCATAGGCATTTGAGGAAATGGGAATGTCAATTACACTATAGACATGAGTCATCATACTATATGATACGTACATATCACGTACAATTATGGTAGGTACCATGTATATGTAGTTTTTTTTTTTTTTTTGCTGTTGTTGGTTGTGGGGCTTGAGCTACAGCACCACTTCTAGTTTTCTAGTGGTCAATTGGAGATAAGAGTTTCACGGACTTTCCTGCCTAGGTTGGCTTCAAACTACAATCCTCAGATCTCAGCCTCCTGAGTAGCTAGGGTTATAGGTATGAGCCACCAATGCCTGGCTCATGTATATGTAGTTACATATTCACTGAAAATCATTTAACTTACCAAAAGTTGCCAAAAAGGGGCTGGGAAGGTGGCTCAGTGGTAGAGCGCTTGCCTTGCATGCATGAGGTCCTGGGTTCGATTCCTCAGCACCACATAAGCAAAAAGAAAAAAGCCGCAAGTGGCGCTGTGGCTAAAGTGGTAGAGCGCTAGCCTTGAGCTGAAGAGCTGAGGGACAGCGCTCAGGCCCAGAGTTCAGGCCCCATGACCGGACCAAAAAAAAAAAAAAAGTTGCCAAAAAATTGTGTTGAAAACACATACAGCATCTTCCATAAACATAGTGAAGTCATCAAACCCAAAAGCTTACTATTGACACAATACTAGTGACTCTCGTACACCCACTGAGCTCACTCTGATTTGCCAAGTGTCCTTCCCAGTGCCCCCTGCCTTTTTCAAGCTTTGTCTTTCCTGCTCCCTTTCCAAGCAGCTCTTCTCGATGCTTCATGCCCACACGCTTGTGTCCACACTGGACAGCCCCCGACATGTCTACCACGCGTAACAGTACCCTCTGGTCTCCTCACACCCCTGTGGTCTCTTCCACATGCAGGACGGTGTCTGTTACAGCCTCTCCCCGCCTTCCCTTCCAAGTCTTAGAAATACAGAAGAACTAAAGTCTTCCAGAGAAGCTAAAATTTGGCTTTTACTAGGGTGTGGCATTTGATACCACATCAGTGCTGTCTGCAATAGACAACTAACTCATCCACTCACATGAGCACACATGCTTGTGCCCTACATGAACACACAAACACTCGTGCACATATACATACACACAAAGAGGCATGCGCTCACATCTACCCCTGCACACATGTATGCACAAACATCCATGCACACATACAACTCATGAACTGCACTTGAACACACTCAGATATATGCACACATTCATGTGCACACATGCACATACAGATGGCAAAGATTTACACATGGGCCCAATGTATGGACAACTGTGTGCAGAAACACACCTGCATCTAACTCACGCGTACACACAGACATATACATGCTCACACGTGTGTGCACACGAGATGAGCATCGGAAAGCCAGCGAGGTTCTCGATTCGTCTCCTTGTGCCGCTAACACATCTGTCTTCTTCTGTCCCCTTGAGTCTCTCTGGACTGTTCCTTTTCCTCTTTCTCTTCCTTTTCTCTTTCACCCTGAGGTTTGAGTTCGCATCTCTCCTTTTCTCTCCATCATTCAAGAGTACACGATGGGCCGAGGCCAGATCCGCATGCCGTGCCCACCCTTTTCCCTTTCAGAGCAGCTCTTGTTTCTCGGCCCCAGCGGCGGCCGCTGCCCGCTCAGCCTGTCTTCGCGGTCCCCCGTGGAGTCCGCTGCCCGCTCAGCCTGTCTTCGAGGCCCCCCGTGGAGTCCGCTGCCCGCTCAGCCTGTCTTCGAGGCCCCCCGTGGAGTCCGCTGCCCACTCAGCCTGTCTTCGCGGTCCCCCGTGGAGGCCGCTGCCCGCTCAGCCTGTCTTCGAGAGGCCCCCCGTGGAGGCCGCTGCCCGCTCAGCCTGTCTTCGAGGCCCCCCATGGAGGCCGCTGCCCACTCAGCCTGTCTTCGAGGCCCCCCGTGGAGGCCGCTGCCCGCTCAGCCTGTCTTCGCGGTCCCCCGTGGAGTCCGCTGCCCGCTCAGCCTGTCTTCGCGGTCCCCCGTGGAGGCCGCTGCCCGCTCACCCTGCTGGATGCACAGCCCCCGCAGAGCACTGGATCAGGAGAGCGGGCCCCATCACAGCGCTGCCGGTTCACCAGGTTGCCTTTTCCATAACTGGCAACGACACGTAAAGATGTGATGTGTGGAGTTCCGCCCAGACTCCGCAGCCGGCACCCTCAAGGCTAGAGCTTTGCTCAGGTTTGAACCTAGGTTGAAGATGTTCCCAGTGTTCGTCATTGGAAGTCTGGTCCTCAGAATGGGGGTGCTGCCAGCTGTTGGGACTTGTTGGCGATGGGGCCTCTTCAGTGTGTAGTTAATCAGGACATCAGCCCAGGGAGGTAGTGGACTCCCCCAGGTCCCTGGCTGGCTACCGGGGCTTGTTATAAAGAGGGAGCCTCGTACGCATCCTGCCACACGCCGTGTGTCGTGAAGAGACCCTCTCAGAGGCTGACCCAGCCAGGCCAGCTGGCCATGACCCTTTCCAACCAAGAGTTAGATCAACCTCTTAAAAAACACATCACCCAGCTTCAGATATTTGGTTATAGTCATGGGAAAAGCACAAGCATGGGGTTGGAACTGAGATGTGGGAAGCCAACCAGCCTGCCCAGAATTATCTAGTGAAGAATAACCAGCCAACAGATCTCTCGGAGGTGATAGGTTCTCACTGGATGGCTGGAAAGGGGGTCATTCTCCCCGCCAGTCCCCCCGTCTTTAAGGGTAAAGGCAGTCTCTGCGTGCTGGGGTGGGGGGCTGGCCTCCCGGCCTGTCGTTTGAGGGGGCGGACCTCATGGCGGACCACACTCACCATGCAGTGGCTCAGCCTCCGCTTCGCTGGGCCTGGGTCCCTGCTGCTGATCCTTTGCTCCTTGCTCTGCCTCCTCCCCCAGCCATGTTCTGTGCTCTCTCTGGCGTTTTTTAAAGAGACAGACGACTCCAGCTATGACAAGTCCCAGTGAGATGCAGGTGAAGGGCAGCACTAGTCTCCATTCCATAAAGAGATGCCTGGAGAAGGGGGCTAAGGCAGCAGGAGGAGCAGGTGAGACAGCGTCTTTCACACTACAAGATTGACAGCTTGAAAGACATGGTGTTTACAAACCAGTCTGAAAGGTTCATGAACGCACAGACATTTGAATAGATAGGGTACTATGGTACCATACATATTCTGAATGTTTATGTCCCATCTCCACAATTCACATACTGAAATCCTAACCCATGAGATGGGGATTGGGAAGTGGGCCTTTGAACATGATATAGTCATGTGGGGTGGAGCCTCAAGCCTAGCATTGGAGCCCTTATAAAAGGGGTCTCAGAGAGCTCCTTGTTAGGGTGTAGTGAAAAGTGCTATCTATGACCAGGAAGCAGCTCCCACCAGACACAGTACCTGCTGCCCTTTACCTAGACTCTGACCTGCATCCAGGGCTGCTGTTTGTGGTTTAATCGCCACCCAGACCCAAGTACGTGTTACAGCATCAATCAGAATGGAAGAGGACAATTGTGCATGTATAGAGAGAGAATATAATGATTATATATCTACTAGATATCTACTTATAAAGAGAGACAATGAAATATTAAACTGTGATGATTTGGGTAAAGGATGCATAAACTTCTCTATTATTTCTACAAGTTATCTGTAAGGTTGACATCATTCCGAGTAACACTTCTAATAGGGCAGGGTACTGTAGCTCACGCCTGTAACCCTAGCTATTCAGGAGGCTGAGATCTGAGGACCACAGTTTGAAGCCAGCTTGGGCAGAAAAGCTGCTGAGACTCTTATCTCCAGTTAATCAGCAAAAAGCTGGAAGTGAAGATGTGGCTCAAGTGGTAGAGCATGAGCCTTGAGTGGAAACACCAGGGGAGAGAGCAGGCCCTGAGTTCAAGGCCCAGGACTGGCACAAACAACAACAGCAGTGAACGCTTAATGGAAATTTAGTCGATAAATGACTAAATAAACTGTGCTTCGTTTAGACAGTGAAATATTATTCAGCCATCAAAAGAATGATCTTTCAGGCCATCAAGGCGGGAGCTGAGTGCTGGTGGTTTGCGTCAGTCATCCTAGCTACTCAGGAGAATGAGATCTGAGGATCACAGTTCAAAGCCAGTCCAGGCAGAAAAGTCCCTATGACATGCTTGTGTGTGTGTGTGTGTGTGTGTGTGTGTCTAGTCGTGGGGCCTGAACTCTGGGCCTGGGCGCTGTCCCTCAGCTCTTCAGCTCAAGGCTAGTGTGCTACCACTTGCGCCATAGCACCACTTCCGGCTTTTTTTTTCCTGCTTATGTGGCGGCTGAGGAATCGAACCCAGGGCCTCATGCATTCAAGGCAAGTGCTCTACCACTGAGCCACCTTCCCAGCTCCCCATGACATTCTTATCTCGAATGAACCACTCAAAAACTGGAAGTGGTGCTGTGGCTCAACGTGTTAGAGCTCTAGCCTTGAGCAAAAGAGCCTAGGACAGTGTCCAGACCCGAGTTCAAAGCCACATGACTGACAAAAACAAACAACCTCCCCCCCTAATCTACTGCATATTTTTAAGAGCAAAATAAATCCAGAAAAATGAATACTGAAGCATACCTTGTCTTGTTCCTACAGCACAAGAAAGGTCATGTCTCTGGCCCTTATCTTTGACATAGCTCAGGAATCAATATCCAGACTGTGTCACCGAGTCCCCAGCAGGGCTGTGGACAGGGCCAGCTGACCAGACCCGGCTGCCCCGGGCAGTACAAGCCCCTCCCGCGTCCCCGGGGTGCAGGGCCGTGGGCATGGCGCGCAGTGATTGTGAAGACAGAATGGCACAGAATACTCACAGGGCAGGCGCCTCGCAGCTACTTTACTCTCAGAGAGGAGAGGGTTGGAGATGGAGCAGGTCAGACCGTCTATAGCCCTGTCCTGGGGGGCTACACTGGACACCACGCCGAAGAGGCCTGTGGCGGCTGAGACGGAGACGCGGATCACAGCAGGCAGCGTCTGTCCTCTGAGGTCCCTCCACTCCACCCGGGGCTCTGGGTACCAGCCTGCTGAGCTGCACGTTGCCCAGATGCCTTGGTCCTGTTTGTCAATCACTTGGATTTGAGGGGCTGCGCCCAGCCCTGTGGAAAGACATCAATCAGCTCAAATCTTTGTAGCCACAGCCTCTTCCATTTAAAAGAAAGCTTAAAGAGTTTTAGTAGGTGCTAATAGTGTGTGTGTGTGTGTGTGTGTGTGTGTGTGTGTGTGCACGCACACATCAGTCCTGGAGCTTGAACTCAGGGACTGGGCACAGTCCTGAGCTTTAGTGCTCAAGGCTAGTGCTCTAGCCACAGCTCTGCTTCTGGCTTTTTGCTGGTTATTTTGAGATAAGAGTTTCACAGACTTTCCTGCCCAGGCAGGTTTTGAACTGTGATCTTCAGATCTCAGCCTCCTGAGTAGCTAGGATGACAGGCATGAGCCACCGGTGCCCAGTGTAGTACTAACAAATTTTCACCAACTGTGTATCATGTCTACTGCAGGACCTTATTATCTAGATGAAAAGAAACAAAACAAATCAGAAAAGGACCAGGAAGACAGATTGAATTTCCTCTCCTATACTAATTGACCAGGATCTGTATGACCAAAGACCAAGCTCTGAGTCATTTAGGAAAACTTCTCTGTACACCCCTCACTTTCTCTCTTCTCCCCCATATTCTTTCCGTGTTTTCTCCTTTCCCTCTCTGGGTCTCTGCCCCTGCCTCTCTGTACACCCCTCACTTTCTCTCTTCTCCCCCATATTCTTTCCGTGTTTTCTCCTTTCCCTCTCTGGGTCTCTGCCCCTGCCTCTCTGTTTCTTTTGCTTTTTCTGCTTCTCTAGCCTTCCATCTGTTTTCATTTGTCTTTGTCTTCTTTCCATGTTTTCTTTGTCTCATTCATTATTCTTTGTCTTTCTTTCACTCTTTTTTTGTTTCTCTCTACCTCTGTCTTTCCAATTCTCTGATCTGGTTGTCTGTCTGTCTTGCTCTGTTTCTCTATTTCTTTGTCTCTGTTTATCTGTCTGTCTGTCTCTGTCTCTTCCTTTTCCTCCCCATAGACTCTTTCCAGATGTAATAGAGGGAGGAAGATGAGCAGGCAGTAGTGCATTGGGAAGTGCATTTTGGGGGAGACACGCAAGGTGCAGAGCTTGTGGGAAGTTGGGTCTCCAGCTTTAGAGCTGTGGGCCATGAGGCCCCGAGGTGCAGACTGGGGTTGGTGTGGTGAGGGCCGAAGCCCTGGGTGACAGGGAGAGCTCTGGGTGGCGGGAGGGCCGCGCTCCTCACCTGCCACCTTCAGCCACAGGGTGGCATGGCTGTAGGACGTGTGCTCCTTGAAAAGGCAGTGGTAGGTCCCATTGTCAAACGTGGTGACGTTGTGTATCCTCAGGGCGGCCACACCCCAGTCCAGGCCGCTCACGAGCGCCGTCCTCCCCCGGTACTCCACCATCTGCTCTTCCTGGGCGTCCCTCCCGCCCACACGCACGTGCACGGCTGGCGTGGGCTGCTCCCGGTACCACCTCAGCTCCATGCCCTGGGCGCTGATGCTGGGGGCGAGGCTGCACGGAAGCTCTGTGTCCTCCCCCACAATCGCCAGGAGGGGGTCTTGGGGTGCAAGGACGTAGAAGTCCGCTTTCCCTGTGATAGATGGAGCCGAAGGACCTGTGTTAGGCCACGCGTCTTTGTCTTGGGGGGGTGAAGGTTCTCCAAGCCTGAGGAGCCTCAGCTCAGCTCAGCCCTGGGCATGTCCCTTCTCGGCTGGGCACCGCCCCAGGGGCAGGGGTGGGGCTGACCTACCATGGCCAGTGGGCAGCATCTGCAGGAAGAGGAGCATGACGAAGCCTGGCAGAGAGCCATCTCCACGGGCTGGCTTTGCCATTCCTATTGGAAACACAAGCCACACGGAGGGGACATGCCTCAGAAGGCACGAGAGGAGTGAAGGAAAAATGACCTTGACAGAGAGAAGCCACTCACTGACGCTGCCGTCGCGCTACTGACCACAGTAAGAGGACAGCCTTCCACCGGGCGCCATCCTGTTCCCCGTACCCTTGGCTGGGATGGGGTTTGTTTTCTAGCCTGCTCACGTAAGGGTTTTCACCCTGTCTCCAGGCTTTACAGTTATGAAACACCAGTGTGCTAGGGAGACAAGCCAAGCTGTGGAAAACAGAACCACACCAACAGCGGCCCTTCGGGTGCACTGCTTTCCTGGAAGAATTGTTACAACACGGAGTGTGGAGGGGGCCAGTCCCGCCCGGACCGCACTCAGATGGGCGTGCGGAGACGCTCAGCAAACACATTGGCAGTGTTGTCTGTTTGCTGTTAGCTGGGGGGCCTCCCGGACACAGCATCACGTGACTGGTATCGATGTTGGCAAAGGGTTTTGCCTTCATTGGATCTTCCCTCCTGGAAAGCCTGTGGGGTCTCCCTGCCTCGGGAGCATGAAGAGAGAGGAGAGCGCGCTAAAACACCAGGGATTTTTGTGAAAGTAGAGCACACGCACCTCACTTGAGTCCGGAGGCCAGCTTCCAGGAGAACGCCGGTGGCTTACGTCCGTGCACCTTCCTGGCAGGGCATCTCCAGGTGGCTATGTGGGAAGGGAAACTAGAAACCCAGCTCTCTGGGTTTACAGATGCCTTCTTGCTTGCAAAAATAACCAATTCTGACCTTCTGGCAGGTGTAACAGAAAAAAAGTCTCCTGAGAGGTGTGGCCCACATTGCTGGGGGCCGCAGATAACGCTGCTGGGAGGAGAGATAGGGGAGGAGAGTAGGTGTGGTGTCCTGGGCGGGCGGCAGCAGGGCTGGTTTGGAGCCTTGAGGTTCCAAGGAGGGTGGCAGGCTGAGCCCCGCCGAACACAGATGCGGAGGGAGTCAGACTGAGAACCCCTCAGTCAGCCAACCTGGGTCCAGTTCCTTTCAGAACGGTGTTAGGGTAGTGTGGACTTTGCCCTTTCCTTTCCCCTGCGACTCGGGTCTGAGGAGTCTTCTCCTGGAAGCCTCTGTCGGTTCTTAGAACCACCACTTGTTTCTCTGCATCCAGTGCCGGTCCTGGGGCCTGAACTCAGAGCCTGGGTGCTGTCCCTGAGCTCTTCTGCCCAAGGTTAGAGCGCTACCACTTGTGCTCCTCTTCCAGCTTTTTGGTACCTGGATGTAAGCATCTCATTTACCCTCTGGCGTGGGCTAACTTCAAGCAGCCATCCTCAGTCTCAGCCTCCTGAGGTGCTAGGCTGAGGTGAGCAGTTGGTGGCTGGCCCATTTTTCTCTCTTACTGACTCAAAGCTTTGGGTATCTTCGTGGACAGTGAAGTGTTTCATTTAATTTAGCAGAGAGTATAGGATTCCTGGGGTTCTACTCTGCTCAGAGCTGTTGAGAAAATACAAGCTCCAAATCCTCCCTGCACTCCTCCTCATGAGAGGTATCCCTTTGATAAGCAAGTAATTCCCTCCCCCTACGTTTCTTTTTACATAAATGTAAGAATTATGGTGGCTTGTCTTCATCATCCTGTGAACTGCTTTAACTTGGCTCCACATAAAACTCAACTCACACATCCTTAGGTGTCAGGAAAGGAGGATTTAGGTTTTACCAATCTGGAGCCAGGACCTGTATAATCATGATAGGAATAAATAAAATATAAATAAAAATAAACTAGGTTGGACTCCAGTGGCTTATGCTTGTAATCTTAGCTATTCAAGAGAATGATAGGGGGCTGGGAAGGTGGCTCAGTGGTAGAGCGCTCACCTTGCATGCCTGAGGCCCTGGGTTCGATTCCTCAGCACCACATAAGCAAAAAGATAAAACAGCCGGAAGTGGCACTGTGGCTCAAGTGGTAGAGCGCTAGCCTTGAGCTGAAGAGCTGAGGGACAGCGCCCAGGCCCAGAGTTCAGGCCCCATGACCGGACCCAAAAAAAAAAAAAAAGAGAATGATAGATCTGAGGATTGAGGTTTGAAGCCAGTCTGGACAAAAACCCCGTGAGACCTTCACCTCCAGTTAGCTAGCAAAAAGCTTGAGTGGAGGTATGGTTCAAGTGATAGAAGGCCAGATTTAAGCAAATAAGCCAAGAGAGAGATTGAGAGCCTGAGTTCAAGCCACAGCATTGGCACAACAAGAAAAATAAATATAACCTGAGCCAAGTACCAGTAGCTGCCTGTAATCCTAGCTACTCAGGAGGCTGAGATCTGAGGATTGTGGTTCAAAGGCAGCTCAGGCAGGAGCTGGAAATGGAACCGTGGCTCAAGTGGCAGAGTGCTAGCCTTAAAAAACAAAGCTCAGGGACACCAGTTCCTGAGTTCAACCACAGGTCCAGTACAAAAACAAGGCAAAACTAGAACCACCATAGGATCCAGCAATCCCACTCTTGGATATGTCTGTGTGTTCAAAGGAAGGGAAAGCTGGGTGCAGGTAGCTCACACCAGTAATCCTAGCTACTCAGGTGGCTGAGATCTGATTGTGGTTCAAAGCCAGCCTGGGCAGGAGACTCCATGAGCCTCTTAGCTGCAATAAACTACTCAAAAAAGCCAGAAGTGGTGCTGTGGCTCAAGTTGTAGAACACTTGTCCTGAGCAGAAGAAGCTCAGGGACAGCCCCGGCTCCGAGATCAAGCTCTAGGACCAGCAGAAAAATGAAAAGGAAGTCAAGTCATTGTGTCAGGGACATTTCCTCCCACTCATCACAGCAGCACTCACCGCTGCCTAGTTGTCCACCAGTGGGTGGGTGAATTGCTAAAGACTACATGGTGCATGTGACAACGGAATGCTAATCTGCCTCAGAGAACAGTGCAATCCTGCAACAAAATAAACGAAGCCAGAGGACATTGTGTCAGGTAAGAAATCCGGTGCAGAAAGAAAAGTGCCCCATGTCTTGACACAGGTTGACGCTACGGAAGTGGGGAGTAAAATGGCTACCACGCTGTAGGAATAGAAGGGGGTGGGAGGTGGGAGGGGAGAGGTTGATCAGGAGCGAGACATCCTGGTGCACGATGGTTCAGTGCATCACTACTGATTATAGTGAATGATTTTGTACTGCCTATCTCAAAAAAGAAAGGGCACTGAATGTTTTCACCATAGAAGTATGAAAAATGTTTGAGTATTTCACAATGTGTGCATGAATGAAAGCATCCCATACGTGCGTACCCCGTAAGTATGCATAATTTTTTATGTTCTGATCAAACTGTAAATTTAAATAAAAACATAGACGGCTCATAAGATGAGTAAACTGGGTAGCATAGGAAGGGTGAGTGCTGTAAGTCCTATGCATTAGGAAGCCGTCTGAAGGAGCCGAGAAGCTTCCAGACAGTGGGTGGTCCTCACGAAGCAGTCGCTCATGCGTGGCACAGCCGCTCTTGCTGGAAGCAAGAACGCCCAGAGACGTCAACTGCCATTGTGTCTCAGGCATGATTTTAATATTCAAAGGTGGAGTCTTTAACTCCTGTTTCTTGCAGAAGAAGAAGGAAATGCTTTTCTCTCTTTACTTTCTCCTGTTCCTCACACCAGCGCCTGGCCTGTCTGGGAGTTTTATTGTAGGGCTCTGAGCTACTTTAAAATCAGCTAAAGGTGCTAACTGCCAAACCCTGGGACTGTCTTAAATGTTGCTGAATTGTGTACTCTAACATGGTTCATGTATGCCTGGTTCCCGTGGCTCAATCTATAAACCTAGCGACTCGGGAGGCTGAGATCTGAGGATTAGGGTTCAAAGTTGCCCACAATGAAAAGTCCATGAGATTCTTTTTTGTTTTTTTCTTTGTTGGTTGTGGGGCTGAGCTCTGGGCCTGGGTGCTGAGCCACCTTCCCAGCCCACCCATGAGATTCTTTTTTTTGGTCGGTCGTGGGGCCTGAACTCTGGGCCTGGGCGCTGTCCCTCAGCTCTTCAGCTCAAGGCGAGTGCTCTACCACTTGAGCCACAGCACCACTTTCGGCTTTTTTCTTTTTGCTTATGTGGTGCTGAGGAATCGAACCCA
Source organism: Dipodomys ordii (assembly GCF_000151885.1). NCBI lineage: Eukaryota > Metazoa > Chordata > Mammalia > Rodentia > Heteromyidae > Dipodomys > Dipodomys ordii. The sequence goes on along the minus strand of NW_012267243.1, from coordinate 19,079,639 downwards.
GGGCCTCGAGCATGCAAGGCAAATGCTCTACCACTGAGCCACCTTCCCAGCCCACCCATGAGATTCTTGTCATCAATTAACTATCAAAAAAAAGAAAGAAAAAGGAAGCCGTAAATGGAGCTGTGGATCAAATGGTAGAACACCAGAAAAGCCAAGGGAAAACCCCCAGGCCTTGAGTTTAACACACAGGCATGCAGTCGCACACGTAAACACATGCACTGATTTTATGCTAGTGAATTTAACTGCAATTTAATAAAGTAAAAATGGAAAATAAGAAAAAAAGTGAAGAAATAAGACACAAATACCCTTTTACAGCTAAAGTAAGTTTAAAATATCTTCAAGTGGAATGTTTAGCTCTTGGCGCCCTCTGCCGGAATACTCAGGTAAGCACACGTGGTGCTCCGGGCCTTGGGACCAAGCTAAGCTCCCTGTCCTCCTCCCCCCCCCATTCATCCACCTGTCTCTGCTGCCAGGCCCCAAGAAGGTTCTCTTCTCTCCAAGTTTCTTCAAGACCCTCTGTAAACAGCTCATCAATTTCCCGTAATTCCTCTTTCTGTCCTACTCGTGGGCAGGACCTGGGAGACAGATGGAAGACCAAACCACTGTCCTCCGCTTCTCCCCTATCACTGCGTGGACTTCTTATTTTCCGTGGGCTTGGGGTGGTGTGCACAGAGCTCCTGGGTGAGATGACATGCACACAGATGAACAGTAGCCTGTCTGTGTCTCTCTAGGCTTTCCCCACCTGTGCGCATGGCCAGGCTAACAGTAGCTTGCAGCACCCGTCACTGGGTGTTTTGAGTTCCTGGGTGTAAAATCGCTGTACTTTTCTCAGCAACGGGTGAGGTGTTCTGTGCACAAGGCCAGAGGAGCCCTGACAGGCCGAGCTGCCCACAGGCGCCGCCTGCTTACCTCTCCAGACTTCTCGGCACGGTCACCTGTTTCCTGCTTGGGAAAGGCTTTCATGGCCCGCACAGTGATGCGAGCCACTGAAGACTCTGGGCTGGTCCTACCTAACCACACAAGAGGAAGGGCCGGCTCCTGGGAGGAGTGCGGACCACCACAGCTGGAGACAGAAGGGCTTTATGACAAGATGGGAGAAGGAAAAGGAAAGACGGACAGAATTACACTGGAAAGAACGAGGATAAGTCACACGGGTAGAGCCATTGTGAGTCCACTGAGGGAAATTGTTGATAGGCCTTCAGGCTTTTGGAAATCCACTCAAAATTTTAAAGCTACTTCCAGAGGGGGACCCACAAGCCCATAATCCTAGCTATTTAAAAAGTTTAAAAAACAATTCCATTCACAAAAGCCTGACAAATTAAGCCCTAACAAGGTGCAAGTGGCTCACATCTGTAATCCTAGCTACTCAGGAGGCTGAGATCTGAGGTCTGAGATTGGAAGCCAGCTGTGTAGGAAAGTCTGAGATTCTTATCTCAAATTAACCACAAAACAACAACAGCAAAAACTGGAATTGGAAGTCAGGGCCTGTGGCTCAAGCCTGTTAATCCCTAGCTATTCAGGAGGCTGAGGACTGCTGTTCGAAGCCAGTTGGGGTAGGAAAGTCTGTGAAACTCTTATTTCAAATTAATCATAGAGAAAACTGGAAGTGGAGCTATGGACTTAAGGTGGTAGAGTACTAGTTTTGAACAAAAGGAGCTCAATGAGTGTGTCCAGGATCTGAGCTCAAGCCCCAGGATGGCAAACAACAACAAAACAACAACAAACAGAAATAAACAAAACTTTAAGTGGAGCTGTGGTTCTAGTGGTAGAGCACTAGCCTTAGGCACAAAAGTGCAGGAACTGAGCCTAGAGATCAAGCCCCAGGACTGGCACAAAAAATAAAAATAAAAACCTAGGAATGAATCTAACTAAAGAAGTAAAAAAACATCCAAAATAAACTCTACTGAACACTGAAGGAAATCCTAGAAATTGGAAGGATTGGAGAGAACTTTCATGTTCACAGACGGACCTTTTCATGTTCACAGACTACGTAAATCAAGCTACAGATTTAATGCAATCCCTATCAAAATCCCAATGTCATTCTTCACAGAAATAGAAAAATCAACCCTAAACCTTTTTTTTGGTCGGTGGTGGGGCCTGAACTCTGGGCCTGGGCGCTGTCCCTCAGCTCTTCAGCTCAAGGCTAGCGCTCTACCACTTGAGCCACAGCGCCACTTCCGGCT
>NW_012267243.1:19039604-19076246 GCF_000151885.1 Dipodomys ordii | reverse complement strand
GCCTCCCGCCTCCCTTGTCCGCGTCCGCGACCGGAGGCCAGCGCGGCCCGACCCCGCCGTTAGCAGAAACGCAGTCTCCGGCCGAGGGGAAGCCCCCGCCGCCCCTCCCGGCCGCCCAGCCAGCCACGGAACTCTCACGCCTGGAGCGCTGGGTGGCAGGGTGCGCGTGCGTGCGTGCGTGCGTGTGTGTGGTGTGTGTGCGCGTGCGCGCACCCCCCCCTCCCCCGCCGGGGTTTGAGCTCAGGCCCCGCGCCCGCAGCCAGCCCCAGGCCAGGCCCCGCGCCCGCAGCCAGCCCCAGGCCGCCTTCGCGTCCGTCACGCGTCCGTCACGGAGCGTGTTGCCTGCGCCGCCCTTACCTTGGGCTGCCTTTGGGGACGCTTGTGATCGCTGAAGGTGTTCTTTTTGGGGTGCTTACTAGACTGGCCCGTACTGCTCGGCCGCCTGCAAGCCCTGATCTCCGTGGCTTGCTTTTAGGGGAGAGCCTCACTCCTGTCCAGGGGCGCATCTGCCCGGGCTGCACCTGCTTGGCAGGCCGCTGTCCCCAGGCCCCTTGGTCTGGCTCCGCTTCTCTGTCCGGGCGGCGTGGCAGCGCCTCTCCTGTCAGCTCCCCAGGTTCAGGACTGCCCCGTCTGTGAGTAAGAAGGAGGGGTAGTGACTGTTCTGCCCAGGCTGCGTGAACCTCCCAAATAGCTAGAATTACAGACGTGGGCTATAAAGATGGTTGTGCCCAGGTTGCAGGAGCTTGGCCTTTTGCTTCATTAAATATGTGTTCGGTTTTTTTTTTTTTTTTGCCAGTCCTAGGACTTGAACTCAGAGCCTGGGCGCTGTCTCTGAGCTCCTTTTGCTCAAGGCCAGCACTCGATCACTTGAGCCACAGCACCACTTCCAGTTTTTTCTGAGTCCTGTGAACCCAGGGCTTCATGCACGCTAGGCAAGCACTCGACCACTGAGCCACCTTCCCCGCCTGTGCATTAGTTTTTAAAAGTCAGGTTGTCAAGTAGCTGCAAGTATGTTCTAAACCTGTCTTGTAATCAAAGGGATCTGTGTTTTTTTTTACTTTGTCTAGATTGCTCTGGAGTTTATAAAAGTCTATGGTTTGTACACCCATTTTAACCATTCACAAGTATCATATTCAATGACATTAAGTATCTTCAAATTAATTTTCAGCTATCTCTGTCATTAAGTCTGTAAGAAGACTTTCTGTACCCAAATGAAATTACACATGAAGCAGTAAATCTGATTACTGTTTTTCTTCTTCAGTACTGGTGTTTGAATCTAGGGCCCCCTGCTTGCTAAACAGACACTTTACCTGTGAGTCTTGCCTCCAGCTCTCAACTTTGTCTCTATGATATTTGTCTTCTGTAAGGATGTTACAAAAATGTCATTAGGCAATACTTGTTCTCTTGTGATTAACTCATTTTATGTAGCATACTAGCTCGTTTAACTGTTTAAAATGTTCAAACACACAAAATTTGCTCAATTCTTTGATAAAAAGTAGCCATGGTGAATAATGGCATTACATACTATGTGCAAAAATCTGTTTTAGTCTTTCAACTTATTTTGTGTAGTGCAGCTGGTGGATTTAGGGCAGTTCTTCGTAGGCATGCTTTCAGAAATCTCCATACGTCATCTCCACTCCTGTTTCCACCACTTCACATTCCCAGCATCAGTGCATTGGTGAACCATTTACTGCCAGTGCTGGGTTTGCTATTTTTTTCTTAAGTCCTTTGTAATGTATAAATGTATTTCATTGGGTTTATATCTTGAGAAGTGTTAGTAATTTCAATAGTTAATAATTTTGTAGTCAAAATTATGGTTTATTTCTATGAAAAAGCATCTAAAGTCAACCATGGAAACAGGACCATATAGCAGTGTCTGGGGTTGTACATGTTAATTGTGGTGTAACCCCACATACATCTCAGAATCTCAGTGCTTTCAACAAAGATCTCATAGTAATGAAATTTGTTTTTTTTTCCTCATTTTTTAATTGACTTTGAAACTTTGAACTTTATATGCTGCAGATATTAAAAGGATGCTGGATTTGGGAGAACAGAAATATGACCTATCACATACTGTTTAATTTTCATTAGAAATTTTAAATCAGCTGTCCATATGTAAGAATGTGATGTTCCTATTCATATGTAGTGTTTACTGACTAAAGAGAATTGATGTATTTATGATGTAGAATTTTATTGCTCATGAATATGGTACTACTCTTCATTAGTTCTTTTTGCATCCTTTTTTCCACCTTAAACTGCATAAATTATTAGGTAGTTTTTCGTTTGCTTGGTATTGCATGAAAGTTCTAATCTACAAGAAGAATTTAATGTTTTTTCCTCCCTTTTTATTAATTGTATTTAGTATTTGTGTGATACTGAGAAATAGAACCCAGAGCCTCACGTGTGCTAGGCAAGCACTCTACCACTAAGTCACATTCCCTGCCTTCCTCCCACCTTTTTTTGGTCACAGGGCTTGAACTCAGGGCCTAGGTGCTGTTCCTGAGCTCTTTTGCCCAAAGCTAGTGCTCTGCCACTTTTGAGCCACAGCTCTACTTCCTAATACATTTCATAGTCTGTTAATTTATCATGTTTTCCAATTGGAAATAGGTTTCAGGAGATTTTTTAGATATAAATTATTAATCAAATCACAATTTTGTTTTTGACTTTATTTTAGTTTGAGTTAAAACCTTTTAGTAATAAATACTATGGTGATGGAGCATCATTTGTGCGTTTGTGGATTTTTGTTTGAGACAGGGTCTTGCTCAGTAATGAGTCCAGGTTAGTATTGAACTTGCTATCCTCCCACTTATCCTTCTCAGGTGCTGGTTTCTATTGCCACACCTGGAAAAACGGAGCTTTTTTTATCCTTCCAATTTCTTTTGGTTCGTGTGGCTTGAGCTCAGGTCCTGGATGCTGTCCCTCAGCTTTTGCTCTCAAGGCTAGTGCTGTACCACTTTGAGCTACAGCTCTACTTCCATTTTTCTGGTAGTTAACTGGAGAACAGATGTGAACCATCAGCACAGTGCCAGGCTCTGAATTCTCTTCCAGGTTTTTTTTTTTTGACAAAAGGCTCATATTTTTAAAAATGCCTTCTAAATGTCTTAAGTGGATGATCCCATTTTTTTCTTCATAGAGCTATGGATACAAAGAAATACTTTTTAAAAAACTTAAATGGAGACTTAATGTACCTTAAACATTTTTTTAGGTAAAGGTGATGTACAGAGGATTACAATTATATAAGTCAGGTAAACATTGGACAATATTACCCCTTCCCTTGCTCTCCCCAAAATTCCTTCCTCATTGTTTTTTTTAAAAAAGATAATATTGGGGCTGGGAAGGTGGCTCAGTGGTAGAGCACTTGCCTTGCATGCTCGAGGCCCTGGGTTCGGTTCCTCAGCACCACATAAGCAGAAAAAGCTGGAAGTGGTGCTGTGGCTCAAGTGGTAGAGCGCTCGCCTTCAGCTGAAGAGCTGAGGGACAGCGCCCAGGCCCAGAGTTCAGGCCCCATGACCAGACCCCCCCCCCCAAAAAAAAGATAATATTGAACTTTTATTCATTCCTAGACTATTAAAGGCCTTTCTCAGGTCCATAGTCTGTTTCTCTTTCTCAATTACTGAACAAATTTTGTACTTTTCTATTTTTTTATAGCTTCAGCTATCCAATCATGTTCTGTTGCTTTCTAAAATCTTCATCTTACCATTAAATTTTTCTTCTGAGATCTAGATCATGTATTCAGTGGCCAGTTCAGCATTTCCACTTACTTGAACACATTGTTGTTTTCCCCAGATTTTAGTTTACAACATTAGCTGTCATTCAAACAGCTTAGAAATAACTTCAATTTTTGCTCTAGTGACAGCAAACGAATATTAAATTCTAATTATTACTATTTTCCTCCTGTGTCTAGGTTGAGATCTCTGTTTTGTATTTGTGTGTTATCCTGGTTCTTTTGTTCTCCCTTAAGTTTTATCCCATTCTTTTATAGGATGACTTACATAATGCAGATCTGGCTGGTGGTGTGGCTCAGTGGAAAGATGCATACTAGGCCCAAGGCCTTGATTTCAAATCTCAGTACTGTCAAAAAAAATGAAGGTCTGTTCAAGTAACTAGTTTTTATTACTCTCCCCCTCATTGTTTATATCCTGTTTCAGGAAGTTACTGACTACCTTTTGTGGACAGTGGAAATTTTGGATTTCAGAGGGAAATACAAATTGCTTATAAGTATAGTTTACTAGTACCAGTAAGCAAATGGCATTTCTTAGAATTGGATTAAGCTTTTAAGTGGAAAAATCAATTGATTACCAGTTACTTAAACACTGTTTTCCTCACTCATCACAGCATACAGGACCCTCCTCTAGCTGGGTTCAGCCTATTTCTGGCTCCATTAATCTAGTCTGTGCTTTAGTGCTTTTGCACTTTGAAATCTCATATTCAGGAAGACACATTCATGTGGAATGTCTGAACCTCTTCATTTCAGTGAAGGATACATCTGATGATACAGTATAGTCTTGTTTTCTTCCTTATTTACTATGTTCTACACTGAACACGAAACCTTGTGTATCTCGTTTGTTCTTAAGGCTTCACAGTAGATCATAGTTCCTTTCATTAATATTTTCTGCTAGGAACAATAACAGTTAAGGAAACTTCGTTATTGTTTTATAATTACTAAATAAATGCAGAATCAGGTTCATTTTATTCTTTCCCCCTTGCACCCCTCCGGTGGTGCAAATCAAGCTGCATCTTAGGTAAGACATGTTCACACAGAATGAAAAGATTCCTGGGTTAGGTTTTTGTTTTTTGTTTTTAACCAGAACTGAAGGATTTGGATGAGGAGAAATGTTTCGTTACAGGGGTTCGTGTCCTTTGAGGATGTGTCTGTGGATTTCACCTGGGAGGAGTGGCAGGACCTGGACGATGCTCAGAGACGGCTCTACAGGGATGTGATGCTGGAGACATACAGCAGCCTGGCGTCCCTGGGTGAGCACAAGGACACTGTCTTTGTTGATAAATACAGAAACCACTTCTCGGTCTAATATACCTCTTCCTTATACTGAGGTGACACCTATTTACTTGCACCTATTTATGGAATTCAGGTTGTTTCAGTGTACAATACATGGAAAATGTATGAACTTCTTTGTATTGAGATCTTTTAAAAATCCTTGTTAGCCAATCTGAAATGTTGAAGTTCATTGTTGCTAACTATGGTTGTGCTTCTGTGGTATAGAATGTTGGAATTTATTCCTCCTCTCCAGTAGCTATCCTCTCCATGCCTTTCTTCCACACACCTTTCCATGCTCTGGTAATCATTATCATGTTATTTGAGATCAGTTTTATTTTCCATGTATAAGTGAGAATATTCAGCAGTCTTCACTTAACACGATTGCTCTCCAGTTCCATTCATGTTATTGCAAATGAGAAAATTACGTTTTTAAACAAATATAAAATGGTTAATAACTTCTTGTCTACATATGCCATATTTTCTTCACCCATGTTGTCTTGTAGTGTGAGTAGTACTATAATAAAATTGTAAGTGCAGATAATTTTATTTATTTATTTTTGCTAGTCCTGGGGCGTGAACTCAGGGCAGAGGCACTGTGCTTGGGCATCTTTTGCTCAAGGCTAGCACTTTACCACTTGAGCCACAGCACCACTTTGGGCTTTTTCTGTGTATGTGTTACTGAGGAATCAAACCCAGGTCTTCATGCATGCTAGGCCAGCACTCTACCACTGAGCCACCTTCCCAGCCCTGTTTAATAATGGAGTTTGAACTCAGGTCCCTGTGTCTGCTAAGCAGGTGCCTGGCTTTAAGGTTTCTTAAAATCATTCATTCTTTTGTTTTTCAACCAATTTAAGTCTGTTTAATTGCAAGATTACAGTCCATGAAGCCTGTAAAGTATAGACTCTTTCACAAAATATTTCAGTTGGTACTTCCTAAAGTGGAGATCAGTCTTCAGTACACCTGATGGGGCAGTTTGGTACAAATTTGACATCATTTCCTGTTATTAGGTCATTGTATTGTCAAACCTGAGGTGATCTTCAGGTTGGAGCGAGGATCTGGGCCATGGATGGTAGAAGCAGCTACAAGCTGGAGCTACACAGGTTAGTAAATGCAGTGAGTGACCGAATGAGGAGAGGTCATCAAATATTGGTCATGTTGAATGTTTTTCATCAATATCCACCTCCAGCTCCCCATCCTCACCTCCGGTTCCTGTCCAGAGGAGAGCGATCTTACATATTGTATGTTTTAGTGTTTTATATGTATATGTATGTACGTGTGTGTGTGTGTGTGTGTGTGTGTGTATAATGTATTGCAAAAGCCTAATCAGCTAACATTTACAAAAATTTGAAGTTGTATTCATTTTACACTTTTTTTTCTTGGTCCTGGGACTTGAACTCTGGGCCTGGGCTCTGTCCCTTAGCTCTTCAGCTCAAGGCTAGTGCTCTACCACTTGAGCTACAGTGCCACTTCCAGTTTTCTGGTGGTTTATTGGAGATAAGAGTCTCACAGACCATCCTGCCTGGGCTGGCTTTGAAGTGCATTCCTCCGATCTTAGCCTCCTAGGTAGCTATGATTATAGGCGTGAGCCACCGGCGCCTGGCCATTTTTGTTATCTAGATATTTGCTCTAAGTTCTCAGCTTTCCTCTTTTTTTTTCTCCCTATTTTTATAGCTTATTTTTCCCCATGAAGAGTTTTTGATTTTTGGTTCTTTCTGTTGTTGGCATTTGATCGCCTTCTATAAACTATAAATTACAATTATGTCAAACACCTTAAAGCACTCACATTTTGTTGAGATTAAAAATGAAACAAATACATAGTTTTTTGTTTGTTTTTTTTTTTGCCAGTCCTGGAGTATGAACTCAGAGCCTGGGCAGTGTCTCTGAGCTTCTTTTGCTCAAGGTAGCACTCTACCCATTAAGTAACAGTGCCTCTTTTGGCTTTTTCTGTTTATGTGGCACTGAGGAATTGAACCCAGGGCTTCATGCATGCTACACAAGCACTCTACCACTAAGCCACATTCCCAGTCTACATATAATATTTGATAGTAAGGTAAGAATTATGAAGAATGTTTTACCAAGGTGAAAGGAAAAAAAGGGCAGTTTTATTATTAAAAAAAAAGTCTAAAGGGAAGCAGTTTTAGTAAGTTTAATAAGATTACTATTCACTTAAGATGACTATTTTAAAAATTATTGGCTGGGAAGGTTGCTTAGTGATAGAGCGCTTGCCTTGCATGCATGAGGCCCTGTGTTCCATTCCTCAGCAACACATAAGCAGAAAAAGCTGGAAGTGGTGCTGTGGCTCAGTGGTGGAGTGCTAACCTTGAGCTTAAGAGCTGAGGGACAGCGCCTAGGCCCAGAGTTCACGACCAACAAAAAAATAAAATAAAAATTATTTTTGCTTTTGCCTGTCTTGTGGCTTGAACTCAGGGCCTGAGTGCTGTCCTTGAGTCCCTTGGGACTCACGGCTAGCATCTACCACTTGAGCCACTTCCCATTTTTTCTCAGTAATTTATTGGAGATAAAAGTCTCAGGGACTTTCCTGCCCGGGCTGGCTTTGAACTGCAATCCTCAGAACTTAGCTTCCTGAGTAGCTAGGATTACAGGTGTTAGACACCAGTGCCCAGCTAAGATTACTGTTGTCCAAATTTGATATACAATATGTATGTGAATATAAAATTTAGTCACAAGTGAACATGATTGTAATGAATTAAATGCCAGTATTTAAATTATAGTTTCTTCAGGCAGTTACCTAGGAAATTGATAAGACCATGGCAAAACAGGTCTGGAATTTTGGTTTATGGAGCACAGCATCACAGATTGAGAAAGTGACAAGTACACAACACGGGAGCATCTTGGATTGTGAAGGGCAAGTGAAATAAAGATTTGATGTTGAAGCGCTCTGATTTACGTATAGGAATGGGAGCAGAGTTTCATTTCCTCTTCTCTATGGAAGTTATTGAAAGAGAACAAAGAAAATAAATTTATATAGTTGACTCTATCCAGGAACAGGACAGCTAACCATGTTCACTTTGCTAAAGCAGGTTACTATGAGAATAGCTCTTTTTTTTTTTTTTTATCAAAGTGTGTTACTTAAAATGTCCTGTTTTGGCCTGGTGGCTTGCCTCTTGTTAAGGAAAAGAGGGACTTCTTTGGGATAAGAAACAGTTTTTGAAATGTAAAGTCTTGTCAAACTTGTTTCTTCAATTTATTTTTTCTTAGTTGTGGGGCTTGACCTTGACTGGGCACTGTCTTTCAGCTCAAGGCTAGCGCTCTACCACTTGAGCCACAGTGCCATTTCAGTTTTCTGAGTGGTTTATTGGAGATAAGGTCTCACGGACTTTCCTTTCCAGGCTGGGTGAACAAAGATCCTCACATCTCAGCCTCCTGAGTAGCTAGGATGACAAGCCACTGGCTCCTGGCTTCATTTTTTAAGTACACTTTTTTTTTTCTTTCAATTTTTTTGGCAGTCCTGGTGCTTGATCAGTGCTTGAGCACTGTCTCTAATAAGCTTCTCTTGCTCAAGGCTAGTACTCACCTCTTGAACCACACAGTATCACTTCTTTCTGAGTAGTTTATTGGAGATAAGAGTCTCAGTGCCTTTCTTCTGAGGACTGGCTCCGAATACAATCTTCAGGTCTTAGCCTCCTCAGTAGCTGGGATTATAGGCATGAGCCACCTATACCTTATAATTGGAGCCTATATCCTTATAATTGGAAGCTAACTTGTGTTTGAAAAACCTTATGTTTCTACTGCAGTTCTTCAGGGAAGAGTGTCAGCCCTTTGTCTAAATTGTGTTCCTGCTCAGTGAGATACAAACCTTACATCTTAGATAGTGAATCTAGGAAAACAAAGTGGAAAACAGAGTAACAGCAACCAAAAAAAGCGAAATAGAGGCTTACCATTGTAGTGAAACCTATTTTAATTAAATATCTTTCCCATTTTTCAAAATAATATAACAACCCAAAGTAACAGAGTAATATGATTTGATACTATAAAATCAATGAATGTAATTTCTAATATTCATTATTGACAAAATCCACACATATTTTGAATTGTCTTTGGAAATCTTAGGTCATTAGTGTAGGAACCTTCTTCATTTTTATATTTGAATTTATTAAAAAATGTTCATCTGTTGATCATGAATACAGCTCTTTGTATTTCATTTTAGATGTCCAGAAAGAGAATGACCTGAGTGAGACCAGTCATGAAAATCAAGAGAGAGGTTTATGGCAACTTAGAGTTACCAGCAACAGCACATCAAAGGAGAAGGATGAATTCAGAAAAATATTTAATAGGAACTCAAACCATGTTTCAAGTCTGATTGTAAAGAATAAAAAGCTTTCAGGAGTGATGCCCAAGACACTTGATATATGGCAGAAGGTGCATCTTTCTAGTAAGTCTGGTGAGGTGCAGGCTGGGGAGGAACCTGATGGCCTTCATCAACCTCAGAAGACCCTTAGACATTCTGAGCATCTTCGTGTGCCTAACACAAGTCAAGGTAGGCAAAAGAACTTACAAAGAAAAGCTTGCAGCATGAAGGCACTGTGGAGACATAAGAGGCTATATATAGGACATACCTCTACTAAGGGTGCTGAATGTGGAAGGTCCTTTAATAAGGTAGCACATACTACCCAGGAGGTGATTCAGGCAAGAGAGGAAACTTTTAAATATAATATATATGGGAAAACACTATATGAAAAGTCTAAACATACTAAACGTGAGAAAAGTTGCAAAGGTCAAAAATATGAATGTAGTGATTGTGAGAAGCTTTTTATTAAGAAATCAAACCTTATAAAACATCAGAGAACACATACAGGGGAAAAGCCCTATAGATGTAATGAATGTGGGAAATTCTTCTGTCAGAAGATACAACTAACTGTACATCGAAGAAACCACAGAGGAGCAAAAGCCTATGAAGGTTATGAATGTGAAGAAAACTTTAATCAAAAGCAAAACCTCACCAGATATCAGAAACCTCAGACACGTGAAAAACCCTATGGATGCAATTCATGTGGAAAATTCTTTTATCGGAAGTCACACCTTTATAGGCATCAGAGAGTCCACACAGGGGTGAAACCCTACAAATGTATGTTTAAAGAATGTAGAAAAAGTTTCTTCCATAACTCATCCCTTATTATACATCAGAGAACTCACACAGGGGAGAAGCCCTATGAATGTAAAAAATGTAGGAAAACTTTCTACTCTAAATCTGACTTGAATGTACATCAGAGAACTCACACGGGTAATAAACCATATGCATGTGAACAATGTAGGAAAACTTTTTACTCTAAGTCACACCTCAGTATACATCAGAAAATCCACACAGGTGACAGACCGTATGCTTGTGAAGAATGTAGGAAAACTTTCAACCGGAAGTCGAATTTCACTGTACATAAGAGAACTCATGCAGGTGATAAGCCCCATGGATGTAATACATGTGGAAAAACCTTTCATCGTAAGTCACATCTCCACATGCATCAGCGAACTCACACTGGTGAGAAACCACATGCATGTAAAGAATGTAGGAAAACCTTCTACCAGAAGTCTAGCCTTATCAGGCATCAGATAATTCACACAGGTAGCAAACCATATTCCTGTGAGGAATGTAGGAAAACTTTCCTACATAAGTCATCCCTGACTGTACATCAGAGAAGTCACACAGGTAATAAACCATATACATGTGAAGAATGCAGAAAAGCTTTCTACTCCAAGTCACATCTCACTGTACATCAGAGAATTCACACAGGTGAAAAGCCCTATGAATGTAAGCAATGTACAAAAGCCTTTTACCAGAAATCACACCTCAGCAGGCACCAGGTAACTCATGGAAGTGAGAAACAATTTGAATGTAAAGAATGCTTGAAAACTTTCTATCATAAGTCAACTCTCAAGACACATCAGAGAATTCATATGCGAGAGAATCCTGTAATAACGTTGTTTGAATGTGAACAATGTTTGAAAACCTTCCACCATAAGTCATCTCTCAAGCTACATCAGAGAATTCATATGCGGAACAATTCCGTAAAAAATACGGAAAACATTTTTGCACAAGCCATCTTTACCAGCAAGTTCACATAGGGGAAACATCCTAAAATGACGGGAGAATTTGTGAGAAGGCATATCAGCAGGTATCAAGGGACTGGCACGGCGGTCGTGCATAGCACAGACCGGCTCATTTCACTGGGACACAGCCCTGTTTTTTTTTTTGGTTTGTTTGAAGGACCATGTACAGTGGAAATAGGTGCATGTAGTGATCATTCATATGGCCCATATACATGCTTCCATTAAGTGCTTTCTGATGAGCCCTGGCCTGAAGTCAGCAAGACCCCTAGACTGGGCCAAATGGAAGGTTGTTGTGATTTAAGATGAACATAACTAAAGAACAAAGATCTTCCATCTCCGTCTGTTTAGTTTACATACGAGAAGTGCCCCGTTGAGCCATTGTATTGTTTGCATTGCAATGTAAACCCAGTGTCGCTCACATTGCAAAATTGTCACAAAGGAGAAACTGCTTTTACCTTTTATTCTGAAGTCACTTTATGAAAAACAATTATGTGAAGAAGTACCAATAACGAGTATGCCTTATAATGCAATTTTAATACATTGAGTAAATGAAGTCTTCATGAGTCACTCTAATATGTGAGAAATTTCCACAAATCTTTCTCAACTTTTTATGTTTCAGTAGTTTGTATTGAAGCAAAACTACCAGTGTCAGTAATTTTGATGGTAATTTCTAAGTGGAAGTTATAGTATTGGAAATTATTTTTAAAAGTATCCAGTTGTCTACCAATAAATGAATATATTGCCATTCAGTATATTGGGTTGTATCTTGGAACATTTGTGGAAGTCATGAATGCAGGGTGGAGTCACTATTGGCATCTAGTGGGTAGCAGCCAGCCATGCTTTTAAACAACTTCCAGTGTACAGAATATTAATTCAAATTATATGATTTGTGCATGTGAACATTTTGTATAAAGAGAAATAACTTTCAAGAGTACGTGCACTTTGTAGTTGGAATTACATAGTGACTGAGCCTGAGATTGTATCTCTGCAATAGAATACAAGTTTGTCATGCATGAGGCTCTGTTTCCAGCATAAATACATGTATATATTATATATAAATATATGTAATGTGTATTATACATGGGAGATGTGTGACATTGATTTTTCACATTTGCTGGCCACCCAGTGGTACATGCCTGTAATCTTAGCTACTCAGGAGTCTTAGATGTAAGAATCGAGGTTTGAAAACAGCCCAGGCAGCAAAGGCCATGAGACTTGTATCTCTTCAGTTAATCACCAAAAAGCCAGAAGTAGGGGTGTGGTTCAGGTAGTGGAGTGCTATCTGAACAAAAAGGTCAAGGACAACACCTAGGTCCTGAGTTCAGGTAGGCCAAAGTACATTTAGTAGGAATATGTAGACATTCACAAATCAGACATTGTAAGTTGCTGAACCTGATGGTGAGTTCATCTGAACCATAGTTCTTAGGCCATCCAACTTAATGTCAACTAGTTTCTGAAAAACATTAATTCCCCAGTGTACAGCTATGTGTTGTCTAGCAGACATGGATACTCAACTCCATGCCCTTAGAGTTGGAGACCTATTGCTCCAGGCCTTAGAAGACAGACAAGGCTGGAAGCACTCAAGTTTTAGAGGTTTATCACAGAGGGTAGTTCCACCACTTGACAGTTCTTTTAATCCTTGGCTCCCAGCAGCAGTGAGCAGTGGCATCAGCAAGAAACAGCAAGGTGGCACCTTCTGTTTGACATGTTACACAGCCCTCGGGTGCTGGGACCCCTGGCCTTCCAGGTGTTCTAAGTCTAAAGTATAAGGATCCTCAGCCTTCAACATCAGTGGTGTTACAGCCCTTGGGCCTCATGTGTTTGAAACCTTCAGCCGTTGGTGGCTCAACCAAGGACTGAGTTGTCTGGCTGCTTACAGACTGCCATCTTTCGGTTCTCTACTCATCTGCCTTTCGTCAACTTCTGCCGACCTTTGTTGACTCTGCTGTCTCTTGTTTCTGCCTCAGCTACTGACACTGCTTCCACCATTTTGCATTGCTTCTTTCATTTACCAGCTCAGATGGTTACTAAAATTTGCAACACCAAGGGGCAGCACTGAAGGTGTTTACTGGACAGTATTAAGAGCATACTTATATAGCCAGAAGGGGTGTGTGGCTAGAGTGTTTGCACCAGTCACAGCCTGTCATGAAAATGAAGATTTTTGTTTGTGCCAATTACGACAGTCCCTTAGGCGAATGAAAAAAATATGTGCATGTGCTGTAAGCCTTTGGGCTACCATGGGAGATGCTCCTCCACTGGGAATTACTGCTTATGATGGCACATAGCCCAGGCCAGGTGCTGCTGCCATGCACGTGTAGTCCTCACTACTCGGGAGGCTGAGATCTGAGAATCCTGGTTCCAAGCCAGACGGGGCAGGAAAGTGAAACTCATCCAATTAATAACAGAAAAAGCCAGAAGTGGAGAGGGCCAGCCTTTAGCAAAAGGAGCTCAGGGACAAGAAGTCCCTGAACTGTAAAAACATCCCCTTCCCCCCAAAAGAACACATGCTGTTTGGAATGGTGCATGTGACAGTGCTTTCTGAAGCCAGGCTTTGCTTTAGCACCTATTTCATACAGCTCCTGCAGAGTCTTCAAAACACCTGTCAGCATAGTCCATGCAGTTGGCTAACAGTTCTTCACTCAGAGCATCTGAGGCACAACAATCAATTAGGACACCAAATTTCCCTAGCCAGCTCAGTTTACATAAAGACCAAAAGGCATGTTTGTCATTAAGAGTTAACAGTGCTTGAAAGTTCTCTAATCTCCTGCCTAGTTGTCCAGGGAGAAGCAGGTCCCTCAATCTGTCTCTCAGGGAAAGCAAACACCATGTGAGGTTATGGAATCACAGATAAATAGACACAAGAGAAGGACAGAAAAGGTAGTGGAAGGTGAGCTCCAGGAGAGGATTCCTTAGTGGAGGATGACCATGGGAAACGGAAGCAGAGACTCCACTAGCACAAACGCCAGGAGCTTCCACGGTGCCATTTGTGCCACCTTCCCCACAAGAGGAAACTGCTCTGCCACACTCAAGGGTACACTCTACTCAAGTGTTTGGACCAGAAACTTCCGTGGGCAGTTGGATACAGAAGTAGGCTGCATTGAGACCATGAGGTTTCTCTCCAGCCTGAACAGTTGTGGAGATGGGTAAGGATGTCAGTGAAATCATAACATGAATGTACTAAATGCCACTGCAGTGTACATGCAGTGAGTTTCATGAAATGCACGTAGGCATGTATAGATAGATAGATGATAGATAGATAGATAGGCATTTTAATGAGTATGGTTACTTTTATTCCATTTTAGGTGTCCAGAAGGGTAACTTGAATGAAAATTAGGAGAGTAATTAGGAAAGCATTTTGTAATTACAGCAGCATATTAACTGAAGAGAGGGTTAAATTAGGAAAAAAATAAATGGGAATTCAAGCCACAGATAATACAAAATCTTAAGGAATGAGTCCCCAGGGGTTTAATGAATGGCAGAATGGGCTTTCTCTGTGAGCTTGAGGTGCAGGCTGGAGGGAAGCCTCATGGTCTCTAACTGGAAGGCCCACACTCAGAGGAATGTCGTAGAGTAACGAGGTTCAAAGTGCACAGCAACATTTGCAGTGTAGTCTTCAGCATGAAGGTGTTGCAGAACCATGAGAGACTACCTCCAGTAACCTCAGTGAATATGAGAAAGGGAGGGAGGAAGTTTTTGCAAATGTGTTCTGTACAGCAAGGAGAGATGTATTACAATAGTGACTGGCAGTCAGCCTTCTTTAAGAAATTACATTTAGCTGGGTGATGGACGCTCATGCCTATTATCTCAGGATTGTGGCTCAAAGCCAGCCCAGGCAGGAAAGTTCACGAGACTCATCTCCAACTCACCACCAGGAAACTGGAAGTGGTACTGTGGCTCAGTGGGAGAACACTAGCCTGGAGCAAAAAATCTCAGGAACAGAACACAGGCCTTGAGTTCAAGCCCCACTTTCGACCAAAAAAGAAAAAAAATTACATCAGAGAATATCACATGTAGAGGAAAAGCCTTATTGATGTAATGACCTTGTGAAATCATTTGTTCAGAAGTCAAAACTAAATTCATCAGAGAATCCATGGATGGGAGAAACTATATGAAGATAATATGGATAATGTGTGTGTTTACAGTTTTTTTTTTAAAGAAATTGCACCATGCATCAAAATTTACACAAGTGGGAAACTGAATACAATATTTCTTGAAATATCTTTAACATGAAGTTAAACCTCCATACACTCAACTCTCACAAAGAGAAGCCCTATGAAAGCAAAGAGTATGAGAGAAACTTTAAGAATATTTCATCTCTCCTAGGACATCAGAGAATTCACACAAATGAGCAACCTTATAAATGTAAAGAAGGTAGGAAAACTCAAACAAGTCACACTTCATTTACGTCAGAGAACTCACAGAGGTGGGAAACCCTATCGTGTAATGGATATAGAAAAACCTACTGGAAGATAAACCTCCGTGAACATCAGAAAACTCATTCAAGTGAGAAACTATGAATGGATAAAAACGTAGAAAAACTTTCAACCACAAGTCGCCTATCACTGTACTTCAAAGGTAAGAAACTACAAAAATGTAAGATATAGCTGGGCACTGATGCCTCACGCCTGTAATCCTAGCTACTCAGGAGGCTGAGATCTGAGGATTGCTGTTTGAAGCCAGCCTGGGCAGTGAGACTCTTACCAGAAAAAGCTGGAAGTGGTGCTGTGGTTCAATATGCATTTTTGAACACAATGAGATAAAATTAGATGAAAACAAGATAAACAATAGAAATTATACAAATAGGTGGAACTTAAACAAGAAGCTCTTGACCAGAGGGTCAATGAACAAATGAAAAGGTAATTTTAAAAACTGTGGCCAGGCACTGGTGGCTCACGCCTGTAATCCCAGCTATTCAGGAGGCTGAGATCTGAGGATCACAGTTCAAAGCCAGCCCAGGCAGGAAAGGCCATGAGACTCTTATCTCCAATAAAGCACTAGAAAACCGGAAGTGGCGCTGTGGCTCACGCAGTAGAGCGCTCACCTTAAGCTGAAGAGCGCAGGGACAGTGCCCAAGCCCATAGTTCAAGCCCCACAACTGACCCCCCCCAAAAAAAAATTGTGGCCACAACTAAGAAATGGAAACAGCATGCTAAACCCTAGGATACAGCAAAAGCAGTGCTAAGAATGAAATGACCGTTGTGAATTTTTATATCAAAAGTACAGGACCAGGAGTGCAGCTCAGTGGTAGAGTGCTTGCCTGGCATTTGTGAGGTCCTGAGTTTAATTCCCAACAGCAAAAACAAACAAGCATCATTTCAACAATGCAATGCAATGAGTTACTGGATGAAGATCGAGGCAGGCATGGTGGTGCACATTTGCAATCCCAGCAGTTGGGAGGCCACAATAGGAGGAGCATGCGTTTAAGGTGCTTCAGGAAGAAGAAGCCAAAACCTAACAGAAAACAGACAAAAGATCGGAGTAGAAATAAATGAAATTGAATCTAAAGAATACACATGGTTAGGGGCTGGGAAGGTGCCTCACATGCCTGAGGCCCTGGGTTGGATTCCTCAGCACCACATAAGCTGAAAAAGCCAGAAGTGGCGCTGTGGCTCGAGTGGTAGAGTGCTGGCCTTGAGCTGAAGAGTTGAGGGACAGCACCCAGGCCCAGAGTTCAAGTCCCAGGACCAAGAAAAAAAAAGTGTAAAATGAATACAACTTCTGGCTTTTTTCTTTTTGCTTATGTGGTGCTGAGGAATCGAACCCAGGGCCTCATGGATGCAAGGCAAGCACTCTACCACTGAGCCACCTTCTCAGCTCCATGAATGCACTCTTAGCCAAGAAAGAAACACCGTGAGCATACACTGGCTCAGCCCGTGTCTTCACTGTGGAGGGGGCATTGGAGCTGGAGTTATGCACAGCACTGCATCTAGCAGGTTGGGCTAGAGGTGTGGGAAGGGCAAGGCGGCTCCTTGCCGTTCCCTTCCTTGCTCCGTTTTCTTTCTTCCTGACCATCAAATGGAGTGAGTGTTGACGCATCAAATCCGTATGATACACCCAGACTTAGAAAGCTTGTGATTTATAACAAAACTCTATCACTCTCTTCTTTTTTTCTCCAAATGAAATCAGAAGTTGTGGTCTCCATTGCTACTAATATAATTGTTCTCCATGCTATTGTAGCAAGTATCTAGCTTCTGACAAGATGTATTTTGTTATAGAAAGGCATTTTAAGAGGCCACATCATCATAACCTACATTGTCTTTAAGGTAAAGCATGAGATGGACCCATATTTCGAGATTAGGTGGTATTTCCCCCCTTTTCTCTCATGCCACACATGTGAGATAACATTTATCCTCTCTCCCTTTGGCCCCTAAACACCTCTTGTTGCTTAGGTTACACACGCAGATTTCTAGGCTAGTCCATGTGTGACTACTGATTTAATGTTACCCAGTTGGGTTTTAGGAAAATTGGGAGTATAAGGGATACTTTCTTAGAACAATATTTTATTTTTTGCTGGCCCTGGGGCTTAAACTCTCTTTCATTCTTTTTTCATTTTAGTATAGACACATGAATAAGAAATACATGAAAAATAGCATCCTTAGCCATAAGTGCAAATCAAAGCTACGTTAAGATTCCATCCTATCCGTCAGAATGGTCATCATAAGGAGACACAGTGAGGCTGTAGGTAAAAGGAACTATTACGGGCTGGGATGTAGTTTAGTAGTAGAGTGCTTGCCTACTATGCCTGAAGCCCTGTGTTCAATTCCTCAGTACCACATAAACACAAAAAGCCAGAAGTACTGCTGTGGCTCAAGTGGTAGAGTGCTAGCCTTGAGCAAAAGGTCAGGGACAGTGCCAGGCCCTGAGTTCAAGCCCCAGGACTGGCAAAAAAGGGACTATTATGTGCTTTTGGTGGGAGTGTAATTAGTGCAGCCACTGTGGAGGTTCCTAACACAAAATAGAACTACCCTATGATTCTTCTATGCTGTTCTAGGCATATATCCAAAGGGGTGTAAGTCAGTAAACAAGAAAGATACTCGCACTCCCATGGTTATTTGAAGCTGTTCACAATAGCTGAAGTGTGGAATCGCTGGTCATTTTGGACATGTGAATTCAAGCAGAGGCTCTGACAAACCAAGTCAGCCCAAAGCAGCACCCTGCTGAACTGCCATGCATCAGCAGACACTTCCACACGCATAGAATATGTTTCAGAGAAGCTTAGCAGTATCAGTGCTTGACCCAAGAAATCCAACAGCTTTTTTTGGCAGAGAACAGGTCTGCATAGCAGCCACACAGAGAGACTACTTCTGCACGGCTCAGAAGGCAGGAAGTGGCTCCGCCTAACTCAAAACACCCAACAACCCCAGCTAGGCAGAAGTCTTCTACCTCTCCCCGCACTTCAGAGACGCTTTGCGCTAGACTTGCTTCCTGTGGGAGGGCAAATGGGCACGCGTTTCAGCCAAAGCTTCCCCCATAGGTCTATCTCGAGAGACAGACCATCATCAATTGGAAATTAGAAGCCAGCTTGCAGCCCAGTAGAACCACAGATCACAAATAGCTGCACTGATGGACCAGACAGCATAGTTTATAAGAAACTTGGCCAGAAGAGCTCTAGTACTTAGAAGGTAGCGCTTCCAAATAGTAAAGCCCAGCTTATGGTCACTGGACAGTGGGGTCCAGCAAGCACCGACAGGCTACCTCCATGCCAGGGCGCCACAGACTTTCAGTGTGCAACAGTTCAAGATCTGTGACGCATGGTAACATGAAACATGAGGCAGTGAGGGGTGTCTGTGATAAAAGCAAGGCGTTCGACAACACATACCACAGCTGAGAAACACAAAGTAAAGTATTAGAAAGTACTGTTTTATTACTGAAATAAAACAGACTTTATCAGTGAGCTGGTTATGGCCATTTTCTCTCCAAACAAACTTGCCTGAGGCCAAGAACTGATCCACCACGTACACCACAGCCTTCATTAGTTCACGTCCCTCGGTGCTAGCCTCCCTCGGCCTTTTAGAACCCGAGCTCTGTGAAGGCTCATTTCCCCCAGGGCAGGCCTAAGAATGAACCTAGAAATCACGGGCCAGGCACTGTGGCCACCACTTATTAAAGACACAAGAGACTCATCACTATGTGTTGACTCTGCCCGACATCTCTGGGTGGAGAACACCCACAGGAGACCCACGTGGGGTCAGTGACAACCAAGCCGGTGGCTTGGTGGCTGCGTCACTGGGTGGAGGAGCCGAGGGGAAGTGCCACTGCAAAGTTCACCCACGCCGGACAGGGGCCTGCGGTGCCCGGCCTCCCGGCGCCTCTGGGAGTCTTAGAGAACGGACCGGCAGAGTCCCGGCAACCGGAATGGACATCATCAGCATGGGGACTGGTTGTGGAGGATGCCGGGCTTTCGTCTCTCCGTTGCTAGGGAGGAATCTGGATTAGTGGCTCTCCAGGAGAGGCTGTGTGACCGTGGAGTTACACAGCATTGGAAGTGGCGGCAGGAGCGGAGAGTGGTTTCATGGGTCCTCCCAGCTCTTGGGAGGTGAGGCAGGAGGATTCAGAGCTCCAAGCTAGCACACAGAGTGAGCTCCTGTCTTGAAAAAGGAAAGTACCACCACCATCACCACCACCCCACCCAAACAAAGTTTTTGAAATTTATTTACCTTCGACTTTTAAAAAGCTGATGCTTGTGAAGTAGATATCTACCCTGCAGAAGGCTTAGATTGGGGCTACCTCACATATTGATCTGTTACACACTTCCAACGTTTACAATACTCCCTTGGGTGAATTGAGGTGCATATGGTCAAAGCACTTTTGTATGTGTGCATGAAGATAAAAGAATGGACTGAAATTGTTTCCAATGGGGCAGGGGATGAGGGAGTGGTAGGCAGGTGAATTCATCAAGGCATATTGTACATATGAATCGCAATATCACAATAAACTCTCTTATACAACTAACATATGCTAGTGAGCATCTTTAGACAGTCCACTCTTAGTGAGTTGTAGGTGACTTTGGCGTGTGACGCAGTGGGTCTCTTGTACGTCCTCCTCTTATCGGGTAGAATATGCCTAACAGCCCCGCGCCACCTCTGGCCTCTGCTAACTACCTTTTCTCTGCTTATATGCATTCAATTCCCCCCCCTTTTTTTTGGAAGGATCACAGGGTAACTTGTCTTTCTGGGAATTTATTTATTTTTTATTTTTTGCCGGTTGTGGGGCCTGAACTCTGGGCCTGGGCGCTGTCCCTCAGCTCTTCAGCTCAAGGCGAGTGCTCTACCACTTGAGCCACAGCGCCACTTGCGGCTTTTTCTGCATATGTGGTGCTGAGGAATCGAACCCAGGGCCTCATGCATGCAAGGCAAGTGCTCTACCACTGAGCCACCTTCCCAGCCCTGGGCATTTAGTTTTTAAAGTTTATTTCATTTTACCTTTTTATCAGTTGTGGGGTTTGAATTCAAGGCCTGGGCGCTGTCCTGAGCTTTTTTGCTCTGCCACTTTGAGCCACAGCACCAGTTCCATTTTTTTGGTGGTTGATTAGAGAAAAGAGTCTCATGGACTTCCCTTTGACCCTCAGATCTCAGCCTCTTAAGTAGCTAGGATTACAGGTGTGTGAGCCACCGGCGGGCACCCGGCTTTCCTTACGAGTGAACAACTATCTACCTCAATGAGCATCAGCTGTCGATAAACGTTTCATCTAGGGAATTTCAACTCCTCAGAGCAAACAAATAAGGTGAATGTAAAGAGCAAAGCTTTTAGTAGGAGGGTGGAGCCTGAGAGCTTTGTGGATGTGCATGGGGACAGAATTCAGATAGCTTGAGGTTACACATCTGAGTAGTCATGCTGGTGACTCACAGAAAATTAAAATGACCTGTGAGGACGTCTTCAGCAGAAAAGATATCAAATTAAAGAATGAAGTAGACAAAAGAAAAAAATATGGAATAGCTAAATAATAAAGGTTTATTTGTGCACTGCTGTATGTATGTATGTATGATCTGTGTGTCTGTGTGTCTGTCTTTTTTGTTCAAGCCTAACATTCTACCACATCAACCACAGCTCCACTTCTAGCTTTTTTTGATGCTTAATTGGAGTTATGAGTCTCATGGACTTTCCTGTCTGGGCTGGTTTCCAATCCGGAAACTCAGATCTCAGCCTCCTGAGTAGCCAGAATTACAGGCATGAGCTACTGGTGCCTGGCTTGTTGCTCATTTTTTGTGAATCCTTAACCTGGTGTGTTAATATTACACTGATGACAATGTAAATTGTTGGTTTCCTAGTGGGGACACAGCCTAGGAACTAGGAAGTCTCACTAGAGTGTTTGGATAGATAGAGCATTTGGAATAAAATTTAATTCCAGTCTCCAGCTTTCCTCAAAAGGTATACCAAATCATTTTTAAAGAAACAAGAAAAATATGGAAACACAGTCATTTGCAGTGTGACTTATCTTGTGTATGACGTTCCAACAGACCGCTAAACCAGACATCAGAAGTCAAGATCATTGCTCTATTTTCTATTTCTTACTATTTGAATCTTTCTACTTCAGGCCTCTGCTTAAATTCCTGGCACTAAAAAAAAAAAAGATTTATGTATATTATATGAGACTCTTCACAATTAGAACTGAAAACTTCCAAGATAAACTGCATGCATATGCTTTCACTAATCAATTTAGGTGACTAAAAACTGTAATTACAACTGAAATTTCATTTCTTCAGAGCTGTGTGTGCGTAGCAGTGACTTTTTGCCGTGCTCTGTATTGGACGTGTCTTGCAGTGAGTGACAGCGTGTCACCCGGCGCAGGAAGGACTTGAGCTGCCTCAGTCCCACCCTTCACTGTCTCGGCCTCTATGTGCTGGACTCCACACCAGTTTTTGAACAGGTGAGAGTAAAACTAATTTTTAGGTGAGCCAAATTAAGTCTCGAACGGCTGCTTCTTCCCGTGGGACACTTCGGGCGATTCCCACATTGCCGAGTGGTTCCGGAATCAGGCGAACAGCTTGCATCAGACCACGCGTTCCCCACCTGCTCCCTCGGGCCGGAGAGCACCACACGGGATAGCAGCTGCTGAGGCGGAAATAACGAGGGAAGGTTTGGGAACTTAGAAAACTTCCTTTTTGTGTGTAATTGAAGTATTTGAACAATAGCCAGGGGACTTGTTACGCTAACAAGTAATGTTTAGAGTTCTGTCTCCTGAGTGCCCCTTCCTCTTATGCCGCAGACCGGGTTCTGTCGGGACGACGGAGGATACCTAGGGGAGGAACCTGGAATAGGATGGGGAGATGGCAAACAGACAACTCACACACATTAGGAGTGGATGTTGAGTGCTGAGCGCTGAGTGCTGAGTGTGAGTGCGATTTAATGCAGAGGATAACAAACTTTTATAGCAAAAAGTCTCCATAAGAAAGGGCAAAAGGTTACATAATCTTGCTGCATGGCTTCATTCTTGGGCGGTCACCAGCTGATCACCTGAAAGGGCAAAAGGTTACACAACCTTGCTGCAGGGCTTCATTCTTGGGTGGTCAACAGCTGGTAGCCTGAAAGGCACTTGTTTCCGGCTTATCTCTAAGAAATATAATGGGTTTCGATGTTTGTCACCATTTAACCATTATCTTATTTTTATAGAGGCCTTAATTGTCCCATAGGATTTTTCCTTCCTGTTCCTTCTTTAATAATAAGCACCAAGGAGACTTAGATCTAGCAAGTCTCTTAGTAAATGAGAGAGTAGTAGGAAGTTTTTTCTCCTAAGTAGTTATCTCAGCAATTGCCATACATTCCTTCTGTTCTAGTTGCCCTACAGCTTCTTGTAAGTCTCTTACAAACAATTCCTTCTGCTGAAGTGACTTCGTGAAACCCCCAATACTTTTATATTTGCTTATGGCTTTTCTACTAGCCTCCATAAGAGGGGTTTCAGGGTAGCACTTAACTCCGGTGAGTTAGTCATATTTTTAAGACACTCATCAGATTTTGGAGTCGTCAACACTCTTAAGAAAGAGCTTTGTATAGGGAAATGTTGACAATGAGCAAGTACAAAGAGCAGTAGAAACAGTAAAAGATTAGTAGGCACTCTTATGAGGAAAAGATAGGCAGAAACACATCTTTTCCAGGGGCTTGCCAGCCTTTTCCCAGGAGTAGGCCTCTTAGAAGCCCTATTCTCCGGGGTAGACTTCGGTGAAGTCCCAAAACTTGGAGATAGGTTTCTGTAAAGCCCCATTCTCTGAGGTACACTTCGGTGAAGTCCCAAAACTCAGAGGTAGGTCTCTGAAGCCCCTGTCATGGTCTGATAGATGGTTTCCCATGCTAAGCAGACTCCACTGGGGTCGGCGTGGCACTCTTACATCACACATAGTTAAGTCTAATACGTAAGTCTAATACGGACCCAGGGGTAGTGACCAGGAAGTGAGTGTCACCCTGGGACTGAGGGATTGTTGTCCCCAAGCATCTGCAGGAGGAACGGTGGAAGCAAAAAACAAATGAAGGCATTAGAGGGTGCAGGAGTTGGCCTGAGCCTGTCACGGTGGCTCATGGGTCTGCAGTGTGGCAGAACTTGTAGAGCTCGAAGCAGATCATTCTGTTGCCTTGCCATCAAGTTTTTTGAGTAACATGAAAATAGAACATTGGAAACTTAATTTTTTTGTTAAAGTAATTTGACTAGCGTCTTTCTACTCTTTAAGAAACACAGGGCAAACATCCTCGAATCGTTCCTCTTGCACATTCTTTGTTGTTGACATGGGTGTCAGCTGACTTTCAAAAGTATGCACTTCTTGGGGCATAAGATCTTTTTTGTTGCTTCAGGAAAAGAAAGAAAGAAAAATGCAATCAGGATTTGGTTATTGTGACTCACACTTTGTAATCCTAGCTACTCAAAAAGAGGACATAAGAAGGATTGGAAGTGTAGGTGTGGCTCTAGTGGTAGAACACCAGCCTTGAGTGAAAACGCTAAGCAAGAGCACAAGGCCCTGAGTTCAAGCCCACTGTTCACTGTGCACAGCCAGCACAGTGTGGAAACAAAATACTCGCTGGGCGCAGCTGCGGCTGCTGCGTGTTCCTTGCCCTGCCCGGCACTTCTCCTCAGATGGCAGCTGCACAACCTTCTGACATTGCCTTCTTGTCTTGGTAAATCCCTAACCAGTCTTTACTTTTTCTTACTCTCCTGGCTTGGTAAATTTTTACCAACCCTTGGCTCCAAAAGTCCGTGGTAAAGTGGTAAGACTGCTGGCCATGATCTATCTTTCTGGGGCTTTCTCTCTCCTTTCCCTATCCCTGCGTCCTACGCGGGTGAAGAGCTGGCCGCCCTGCCCTCTCCATTTCCAGTTCCTCACACGTTTACTTTCAAATCCTCTTATTCACACCTCAGGCAACATCTGCCCCGAGGAAGGACTGTTTCTGTGTGTAGAGGACTCAGTACTGGTGGTTAAGTCCTTCTTGTCCCTACCCTTCTTTGGTTCAATCTGGACAGAACTGTGTAGGTTCACTTCCTGTTGGAGAGACTTCTCACCCCCAAGTGAATGACACCTTGCAGCCCAGAGCTGTCCTCCACCTCCAGGGCCCTTTGATTCCATCGGTCAGCTCATTAGAGGCCATAGTGGACCCAGCCCCTCCAGCTGATTGGGCCCTTTCTCTCCAGACAGGACACCCAGGGAGAGTTAGAGCACTGGACTCCCCTCTTCTGACAGGGGATGTTACTTCTGACTCACCATGTGCCGCATTCTCCAACACTGGGTTGAATTTGATCCTCAAATGCTTAAAAACAAATCTAAGGGCTGGGAAGGTAGCTCAGTGGTAGAGTGCTTGCCTTGCATGCATGAAGCCTTGGGTTTGATTCCTCAACACCACATAAGCAGAAAAAGCCAGAAGTGGTGCTGTGGCTCAGTGGTAGAGCGCTCGCCTTGAGCTGAAGAGCTGAGGGACAGCGTCCAGGCCCAGAGTTCAGCAGGCCTCATGACCAACCCAAAACCCCCACAAAAACCTAATCATTCCTTGTCTAAAAGTTTTCTGTAACTTAGCAACTAGAGGATGTGGGGCAAACTTCTTAAATTTTTGTTACCATATTCAAATTTTGTGTTTTTTAAATGTGCCCCATGATTTTCCTTCCTATTTTGCTTCTAAATCAAACTTTGATGGGGAAAATAATTTTTTTAATTTTTAATTTTCTACCAGCAATGGAGCTAGGACGTAGGGCCTCATCTTCTTGTTTAGCTTTTTATGTTCACGTCTGGTACTCTACTGACTAGCTATGTCTCAATTAGTCCACGGTGTTGGCTCTGAATCATGATTCTCAGATTCCATCCTTCTGGGTAGCTTGAATTATAGGTGTAACTGGAAAGAATTTCTATTGCATATTTCATTATATATATGTATATATATCCAGAATCACTACTTGAATTTTTAAATTATTTTAATCTCGTTGCCAAATTTCTCCAATACATTGATTTTTCTTCAAAACAGTGATTTGATTTTAAATTCTTCCCATGATCATACATCTTCCTTTAGGGTTGTTGTTCCTTGATTCACACTAAATTCTGTGTGTTGAAAGTCCAGGTATTTATTCCAGCCCTTGAAGTCCTCTGTCTGTCTGTCTGTCTGTCTCTCATCTCACAGGGACTTTTCTGCCCAGGGTGGTTTCAAACCATGATCCTCAGTTCTCAGCCTCCCAAATGGCTAGGATTACAGGTGCGTGCCCCAGCATACGGCCGTGCTCATCTTGGTGCAGTGTGCACCAGCCCGTTTCCTCAGTTAATTGAACAACCACCCCTCCACCCCCCAAAAATCCCACTGTCTAGAACTGGACAGCAGAGGGCAGCCAAAGCACAGGCTGGCAAGCATGCACCACCAATGCGTGTGCAGGCGGGGGTGCCTGACTAAAACAGGCTGCACCGGTTGGCTGCCTCCAGGGACTCCTGGGCCCATTCTGTAATGCAGTGCTGCTGGCCAGCCGCTCTGACTGGAATGAAGAGTGGTCACTGCTGTCCCTGGCTCGCTGGCCCAGCCCCCTCCTCTCTGTGGCCATTTTCAAGGGCTTCAGCCTGCCATCACTCACAGCGCCTCCCCTGTGCTGAATTACAGACTCACAGGTGGCACAGTTTTCTCCAGATTTCTTGGACTTACCGAAAGATTGACGCCAATGACTGGGAATTTGGTTTTTGTATCCCTTCTCCATTCAGGTATCTGTGGAGCACTGCAGATTTTGTCATACAAGGCTGAGACTGAGATTATCCCTTAAAAAAAAAGGAAAAAAATTCCTTTCAATAATATTCTTGGTAGAGAAAATGGATATGTCCCCCAGCTCCCTTGAATGCTGTTATTATTATTTTTTAATCGGTCGTGGGGCTTAAACTCTGGGCCTGGGCACTGACCCTCAGCTCTTCAGCTCAAGGCTTGAGCTCTACCACTTGAGCCACAGCGCC
Source organism: Dipodomys ordii (assembly GCF_000151885.1). Lineage (NCBI taxonomy): Eukaryota > Metazoa > Chordata > Mammalia > Rodentia > Heteromyidae > Dipodomys > Dipodomys ordii. The sequence continues at coordinate 19,049,795 of NW_012267243.1, read as the reverse complement.
ACTTCCAGTTTTCTGGTAGTTAATTGGAGATAAGAGTCTCACGGACTTTCTTGCCTGGGCTGGCTTTGAACACAATCCTCAGATCTCAGACTCCTGAGTAGGATGACAGGTGTGAGCCACCAGTGCCCGGCTTTGAACACTGTTATTCTATGGGACATATCTACCCTGCTACCGGGGAACAGGGCCTCTTGGTTATACAGCTCCATTTCCTTCATGTTTTCCGTTTGTTTCTTCTCTGCTCAGTGGCCCAAGAAACTGTCAACAGCCGCAGTGATAAGTGCTAGAATATTATTTTTCTTTTCCTCGTCATCCTCCTCCTCCTCCTCTTCCTCCCCCCTTCTCTCCCTTCCTCCTCCCCCTCCCTCTCTTCATCTTCATTCTTTTTGTGTGTGTGCTGGCCATGTGGCTTGAACTCAGGGCACTGTCCCTGAGCTTCTTTGGCTCAAGGCTAGCACTCACTCTACCACTTGAGCCACAGCTCGGCTTTTGTTTTTTTGGTGGTTAATTAGAGCTAATAGTCTCACAGACTTTTCTGCTTAGGGACGGATTAGAACTGTAATGGTTTCAAGCTGCAATCCTCAGATCTCAGCTTCCTGAGTAGCCAGGCTTATAGGTGTGAGCCACTGGTGCCCAGCTACAAGTGACTATCATTAAAGTTATAAAAACAACAGATGAACAGCCTCAGAACTTAAACTTTGGTGTTTTTTGGTCTGGATTTATTTTTCAAACATTCTGTTGATTTCAGAGAAAAATGAAGCATAGTCCAGCTCACACTGGGAATAAAAATGGGAATAATATCATAAAATGGGAATAATATCTATCAATATTCTTCCCCCTTCTCCATGAGCTAGTGACTGTTATCAGTCACCAATTTTACTCTTATGGGGCTTCAATTTTAACTCCCTCTACTGATCATTTAACTAAGAAAAATCATTCGTCAGGGCTCCTCTCTGCCCCATCTCCAATTTTAGACTAGCTCTCTCTCTCCTCCTGAGAAAGCTCCTTAGAAAGGCACACCTTTGGTTTACACTTGTAATTCAGCTATTCAGGAGGCAGAGACGATCACAGCCATTCAACTACTCTTGTCTCCAGTTAACCACCAACAAGCCAGAAGTGTAGCTGTGGCGAGCTGGAGAGCTAACCTTAAGCAAAAGCATTTATGTCCTGAGACTGGCCGCAAAGGGTTTTCTCAGGCCTCTCCAGCAGGTCGCCGCAGAGAGGGGTGTCTGCGCCCGCCACCCGCAGCGGCTGAGAGAGCTTTCCGAGGCGGGTCTGCGAGGGCTGTGCAGCTCCCTGCAAGGTGGTGGAATACACATTTGTTTTGTTCCACTTCCCCGACAACTCGTGAAGGCCTTAGAATCTCCCTGGTGACACCGTCTTTCTGAAAACGGATGATTGGCTGCCCCTGCCGGCCCCTGGAAAGCCCACGGCAGGAGAGGAGAGGAGAGGAGTCCCCTGCCCACCGAGAGCCTGGCCGCCCGTGGCCAGGTGCACCGCCAGGCCTGTGACTCCTATGAAATGTCCAGCAAACTCCCCAGGACAGGATTTGATGCTTCCGGAGAGCTGCGCCCAGGAGGATCCTGGAAGGCGGCCACGGAAGGTGAGAAGCCCACTCCCTCCCCATGGCCCCGAACCCTCTCCTGTCTGTGCCCGCTGTCTGTGTAATGAGCCAGCACGTCTGATCTACACTGACTGGTCAGGAGCCAGGTGAAGCACACTGGGCTCTCACGAGGTCGGCCCAGGATCTGTCAGCCTGCAGGTCTGCAGGTCCTGGCTGAGAGGGACAGCCGGAACTCAACGGAAGGAATGGCTCTCCTCTGGGCCCCTGCTTCGGAACCTGCTGCTTGCTGGGCGTGGAGAAGTTCCCCACACCCCTGACTCAGACACGGCCGTGTTGAGAACAGCAGCAGACACTGAGACTGGGGTTTTGACTCACTGGCTTTCCCCACCCCACGCCTGGACACGCAGGGGCGGTGTCCTTGGTCAGCGGGCTGGCTCACCTCTGCTGCTCCCACCTCCTCCCCCGTGGGACGCCTCTGCCTACCTCACGGTGTTTGCTCAACTCGCTGAATGCCCCCCTAAATGAGAGCTACCGCGGTGGTTCTCAGAACACCCACCGAGAATGTGCAATGAAGTCTAGATTGTTCTTATTGGTGACGGGCAGTCTGCTGGGTGTGACCCTGCACTTGGTAATGATGTTTAACGAGATGATGTTTAACAAGACACAGCTTGCAAGATCAGGGCTCAGTTAGTTTTCTGGCAAGCATCTGTGACTTCCATGGATATGAGGTCTTGGACACCCATGATAACAACAAAAAACCAGGCTGCCAAGGGTAGAGTGGCAGAGAGGAGGCTGCAGAACTGTGCCGTTGTAGTTAGCCAGGAGAGATTTGGAAAGAAAGATATAAGCAGTATTTGGAACAAACAAATGGGAAAGGTGGGTGGAGTTGGGAAGGAAAGGTCTAGATAACCAATGTTTGAACCAAGATCATGAAGGCTTTAAGCTGTCAACAAATGAATAGGAAGAGTCCCTGGAATCAGCAAGGCAATTATCAGAAAAAAAACAATTAATCCGATTCATTAATTTGATTCAATTGACTAGGAGATTCATCAAAATGGTTTTATGGGTACTATTGAGTAAATTAGCTACAGAATATTGTAAACAGGTAAATGTATACAAATTATGGATTCATGCGTATGTATTTCACAAATATACAGATTTTAGTATCCTGTATATGAGTTTTGCTATAATAGAAGATATGTGTTGAACAAAGAAATGGTTGACTATATGTGATTCTTAATCATCTGTTCAATTGTACAAGGTGTGTACTTCACATTTTGTTCAGATGTTGGCACCTCATGTAGACAAATCTTTCTACTTTGTCCATTCACCCAGGGTTACTATTTTCTTACATTCTCTCATACGGTTTTGCATGCTCATGCTATTACAGGATAAAGGGGATTTTAGCTGCCTTCCCGGTTGGACTCTTCAGAAAAAGTTAGCCTTGAATGAGCACAGGCCAACAACTGAGTATCTCAGTCACAGTCTGGCACACTGGAGTGAGCAGTACCCAAGGGGTCTATGTCATACTACTAGTATGCTAAAAGCAGACAGCACAACAAAACCTGATATTGAGCTCTTTATTTCTGTGTAGTTTCAACTTCATAGGAAATGAGCATCAAAATAGAGAGTAGAATCAATGCCCATAATCCTTCATGAAGATTCTCCCACTGTTAACACTCCTACTCTTTTTGCTCTATCACTCGGAATACTTTCTTATCAGTTGACCACCTCATTATTGTTTTCTTCAAATATCTGATTATGGGTTTTCTAGTCAGAAGAGATGAGAAAGTATTAGAGAGCACTTATTGTAACCAGAAGCTATAGTATCACTACAATGCAATTGTGTAAAGATTTTGAAAAGGGAAAGGAGTTTGGAATGGAAGAACTTTGCAGTACAATGAAGCAATTCTTGGAAAGCCAGAGGAGAAACAATAGCATAAGACCGTGAACAGAAGATGGTGGAGAGAAGGAAAGGAAGCCATTCAGACTAAAATTCCCTACTTCATTGTTTCCTGAAAGGAAGGTCTCACTGTGAATGTTTTCTTCAGAGCCCTGGTGACACTGCTGTTCCGAAGACTGTAGATCAGAGGGTTTAACACCGGTGTGAGTATGGTGTAAAAGACAGACACCACCATGTCCTTCTCAGGGGTGTGGTAGGAGCTGGGGAGCATGTAGGTGTAGATGGCAGCGCCGTAGAAGAGAAGGACCACGGTCATGTGGGAAGAGCAGGTGGCCAGGGCCTTCTTCCTGCCCTCTGCTGACTTCATCCTGTGCACGGTGAGGAGGACCAGCGCATAGGAGGTGGAGATGACTGTGACAGGGATGAGCAGCATGAGGACGCAGCACAGGTACATGAGCGTCTTGTAGAGCGAGGTGTCTGAGCAGGAGAGCTTCAGGACCGCGGGCACCTCGCAGAAGAAGTGGTGGATCTCTCTGGACTTGCAGAATGGGAAGGTCATGGTGACTGGGGTGAGCATGAAGCCGTCCACAGAGCCCAGGACCCAGCAGCCCAGTGCCAGGACCAGACAGGCCTTGCAGCTCAGGAGGACGGGGTACCGGAGCGGATGGCAGATGGCCGCATAGCGGTCATAGGACATGGTGGCCAGGAGGAAAAACTCTGCACCTCCAAGTGTCAAATACAGGAACATCTGTACCCCACATCCGGAGACTGAGATTGTGTTAAAAACAGAAAGGTGCCTTTTCAGACTAGGGCCTCTGAAGCCCCGGCTCCTCTTTCCCACGGCTCTGCGCCTCTCCCGTGTGGAGCGCAGGGTGGGGTGGAAGGGCAGGGATCCCGGGCCAGGGCTGGGGCTGAGGGAGGGAACAGACGCGTGCCCCTGCCTGCTCCTGGCTGCCTTTAGTCCTGGGTGCTCGGTGCCTTGAAGCACCTGTAAAGATAGCAGTGTGTGGTATTTTTCCTACAGCCTGAAAATGTGGTGTGGGAGACCTGGGCGGGCACACTGGGAGACACGCAGAAGGCAAGGTCACAAGTACACAGAGCTGTAGCCTATGTCCCCAATCTCAGGCAATCTGTGTGTTCTTGAAGACGGAGAGGCCTGGACCACAGTCTGTGGTGCTCTTGAGATGAAATGATCTTTGACACTACTTGCCAAATGCTCAAGGATTTTTGCTCTTTCAACGTTCATGTGGTGGCGGTCGCTGCGGGAACCAGGAGTCAGGCTAATCAACTCTTTTTGAACCACGGATTTAGCATCCAAGTCTGAGGTACCAAGTGGATTCAAGGAGAGTGGTAAGAATCACACAGGCTTCCAACAACGGCTGAGAAGAAATACACAATGACGCTTTCTCATTTTTAAGGCCTATGTATGAGAACACATATTATCTTTTGGCTTATCCAGAATCTTACACTAAATGTTGGGAAAAATGCCAAAGGTCGGGGGTGAATGGCTAGAAAATGATTGATTGTCTGAGAGGCTCTGGGTGGGAGTTTGGGAACAGACACTTGCTGAATTCAATGTTCAGTGAAGAGCCTGTGGGTCTTGAGCACGGACGGATTGGGGGCCATTTTGAAGAGGACATCTACAATACTGTGGAGGAAATGAAAACCAACGACAAAAACAAAACTCTAAGAAAACTTGTCTCCTACTTGGCACACTGGTACAAGTTGGTGGGAGCTCACACGTGACCAGTTATCTCACCTGGACCACTGTATAGACGATCGTTGGGACGAGGGTTCGGCGGACACACGTGGAATGCTGGAAGGAACACAGCGGTATGAAGTCCAGGAGAGGCAAACAAGCCAAGGCTCACGGGGTCTGACCCCGCAGGGCCGAGGCCCCCCACGCCCCTGAGGGCGGTGACACCCAGGCCGGGGTGCCCGCGCCGGCGTCTCTCCTCATTCCTTCCTGGGCTTGCTGTGGCCCCGCAGCAGCCTTCTCAGGGCCCCCTTCACCTCCTTGTTTCTGAGCGTGTAGATCAGAGGGTTGAGAAGCGGGGTGACAATGTTGTAGAAGAGGGTGAGGAACCTGCCCTGGTCCTGGGAGGCGCTGTTCCCCGGCTGCATGTACATGTAGATGATGTTTCCGTAGAAGAGCGAGACCACCGTGAGGTGGGAGCCGCACGTGTTCAGGGCCTTCTGCCTTCCCGACGAAGAGCGGATGCGCAGCACGGCCCCGGCGATGTAGCCGTAGGAGACCAGGATGAACAGCAGCGGGGACAGCACGATGCCCACGGCCAGCACGAAGACGGCGCCCTCCACGGCGGCCGTGCTGACACAGGCCATGCGGATGAGAGCCGGCATCTCACACAGGAAGTGGTCCACCTGGCTGTGTCCGCAGCGGGGCAAGCGGAGGGTCACGGGGGACATGACCAAGGAGTTGGCCATGCCGCACCCCCAGGCCACCGACACCAAGCCCCGGCAGAGCCCGGGACCCATGATCACCGAGTAGCGCAGCGGCCTGCAGACAGCGGCAAACCTGTCGTACGCCATGACGGCCAGCAGCAAGCACTCCACGCCCCCGAGCCCCAGGAACAGGAAGAGCTGGACGGCGCAGCCCGCGTAGCTGATGGTCTTGTCCGGTCCGCTGAGATTGTAGAGCAGCTGAGGGATGGAGCTGGTGGTGAAGCTGAGGTCCAGGAAGGAGAGGTGGGTGAGGAAGAAGTACATGGGGGTGTGCAGGTGGGGGTCCAGCCGCGACACCAGCACGATGGTGGCGTTGCCCACAATGGTCAGGAGGTAGGCTATCAAGATGACCACAAAGAGCGTCCTCTCCAGCTGGGGGCTGTGAGAAAAGCCCAGGAGGATGAAGTGGTCTGGGGTGCTGCCGTTGGCGCCATCCATTGTCTAGGGAACGATACTCCTAACTGGCAGAGGAGACGCTCACGGAGCGCCCACCGTCACTCAGCTGGCCTTGGGCATGCGCTCCGCCTCGTTCAGCCCCAGCACCCAGGAAGTTGGGCTGACACTACTGTTCTCATATACACAATCCGCAGGGAAGGAAACTGAGGCATGTGTGATAATCAAATGGTCTTATGAAGAAAGATGTCAAGTTGATTTTGAGCCCAGGAAACATGAATTAGATCTTTATTTGTAACCATTGTTGGTTTTGCCTCCAACGCAATGAAGACAATGAGCAGCCCTGCCTCAGCTCGACCTTTGATTCTCCAAAGTGCCACTTCCCCAGCTCTTCCCATCCAAACACTGCAAAATGACTATTGGGGTTCAGAAAATATAGACTAGAAGGGGCCTCTAAGCATCACAGGATTGTCCACTTACAAGGAGATTGTTTCAATAAATTTCCTGAAAAACATTTTGATAAGGCTCAGTGATACACCATGTATGTAGCCGAGAAATGCTGAAAACGATTGTGAAAAAGTTGCTATGTCATTAATGCATAAAGTGTATACAGATAATAGTACATTTTGTTATTGATTACCATAAACATATACAGAACTCTGACAAAATTAAGTCAAAATGTATGTATGAAGAACACAAACAGTGTCATTAGCAGGGGAGAGAAATGCTAACAAAGGGAGCTGGGAAGGTGGCTCAGTGGTAGAGCGCTTGCCTTGCATGCTTGAGGCCCTGGGTTCAATTCCTCAGCACCACATCAGCTCAGCAGAAAAAGCTGGAATTGGTGCTGTGGCTCAAGTGGTAGAGCGCTAGTCTTGAGCTGAAGAGCTGAGGGACAGCGCCCAGGCCCAGAGTTCAGGCCCCACGACTGACAAAAAAAAAAAAAAAAAAGAAATGCTAACAAAGGTGGAGATGCTGTGCCATGCCTCACTTCCTAAGATGAAGTCAGGTGTAGCCACCATGTGCCCCTGTCCCGAGCTCCAGTGTCCAGGGCTCCAGCACTCAGCACCTCTGAACCAACCATCCGTCTCTCTGGGAAACTCCATGTGGCCATAAGAAGTGATCTCAGAATTCATGCACATTTTGGCTGAACATTGTATTTAGGATATGTGAAATACCTGTTGGTGGACTCTTTCCATTATCTATCAAGCTTCTGGGCAGAAGCAGGCCACGGGTCACTACATTAGGTGAAAATCACAAGTTCCACGTGCGTTTTCAACTGTGGGACTGGTTGACATACTTAATGGCCATGTTGGTGAACTGTTTATATAAAATACTCTTGATCCTAAAGACATAACTCATTCACCCAATTATTTTTTTTGAGCTGATTTTAGGTAGCCTGCATAGAAAAACAGTATGCAAGACAAGAGAATACTACACTAAGGGAACATACACAGAAAATCACATTCTTTTTCCGTGGGTGTGGCACTAAAGTAGCATACTTTCTTCATTCAGAATCTAGGGAAATATTACTGCTTAAGAAAAAGAAGTTCTAGCAAGATGTTTGAGGAGAGGCTTTTGATGCCAGATTCCATGAATGGGAACAATCCAGGTAAGAAAAGTAGACTGTGTTCAGAAGGGAGAAAGAAGAAAACCACCAAGGAGTGGGGGAGGGGAGGATGACTGGAAACGGTGGCAGAATAGAAAGGTGAGAGTAGACAGGACAGGGTTACAGCTCTGCGCCTACTCTCAGAGCGTCAGAGAGGAGGGAGGCCAAAGCCTCCACCCTTCACCCTGTGCGGGGTCGGGGCGGGGGGGGGGTGGCTCTGCCATCGGGACCTTCTGGCACTGTGGTTTCAGGAACTGACTCCCGGCCGTGGGGTCTGAGGCTGAGATACCTCGGGGGTCTGGAAACAGCCCCTCCAGATCAGTGTTAGCTCCCGGCCAGCAGGTCTGGGAGGAAGGGAAGCAGAGTCTGCACTGAGGGACCTGAGCCCGAGCCCCCCAGCGCCGCGGCTGGGCTGCTGGCTGGGCGGTCACCAGGGTGGTTGGAGGTTGGCCTGTGCTGGGAAATCCAAACCTGAGAGCTATCACTCAGGGGTCCCGTTGGGCAGCACATGTTCCTGGTGGGGGTGCTGCGAGGGCCAGGGCCCACGTGGGGCCACAGAAGAGTTAACAGCAGCTGGGGCTGACGGGCCCGGGCACGGGGCACAGTGCTTGGTGCGCTATCCTTCCTGGCTGGACTCAGCCCTGTTTCCTGAGGATCCTAAGGGAAGCAGAGCCCCAGGCCGCGGCGGGGTGCAGTGGTTCTAGGAACTGCCTGCCAGCCACAGGCTGCGGGGTTTGCACCTAAGTTACTCTGCAAATCAAGGATGACCACTGGCTGGGAATCCTGGGACTCCTTCTCATGGTGTCAGCCTTGAGGGAGGTGACGGAGCGGGAGAGGGTAGCATGGGGCCCGCAGAGACGCGTAGGCAACTGGGAATGAGGAGGACACAGCGTGCGGACTGGTGGCCCAGCGGCCCCTCGAGAGCGAGTCCTGTTGTCTTAGGGTGGCTGCACACACAGCACCTTGTCCGCGACCTGCCGGGAAGCTGTGGGCTGGCTGAGGGGCTCGCGATGGGACAGCTCCAAAGGCAGGACGGAGGGGCACAGCCAGCCCTGCGTCCTCCCTGCGAGTCGCGACCTGCCGCTCAGGGCCTGTGGGCACAGCGCCCGAGCCCCCTCGCTGCCCCAGGGTATCTAGAACACATAAAAAGCCCACACATCGAATACCAAAGGGATGGATAATCCAAGGAACAAAGAGGCAAATGAACCGCACGGACATTTTTCAAAACAAGTACAAATAATAAATACATGACATCTGTAGCCCGCTTTAGCCATGAAAAATGCAAATCAAAACGACACTGGCATTTCCTCTCAGCTTAGTCAGGGATCATTGTCACAAGAACAAATGATAAGGAATAATGACAGGTATGACAAACGCTGACACTGTGGGTGGGAATGTCAGTTCAACTACTACTGGAAAAAAATACGTAGGTTCCTAAAAATGCAGACAATAGAATTATCTTATAATACTGCTATATATACACGAAGGAACAGAAATCAGTACAAAGAGAGATACCTGAACACCCAGGTTTACAGCAGCACTGTTTACAATAGCCAAGATATCAACCAGCCTTCAATGCAATGACTGATATCTATGTGCAGAAACGTTTATCAAATTCCAAGTCCTAAAATGCATCACATCCCAAACAAGGTAAGATTGGTTTAAAACTACTTAGGCTGGGCATGTGGCTCAGTGATAGAGTGCTTACCTAGCATGCATGAGGCCTGGGTTTGATTCTTCAATACCACATACACAGAAAAAGCCAGAAGTGGTGCTGTGGCTCCAGTGGTAGAGTGCTATCCTTGAGCAAAAGAAGCTCAGGGACAGGCCCAGGACTGGAAAAACAAAAACAAAAAAACTATTTGGGCTACAGTGCCAAATTTCTCTTACCTAAGATAACACAATTACAAGATTTTTGAGAGCTCATTTACATTACATATTACATTACATTACATATAGTTATCTCCTCTAAAACTGTAGTAAACATCCCCTATGACCCAGCAACCCCACTTTTGGGCATTTACCTGAATGATCACAAACAAGACCACACTAAAGCTACCAGCACAACTATGTTTATTGCAGCATTTTTTACCATAACTAAGATATGGAACCAACCCAGATGCCCCTCAGTAGATGAATGGATCAAGAAAATGTGGTATATATACACAGTGGACTTCTATGCCTCCATCAGAAAGAATGACATTGCCCCATTTGTTAGGAAATGGAAAGACTTGGAAAAAATTATATTAAGTGAAGTAAGCCAGG
>NW_012267243.1:19023151-19031564 GCF_000151885.1 Dipodomys ordii | reverse complement strand
GTTAACTTCTTCTTTGCTCAGTTTGGGCAACTTGTATTTCTCTAAAAATGCATCCATTTCTGCCTGATTTTTCTTCCTTTAGAGAGTATAGCTTTTGAAAGTAGTCTGTTAGAATTGTTTGGATATCTTGGGTACATGTTGTGATGTTTCCTGTGGCATCCCTAATTCTATTAATATGGGTTTCCTCTCTTCTTTTTTAATTAATCTAGCCAACGGGCCATCAATTTTGTTTATTTTTTCAAAGAACCAGCTTTTTGTTTGGTTTATTTTGGTTATGGTTTTCTGATTTTCTAATTGGTTAATCTCTGCTCTTAATTTGGTTATCTGGCTTCGTCTAGCAACTTTAGGTCCCATTTTTTTTTGTTTTTCTAGCTGTTTTAGTTGCAACATAAGATTATTTACTTGGTCTGTCTCCATTCTCTTGATGTGGGCACTGAGGGCAATAAATTTGCCCCTCAGGACTGCTTTTGCTGTGTCCCACAGGTTTCTTTGTGAGGTGTTTTCATTTTCATTGAGTTGTAGGAAATGCTTTATTTCTTCTCTGATCTCTTCCGTTACCCAGACATTGTTAAGGAGTGTACTGTTCAATTTCCATGTATTAGAGAAATTTCTGCGGTATGCTTTGTTATTGAGAGCTAGCTTGATTCCGCTGTGGTCAGATAAGATACAGGGGATTATGTCGATCCCTTTGTATTTGCTTAAGTTCCTTGCATGAACTATGATATGGTCTATTTTGGAGAAAGTTCTATGAGCTGCTGAGAAGAATGTGTACTGTGTTGTTTTAGGACACCACCCATTTGTAAGGAAATGGAAAGACTTGGAAAAATCATATTAAGTGAAGTAAGCCAGATCCAAAGAAACATAGGCTCCATGGTTTCCCTTATTTGTAATAATTAATATATGTCTAGGATAGTCCTAGCAGAGGATCACATAGTTCAACAGCTATGTACATATGACCACATAAAATGACGTTAATCGAAATGAACTCTGAGATATGGAAAGAAGGGGTTTTGTTTTGTTGGGGTTTTTTGGTTGTTGTTTTTAATGTACTCTGTGAAGCCATTTTTTTCTTTCATTTTTTAAAGTTTTTCCTTTGGCTTAACTCCTGTTGTCACTGTTTTTGATTTTGGTATCCTGTGTCTTGTATATAGGTTTATCTGATTTGGGGAAGGGGATAACAAAATGGTGAGATAAAGGACAAGGTGAACCAATGCAACAGCAGCACTCATAAGATGCTATGTTGGAAATGAACTTTGGTGTGGGTCAGAGGTAGATGGGAGAAGGAGGGAGAGAAAGTGGGAGAAAAAAACACTGTTTGACAAGAAATGTACTCATTGTCTTAGGTAACTCTAACTCCTCTGTACAATACCTTTACAATAAAATTAAAAGAAAAAAATTTCTATTATTAAAAAATCTCTAAGGAATCTAGGAATAGAATAAATGCAATAAAGGCTATATATGACACATCTATAGTCAGTATCATACAAAATGGGAAAAACTGAAATCCTTTCTTCTAGACACATCTATAGTCAGTATCATACAAAATGGGAAAAACTGAAATCCTTTCTTCTAAAGTCAGGAATGAGATAAGAATATCCAACTTTTCCTACTCTTCTGAAATTCCTAGGCAGGAGCCAGGTACCTGAAGCTCATGCCTGTAATCCTAGCTACTCAGGAGACTGATATCTGAGGATCATGGTTCAAAGCCAGCCTGAGCAGGAAAGTCTTTGAGATTTTTATCTCCAATTAGTCCCCAGAAAACCAGAAGTGGTGCTGTGGCTCAAGTGATAGAGTGCTCACCTTGAGCTGGAGAGCTCAGGGACAGCACCCAGGTCCAGAGTTCAATCCTCATGACCAACAACAACAAAAAATCATAGGCAGAGTAATAAGACAAGATAAAGAAAACAAAAGTATCCAAATACAGAAAGAATTAACATTATCCCTATATGTAGATGACATATTTCTACATTTAAAAGGTTCTAGGTACTCTAATCAAAATTACCCCAACTCATAGATCTCACAAATAATTTTGGTAATGAAACAGTGTACAAAAAAAATCAGTAGTTTTTCTCTAGTCAAACCCTGAACAGGCTGAGAAGGAAAATAATTCCATCCATGGCAGCTGAAAAACAATAAACAATCAGACAAACATAAAATAATACCTAGGTCTCAACAAAAGATGAGGAAGACCTCTATCATGAGGACTGTAGAGCCTTAAAGAGGGAAGGTGAAGAAGACTTTGAAGATGGAAAGGTCTCCCATGCTCATAGTTTATAAATTTAACCTTGTAAAAATGGATGTACTGTTAAAAATCTTTTATAGATTACAGGAATGCACAAACTTGCTGTCAGGAGTGAGCACCAGTGTTTGGCATCATGTGTGTTTTATCACATTATCCTACCTATTCAACTACACCTACAGTTCAAATTATTTTGGCATGAGAACTTGTGTTATTCAGATTTCAGTCTCCTGTATATGAGTTTTGCTATAATATAGTAGAAGATATGTGTTGAACAAAGAAATGGTTGACTATATGTGATTCTTAATCATCTGTTCAATTGTACAAGGCGTGTACTTCACATTTTGTTCAGATGTTGGCACCTCATGTAGACAAATCTTTCTACTTTATCCATTCACCCAGGGTTACTATTTTCTTACATTCTCTCATATGGTTTTGCATGCTCATGCTATTACAGGATAAAGGGGATTTTAGCTGCCTTCCCGGTTGGACTCTTCAGAAAAAGTTAGCCTTGAATGAGCACAGGCCAACAACTGAGTATCTCAGTCACAGTCTGGCACACTGGAGTGAGCAGTACCCAAGGGGTCTATGTCATACTACTAGCATGCTAAAAGCAGACAGCACAACAAAACCTGATATTGAGCTCTTTATTTCTGTGTAGTTTCAACTTCATAGGAAATGAGCATCAAAATAGAGAGTAGAATTAATGCCCATAATCCTTCATGAAGATTCTCCCACTGTTAACACTCCTACTCTTTTTGCTCTATCACTCGGAATACTTTCTTATCAGTTGACCACCTCATTATTGTTTTCTTCAAATATCTGATTATGGGTTTTCTAGTCAGAAGAGATGAGAAAGTATTAGAGAGCACTTATTGTAACCAGAAGCTATAGTATCACTACAATGCAATTGTGTAAAGATTTTGAAAAGGGAAAGGAGTTTGGAATGGAAGAACTTTGCAGTACAATGAAGCAATTCTTGGAAAGCCAGAGGAGAAACAATAGCATAAGACCGTGAACAGAAGATGGTGGAGAGAAGGAAAGGAAGCCATTCAGACTAAAATTCCCTACTTCATTGTTTCCTGAAAGGAAGGTCTCACTGTGAATGTTTTCTTCAGAGCCCTGGTGACACTGCTGTTCCGAAGACTGTAGATCAGAGGGTTTAACACCGGTGTGAGTATGGTGTAAAAGACAGACACCACCATGTCCTTCTCAGGGGTGTGGTAGGAGCTGGGGAGCATGTAGGTGTAGATGGCAGCGCCGTAGAAGAGAAGGACCACGGTCATGTGGGTAGAGCAGGTGGCCAGGGCCTTCTTCCTGCCCTCTGCTGACTTCATCCTGTGCACGGTGAGGAGGACCAGCGCATAGGAGGTGGAGATGACTGTGACAGGGATGAGCAGCATGAGGACGCAGCACAGGTACATGAGCGTCTTGTAGAGCGAGGTGTCTGAGCAGGAGAGCTTCAGGACCGCGGGCACCTCGCAGAAGAAGTGGTGGATCTCTCTGGACTTGCAGAATGGGAAGGTCATGGTGACTGGGGTGAGCATGAAGCCGTCCACAGAGCCCAGGACCCAGCAGCCCAGTGCCAGGACCAGACAGGCCTTGCGGCTCAGGAGGACGGGGTACCGGAGCGGATGGCAGATGGCCGCATAGCGGTCATAGGACATGGCAGCCAGGAGGAAAAACTCTGCACCTCCTAGTGTCAAATACAGGAACATCTGTACCCCACATCCGGAGACTGAGATTGTGTTAAGACCGGTCATCTGGTCCACGAGCATCTTGGGGACGGTGACAGTGATGTACGCCAGGTCCATGAGGGACAGCTGGCTGATGAAGAAGTACATGGGGGTGTGGAGGCGGACGTCGGAGCGGATCACGGCGATTAGGACGGCGTTCCCAGAGAAGGCCAGCAGGAAGACCACAGACACGACCACACAGAGCAGAGCTGGGTGTTTGGACTGACTGAAGAGGCCCACCAGGATGAAGGCTGACGGTGCGGTGCGGTTGACCGTCCACCTGGTGACGTCCATGTGTTTCACCTAGGCCACCAAGACAGCTTGGACATGAGCATACTGTGTGTATGGGCCTCCAACACGAAATCCCCACACTTTTGGCTCAGGGAGGGTCAAGTGCTATGGAAAGGCACCAACAGAGGAACGGAGAAACCTCTGAAGAGCTAGGAATGTTTATTGGCCTTTCAAGCTTTAAAAGCCATAGTATAGCACACCAGGCAAAACCAAGTGAGAGAATCCTCCATCAAACCTGTCACTGACGAACGGATGACCTCCATTTTAAGTATTTCGTATCTCCAAGCCTCTGTGTACCTTCCCCACTTGGCAAGAAACCACAGTCCCAAGCACTTCCTTCAGGGGGACCCTGCAAGAAGGTCCACGTGGAAAATGACTCTGAACTATGTTTAAGGGTGACACACCAACAGTCTGTGAAGGCAATCTGGGTGCACAGGTAGATGATGGGCAAAGCTAGAGCAGCCCCAAATCTAAGAAGCCTGTGACTGCTGATGCCTTGGGTTTGACTGCGTTGTGTGCTACCAGAGACTGAGAATTTGGGGGATAGCAGGGGCTGCTTGGGAATTCTCCACACCAAACCTGCACAGACAGTGGAGTTTTGGTGCCAGCTGGACATCGGGGGAAGGCTTGTGTCCAGGATTGAGCTGGTGGAGGAAGCCTGCACCTGCATAAACAAAAGCAGGGAAGGCAGGGCATGGCATCTTACAGCAGATCCTAATTCCCTTGGAAGGCACATGGATTGCACGTGAAAGCTGCCCCCATACAAAGTCAAGCAAGAGAAAGCCCGGGGAGAGG
Organism: Dipodomys ordii; assembly: GCF_000151885.1. Lineage (NCBI taxonomy): Eukaryota > Metazoa > Chordata > Mammalia > Rodentia > Heteromyidae > Dipodomys > Dipodomys ordii. Next base: position 19,026,503 of record NW_012267243.1, on the reverse strand, counting down.
AGTCCAGTTTGTTCTCTTCGTAAGAAGGAGATACTAATGGGTAGGATTATCACTCTGGTGGGATGGTAGTTACTTTTTATTGTTGTTGTTGTTGGTCGTGGGGCTTGCACTCTGGGCCTGGGCGCTGTCCCTCAGCTCTTCAGCTCAAGGTGAGCACTGTACCACTTGAGCTACAGCACCACTGGTAGTTTTCTGGTTGTTTATTGGAGATAAGAATCTCATGGACTTTCCCTCCCGGGCTGGCTTTGAACTGTGATCCTTGGATCTCAGCCTCCTGAGTAGCTAGGATGATAGGCGTGAGCCACTTGGGCCCAGCTGGATTGTTGCTATTTTTGACTATTTTGTTCTTTCACTATACTTATTTTTTATCATGTTCTCTCCCACCATTTAAAATGATTTCCTATATCTTTATCCCATGGACCTTTTATCTCACACCTATACCTTTGTCCATTCCTTCTTTTAATTAATCAATTACTAACCTTAATACATTTTACACTTTAAGCTCCTCCTGTAAATATCTGAGTCCTTCTTTCCTGGAATCTCGCTACTTGGCAGGCAGAAACCTGAGGGATGTGAATATCTACCTTCTACTTTAAAAGCAGAACGGCCCAAGGAATCAGGCAAAGTGGTACTGCACTGTCCAACAAGTCCCAGCCCCGAGGTTAATACCCTTCCGAATGAAAAGGAACTGATGTGCTTCTGAGTATGGCTTTATTATTGCTGACTAGTTGTCTCCCTGGAGTGGTGATTGGGATCCTGGCACCAAGAGAAGTTTCCCACCACACATTCATTTCCCCAAATCTGCATTTGAACCCATCTCTGTGGACAGACAAATCACAAAGCAGACACAAGAAATTTATAAAGCAGGCAAAATGGCTCTTCCAAAAGCCTCTGAGTCTTTAATAACTAAATCCAGAGATAGTCAAATGCCCGACCATTCAAAAGTCTGCACCACAAGAGCGAAGAATGGAACAAATATACAGACAAATACACTGAAAAACACTGAAAAGACACTGAATAGATAGTTTTTGAAAGAAGTAAGTATGAGAAAAATCTTCCACCTGTTTAGCTGCTAAGAAAATATAAATCAAAAGTCACTGAGTGTGCCAGGCTCTATGCCTCACAAGCTCCATGGGAGGATGAGAGTTGAGAATCCAGGTTCAAAGCCAGCATGGGCAGGAAAGTCCATGAGACTCTTACCTGTAATTAACCGCAAAAAGCTGGAAATGGAACTTCTATTCAAGTGATAGAGTGCTAAGCTGAAGGAATAAGCTAGGGATAGTACTCAGCACTGAGCTTCAACCCAGTACTGGGATACACACACAGAAGCTGTGCTGAGTCGGAGTGACTATCACCCAGGAAACAAACAAGCGCAAATTCAGGTGAGACTGTGAGGGAAGAGGAAGTCTCAGGCAGTGCAGCCACTGTGGAAATCAGTCAAGAGGTTCCTGAAAACACGAGAATGAAAGCATCACAGGACCCATGCCCTGCTGTACCACTCCTGGCCATTGACTGAAGGAGTCAAATCACCACAGAAGAGAGATTCCCAGACACCTGAATTTGTTATGGCAAAATGTATAATAATGTCAGATATGGCGTGAGCCCAGGGATCCAACACAGAAGAATAAATGAATGAATGAATTATCCATTCATAAGTGTGTTTAGTTTTAAACAGAAAAACAGAATGAAATTTTGTAATTTGCAAGAAAATGTCAGACCTAGTGATCATCATAAGAAGTTAACTAAGGCAGAGCTAGGAAGAGGACTACCATGAATATGCAGAATGTAAATCTAGAAAGAAACATGCAAATAACCATGAGCCCATATGAGCCAGGGTAATTTATTTGGGACTTGGGAGAGAGAAAGGACAAGAAGAGCATGATTTAGGTAAATATGGCATGGTGTGCTGCCTACAAATCTGGGAATAAAATAGAAAGGAAATCGATTATTTTATAAAATAAGAGTTAAGCCCCACATCAGAGTGAGCATCTTGAAGAAGCCTGCTGGAGATGGTTGTAAGATAACTGAATTATGAAATACACTGCTGTAGTTCTCTGGACTTAGTATGGATATGTACATTTGACAAATGGCTTGCAAAACAATACTGGCAAAGTTTATAAGTGAATAGATGTACATCTCACTTGAAAAGGAAAATTGCCCTACATGTTTTATAACTACATTTATGTAAATCATCTAAACTAGATCCATTTATAGAAACATATTCATATGAATGTATAACTATACGGATAAAACATTTATTCACTTAACCTTGATTAAACATCTCTTTGTGGAATATCCGTGTGTGTGTGTGTGTGTGTGTGTGTGGTGTGTGTGTGTGTGTGTGTGTGTGTGCTCTCTAGCATACGCCTCTCTGTGTCCCTGCTCTCAAAGGTTCTACCACTGGCACTAAATGTCAGGGGTTTGGTCATTTCTGCAAACATCTGCTTCTTAATTGCCACAATCAATTTCATGCACACTGAGCAGCAGAGTGGAAAAGTGAGCACAATGCAGGTGTCTGAGCCACTAGTCGACCGTTTCCTCCTCTGTGCTGCTGCGCATGGACTGCCCCGTGGAAGGAGAGGTGATCACACTTGCCAGGTTTTAGATAGCTACAAAACAAGGAAAAGCAATAGACTCCCAAATACCTGGCTCTTTGGAATTGAATTATAATAGAATCCTACACACACTTTCATAAAGGGAAAAAACACTTTGTTCACTTTTCAGTGGGGGACATTAGAAATGTTAAATTTTTCATAGCGTTACCCAGCAGAAAAAGAACAACATATCCTTTTTCTGTGGAATATTCCGGCAGTGGTAACAATGAAGAAGTGGTTCAGGGAAAGAAAAAACACAGTGTCAAATACCTTTTGTAATTTTGTAATAACTTGAATTTTGATATCAGCTGATTAACAGCCCCATACTCTGAGATGCTGACGGCTTGTGCCACGCAGCAGCATATTTGATATCTTATTAGAGAGGTCCAAACCTTGAGACATTACAGAGGGTAGAGGTAGACCGACGATGGATGGTAGATTATATTTAGAAGATAGGCAGATACATGAATTATGTTTAGAAGATAGGCAGATGGGCATGAGATAAGTAGATACATGAGTGCACAAATGATATACAGACAGACCCACAGACATGAGGACACACAGGCACACAGGTAAGGGGTGGACCAGGGGAAGGAGACTAGCATCTTTTTTAAAAAATTTAAGCTTTCCAAAAAATTAGAAAATGCTCCTGTTGATCACATTGGTGTGTGTGTGGACAAAGCTGGGATGAGGAGCAGGCAGTGACCGGCACGTGTGAAGAGCAGATGTGGAAGATGTGCTGAGTGAACCCAGAGCAG
>NW_012267243.1:19018388-19023101 GCF_000151885.1 Dipodomys ordii | reverse complement strand
AACACAGGTCCCATGGTTTCCCTTATTTGCAATTACTAGTATATGTCTGAGTCAAGCAGAAAAGGTCAGATAAGGTGATGTTAGGCGAAATGAACCCCAAGATAAGGACTCAAATGGTCTTTCTTTCTTGCAATTGTTTCCAACATATTTATAAGATGATTTCTTTGTTGCTTTTTATGTCCCTCCCCTACAGTATAGTCCCTGTTTTCACTGTATTTGATGTTGGTATAATTTGGGGAGGGGAAGGGAAAAAACAAATTGTTCAAATAGGGATACAAGTGGACCCATTGCAACAATGAGATGTACAAGACGTTATGTTGAAAAATGAACTTTACAACTTTGGTGGGGAGGGATGTAAAGGGATGGGAAGGGGAAACAAAGGAGGAGGCAACAACACTTGATAAGAAATGTACTCATTACCTTGCCCATGTAATTGTAACCCCTCTGTAGGGTATTTTCACAATTAAAAAAAAAACTGTAGTAAATATATGCACCATATTTATTTTACAGATGTCTTTTGAGAATATTTTTAAAATCTAAAATAAAAACGTATAAAGTACATAAAAACTTGGTAAATATAAAAGCTTCCCATGTATATGTAAGGAAAGGATAGGAAAATTAAAACAAGAGAGTAAGACAGAAATTTTAGAGAAAAAAATGTGTCTGGCTCGGAGTTGGTGGCTCATCCCGGAGTTGGTGGCTCATGCCTGTAGCCTGGCTACCCAGAGGCCTTCTCCACTGGGCCGACCGGAATCTGCAGGTCTCTGTGCCCCTTCAGAAATACTTCCTACAGTTGTTCTAAGTGTTGCTATAGTTAACCTAACTAGCTACCTGTTCTTTTTTCCTAGTTTACTTTGTTGTTTTCTTAGCGGTGATACAGCGGGGTTACCTTTACATAGGTCAGGTATTAAGTGCCTTCCCTTTTCTACAGTGATGTCCGTTGACTCGCTCCCTCCCATCTCCACCCAGAGATTGTGCAGCTCACGTTCATCAAGGTCTAGTGTGCGTTGGGGCTTTGCTTTGTCACCCTTCCTCCTTGGACTCTGTGCCCTCCCTGCAGACTCCCACAGATGTGCATGTGAATACACCATAGATAAGGTGAAGAGTACAGTCATAAGAAAGAGACAAAACAAATTAAGAAGAGAGAGAGGCCTTTGTTTCTCGCCTACATAGGTTTTCCTGTGTTTTATGTGGGGTTGTTAGCACTCTCCCAACATCCTCTCCGGGTAATGCCTGAGCAATACCTTTTTTTTTTTAACTGCGATCCTCAGATCTCAGTCTCCTGACTAGCTAGGATTACGGGCGTGAGGCACTGGCACCCAGTAACACCAGGCCTTTTGCTTTTATAGCTGGACTCTGAGTAAGAGCTCAGCTCAGTGACAGGGGGATATGTCAGCTCACTAGCTGTGTGGGAGGTTGCGTCTTCCTTACCTTGAGGAAGCTCTTCTTCATGACTCAGGGTGGGAACTCCTGCTAAGCAGCACAGCGCTGGGCTGGAGAGGAGATCTCCCCATGGGGGTGGTGGTTTTTTCACCCACAGTGTTGTGCAGAATTGGAGAGGGCAGCGCAGCGCACCTGTGAGGAGGACGGGTGTTTGTGAAGCCTGGGCTACCTTGTGTATTTGAGAGTGCGTGTGCAGAAAGTACATCGTCCAACCACTTTTATTTCTTCCTGTGGGTGCTGACTTATCAAACAGCCAGAAAGCTGCTGTTGATCAGCAATGTCTATACAATCAACGATGAATACATTTTCCATTAGATTAGGTACGTTGCTTTTCAGAAATTGTAAATGAGCAATTAAAATTTAGTTCACTTTCAGTTTTAGGTGAAATTAGCTTACGGTCTTGAAGATTAGAGCAGTGGGACACAAAACCGTGGCTACTACAGGGGGTTAGAGACACGTTCAGTGCAGGGAGCAGGCCCAGCCCATCCATGCACCAGTGAATTGAGGCTCCTGTTCGCCCACAAGAGGCTGGTGATACCTCTTCCATAGATGCTCTGAGTTTGTTCTTTTTTAAATCAAAATGAAACTCTTATCTTAGATCTAATTTTTGCATTTCTCCCTGAAAAAGGTCAGACTTATTTTTGCTGCTGTTGTTTTCATTTCCCAACAAAATCCAGTTTCCACTTAAAATTATTTCATGTTTCCTATGCAGTCTCAGCACTTTAAAACAGTCACACACCAGTTGTACAGGGAGGACTCCTTGCAACAGTTTCATGAGTCTGCCCAACCAACCTGGCGGCCTCCCTCAGCCTCCTCTGCCTTCCCCTCCCTTCTTGAAACAATTTCAACAGATTTCAGTGCTCTATTTTCATACATGAAACAGGGCACATGGGCCGTGTCTGCGCTCATACATGAAACAGGGCACATGGGCCGTGAAATAGGGCACATGGGCCGTGTCTGCGCTCATATACTCTCCTCACTAGCACTGCCCCTTCCGGCTTGTATCCCCCAAGCCTTCATGTTTTAGTATGTATTAATTACATCAAGAAAGTTCAGCAGGTATTTCAGACATGGATATACTACATGTTGTAAATAATCCTCTCCATTGCTCTTTTCTCCCCCATCCTCTACGGATCAACAGCTCCATTGAGATTCTGATGCCAACTTCACACATAGTTGCAATATATTTTGAAATTCACTCTGAACCATTTTTATTCCTCTTCTCTTCCCCTTATCTCCCTAAATAATCATAGAGTGATGCTATATATAAATAACAGGTATATATATCCACACGTATCCATGAACAGATATGTCTTAGGTCTAGCTTACACATGTGACACACACCATATTTGTCATCTTCCTCTACACAATGCTCTTCCAGTTCCATCTATTTTTCTGCAAATGACATGACTTCATTTTTCTTTATAACTGCTCAGAACTCATGTACTTAATCCTGTTAAAAGACTTGCGCTGATAAAGTTATTGCATGGTGATAGTTAAAGATGAGCTAAAATGATGTGTCATATTCTGCAAACTTCAAGATCAAGGAAGAGGTTATTCTTTTCTATACCTTTGAGATTTTTTTAAGTGCTAGAGATTTAGCCCAGGGCCCTGGACATGCTAGGCAAAAGCTCTACCTTCAGCCTGACTTCTTTATTTAGTAAACTAAGAAGTGCAGATCTGAGAGATTAGCTTCTAAATGCAGACTTGACTCACCAGCTGCATGGTGCTAGGTAGTGCTGAAAATGGAGACTGCAGAAGGTGCAGGTCTAGAGATCTAAGATCACAGTGCATCATGCACTGTCTTCTCTTCTCTTTGTGAGGGCTGCTGCAGTCAGGCTGATCTCTGACAAGGGAGGGCGTGAAGGCACTTTTCTAAGCACGGCTCATGCCTCTACTCAAGGGTCTACCGTATTTGCCCAGGGGTTTACAGGTTCTCATAGGTCTCCGGAGGATAAATGGGTAGGAGCCTCCGTGGTGGTCTAGGCTCATCCGTCAGCCAAGCGTCCTAAGGGATAGGCATCAGCATCCCATTGGTACCCTCGCGTGCCGGGAGTCTCTCGAAGCCTCTGGTGTGATTAGCACAGACACACGGCATCTAGAGAGAGTGCGTCCTCAGACTCTCCAGGCTCCCACAGGGTCAGGTAGAAAATGAAGACTATGAAAATCTGCCCCTGGATATCACAAGGACGATTTCATGCCAGTAAAATACAGACACTCAATCCACTGTTGTTCAAGACAGAAACACTTATACATCATTTGCCTGCCACTCCTGTATCCAAGAGTTGTTAGTGGCCAGAAAAAGCATTTGAGGCACAACCAGTCCAATTCAACCTAGCCAGGATTACACTTGTCTTTAGATCTCCTGAAAACAAAGCAAAGGTACCTTGGTATCTTTTTTAAAATAATTTCATAATTGGAGAAAAAGAACTCAATATCCTACATGGAAAGACTATTAATGGACAGTTTATTAAATTATGGAACATCAAGGTGATCTTGATTTATATATATTTTTTTCAGTTTTGGATTCGAGATGTCAACCTCCATAGACACTTATTTTGGTTTAGAAAAGTGGAAGAAAATCAAACAAATGTTTGAAATTGCTGACTCACTGGACTGTGGACACATATTTAAGGTTTTCTTGTTTTCCTGTGGTGTTTGTGTGTGTGTTGAACCCAGTCCCTCACACATGCAAAAAAAGAAAAAGAGCTCTGGGCATTTACCCGAATGAATACAAACCAGGCTACATTAAAGCTACCAGCACAACCATATTCATTGCAGTATTATTTACCATAGTTAAGATATGGAACACATCTAGATGCCCTGCAGTGGATGAATGGAGCAAGAAAATGTTGTTTATATACACAATGGAATTCTATGCTTCTTTCAGGAAGAATGACACTGCCCATGTTTTTTTTCTTTTTTTTTTATTGTGATTAAGTGATTACATAATTTCTGGAATTTCACAGTATTGTGGAATAATGATGCTCATTTAAAGTCACAAGTTCATTCTAACTTTCCTGGAGCAAATTGTCTATCACAGTCTGTAACATATAACAGTGTTCACATGTTATACACCATACATGTGATCAGCAGCATGGGGATATTTAGTAGTGGTTCAACCAGATGAGTGGGAGTTCTTTCTTAAGTCCTGTTAGTTTTGTCGTATCACCTAACATTTTGGATTTAGCATCCACTTATCAGGGAGACCATGTACCATGTGTCTCTTCGTTCTTGGCTTACCTCGCTCAACATGATTCCTTCTAGCTC
>NW_012267243.1:19000594-19009768 GCF_000151885.1 Dipodomys ordii | reverse complement strand
GGGGGCGTGGGCGGGAAGGGCTGGGAAAGTCTCTCCACACCTCGGTAAAGAAGAGTCACAAAGTCACACTAACAGCTCAGCCAGACCGCAGGCAGAACAGGAAGACTTGTGCGTCTTCAGTGCTGGCCTGCTTAGTAACAAACCATAAATTCAGCTCACACCCAAAACCGTTCCAATGGCCTGCCACAGTCCATCTGCCCCACAAGAAGCATTTACAGATTACAAACACTGCTTCTAGGCGATCTGTCCATGAGTGCATAAATCGCCTGAAATGTGAGCTGTGCCTCAGAGACTAAAACTGCCTCCGTTTTCTTGAAATCTCCATCTCCCCATTGTCAACAGCGTGGGTTCAGAGCCCACGCACTGCTATTGCCTCAAGAACATGTGTGACTGATCGAAACGTCTGCTGCTGGCATCACTGTGACCCTCAAGCTCACCTCAACCGGCCCCGGCGGCTCACGCCTGTCATCCTAGCTACGCAGGAGGCTGAGATCTGAGCACCCAGGGTCAAAGCCAGCCAAGATAGGAACATTTGTGAGGTTCTTATTTCCAATGAACCTTCGGAAAATGGGAAGTGGAGCTGTGCCTCAAAGTGTGGAGCACTAGCCTTGAGCAAAAGAGCTCAGGGACAGCGCCCAGGCCCTGACTTCAAGCCCCACGACTGACAAAAAATGTCACCTCAATGTAAAGAAAATCAGTCACTTTCCCTTTGCAACATTTCAGTCAGGAAGGCTAATTCACCATCACTCAAGCATAAAAAAACAAACAACCCCAGAATAAATGCATATTCTCTTGCTGATAATAATTGGAAGTCAAAACCTAGTTCTTAACCTTGTCAGTAAGTAAACACTATTTGAAAGTTTGCAGAACAAAGTTCAATTTCTTTGGGAAAAGTAGATGGTGGAGAAGACAGGAAATGCTATAAGATCTAATAGGATGTGTCAAAGCAGACCAACAAGACAAAAACAGCCATTACCCTGTGCTGTGCACGGCCCCCCGGCTGATTCTGAGGGCTGTGGTGCTCTGGCCTCGACCCCGTGGGCCGACAGAGTGTGTCTGGGCGCCCAGGGTAAGAAAAACAGGCAGGTGACATCACCCCGCTTCACTCAGCGTGACAGAGGATTGGGTGAAAGTTTTTGGTAAATCCCCTCGGGGCTGTGGAACAAGAATGCAGGCCAGAGCGCCAAGGAAGCAGACATTTCCACAAGCCTGGCTTTCTTCTCATGTTCTTTGCCTTATGTCTGTTTTCTGTTAACCTTGAAATCTTAACCAACCTTAATAACAGTGTCAAATCTCACCGCTGTCAACAAAATCTTATCCATGAGATATAAGAATTGGCTAATGTACAGTAATCACTGTACAAAACATATTCCATATACAGATGTATATCTGCTTCTTATTAGCATGTATGTATGAATTGTACCAGGTTCCCACCCCTCATGCTCTCCACCCGCATTCTCATGCAGGTGCATTGAGGATTACGACTGTATTTGCTGATGGCCATGGCCTCCAAAGCCACTTCTGCCAACCCAGAAAGGTCATCTTCAATGTACCGTGACTTTAAAGTATTAACATCACTACTCCTTTTTTTTGGGGGGTCGTGGGGCCTGAACTCTGGGCCTGGGCACTGTCCCTCAGCTCTTCAGCTCAAGGCTAGCCCTCTACCACGTGAGCCACAGCGCCACTTCTGGCTTTTTCAGCTTATGTGGTGCTGAGGAGTGGAGCCTAAGGCCTCATGCATGCAAGGCTCTACCACTGAGCCACCTTCCCAGCCCTCACTACCCCTTTTGTTAAATAAACATGCAATTATGTCCCTTTCAGATTATTTTTATTGATAGCTTTTCAAATAAATATAAAAATGTTTATTGTTGGGGCTGGGAAGGTGGCTTAGTGGTAGAGCACTTGCCTTGAGCTGAAAAGCTGAGGGACAGCGCCCAGAGTTCAGGCCCCACGACCGACCCAAAAAAAATGTACCTTATCAAAATAGTAACTGTGAGCAGCATGAGTCGCAAAAATTGTATTTGCTTTTATTTTAATATTCTGTAGGCTCAGAATTCAAAATATGCATTAGCTTCATTGACCTCTGCCTGGAGCGTGATCATACAGCATCTGACTACAATGCAGAAGAAAGCGTGTGTGGAACAGATGCAGGAGGGAGGCCCACTAGCTTGGTGGTATAAACTGCACTCCTGAGAGCTCATCTCAGGTGTTAAGGTATGTGGGGAAGAGCCTCACAATATTCTTCCAGTCTGAATCGTCAAGCTATGGACGGATCCTGGTGTGATTTCAGCCAGGTGGCATCCACTAAGATAAACTTCAATTTTGTTGTGCCTGTCCACATGGAACCAGAGTGAACTATGGCTTGATAATTGCTTGCATTCCTGAAATGGTAGACGCATGGATCGTTTCGCTCGCAAATCCATAGAGTGCAAGGTTGGTGGATTTTGAAACATTTCTTTGTGACATGTATTTAGTAGGGGCAGTAAGGCAGTGACAATTACAATGACATTTTATTGATTTTCTCAGTGTCAGAAGAGATACAGGTAGGGGTCAGGATTGAATCCATCTTTACCCTTCTCCAAGACTGTAACCATTTTTAGTCTAAATATAAGATGCTATTTAGAATAGTACAATGGAACTTCTTTTATTTGTACTCTGTAAATCAGGTGGAAATCTGTGTTTCTGGACAGTAATATTTATTGATCATTTTTTTCCAGGTAGTTCTCATACTTAAATAGTATTTAAAAACAGCTGATTACATTACAAAACATCATTCCTCTCAAAAACTACAACTGAAACGTGAGCTTTGTCCTACATGAGCAAGTGCTCTTCCACTCTTGACTGATGCCCCCAAACCTCTCTTCACGTTTTATGGGAGCAAGGTAGAAGAAGGCAGCCTACAGGGAAAGGTGGTGCTGACCAACACTGGAGTGGAAACAGACTTTCCACGGTGTCTGTCAGGCACAAAGTGAAAACTCAAAGCAGGATAGGTCTGGTATTAAAGTCTTTATGATGGAAGTGGCGCTGTAGCTCAAGTGGTAGAGCGCTAGCCTTGACCTGAAGAGCTGAGGGACAGCGCCCAGGCCCAGAGTGCAAGAAGTCCCACAACCAACCAATATATATATATATATATATGTAAAATAAAGTCTTCACTAGTAATTAATCCCAATCCTGAATTGGATATAATAACGTGAAAATGAATAGCAGAGTTAGTTCCTATCTCCTTTCCTACACACAGAGCTATCGTCATGACCTCACCCTTCGCTCTGTTGCTCATGTTTTACCAGTTAACACGCTGACACCATTCCCCCCTACGATGTCATCATACACTTTCTAAAACAGAAGTATTCTTTCACAGAATTAGAAAATACTTATCAACATCTGCAAATTAAACTAATGCAATGGACTAGGTAAGGGTTTTGGAAAAGGAGCTTAAAATCAAAGAACTTTGCAACACAAGGAAACCATTCTTTGAAGTCGGAGGACTATTAGCATATGGCTACAAACAGCAGGTTTTGAAGAGGAGGAAAGCCATTCAGACTAAAATTCCCTACTTCATTGTTTCCTGAAAGGAAGGTCTCACTGTGAATGTTTTCTTCAGAGCCCTGGTGACACTGCTGTTCCGAAGACTGTAGATCAGAGGGTTTAACACCGGTGTGAGTATGGTGTAAAAGACAGACACCACCATGTCCTTCTCAGGGGTGTGGTAGGAGCTGGGGAGCATGTAGGTGTAGATGGCAGCGCCGTAGAAGAGAAGGACCACGGTCATGTGGGAAGAGCAGGTGGCCAGGGCCTTCTTCCTGCCCTCTGCTGACTTCATCCTGTGCACGGTGAGGAGGACCAGCGAATAGGAGGTGGAGATGACTGTGACAGGGATGAGCAGCATGAGGACGCAGCACAGGTACATGAGCGTCTTGTAGAGCGAGGTGTCTGAGCAGGAGAGCTTCAGGACCGCGGGCACCTCGCAGAAGAAGTGGTGGATCTCTCTGGACTTGCAGAATGGGAAGGTCATGGTGACTGGGGTGAGCATGAAGCCGTCCACAGAGCCCAGGACCCAGCAGCCCAGTGCCAGGACCAGACAGGCCTTGCGGCTCAGGAGGACGGGGTACCGGAGCGGATGGCAGATGGCTGCATAGCGGTCATAGGACATGGCAGCCAGGAGGAAAAACTCTGCACCCACAAGTGTCAAATACAGGAACATCTGTACCCCACATCCGGAGACTGAGATTGTGTTTAGACCAGTCATCTGGTCCACGAGCATCTTGGGGACGGTGACAGTGATGTACGCCAGGTCCATGAGGGACAGCTGGCTGATGAAGAAGTACATGGGGGTGTGGAGGCGGATGTCGGAGCGGATCACGGCGATGAGGACGGTGTTCCCAGAGAAGGCCAGCAGGAAGACCACAGACACGACCACACAGAGCAGAGCTGGGTGTCTGGACTGACTGAAAAGGCCCACCAGGATGAAGGCTGACGGTGCAGTGCGGTTGGCCGTCCACATGGAGATGTTTATTTAGTTTCACCTAGATTGGCATGAGAGCTTTGGAGACGGCACGGTGCGGTCCTCCAACTGATCTGCTCTGAGAACATTCTGTGTGTGTGTGTGTGTGTGTGCGTGTGCGTACGTGCGTGCATGTGCATTAACCAGACCGTAGCAGGTAGAGGAGTCCACGTGCCTGTAGCCTTGAAGGGTATAAATCACCTGTAACGTGACAATTTATAGAAATAATATCTATTCACATCTGTGGTCAAAATGGTTGTGAGTCCTAGCAGAGTGGCTACAGTCGACGATGGTGAACTTCGCTGATGGTATTAACACTCTGTATCTGCTGGTACTAGAACTGTGAGAATGGATGTCATGGTAGTTACTTACTAGGTAAACTGCGAAATCAGACTTTCATTTGGAAAATTTCACTTTTGATGTATGCTTAGGGAAACAAAAGAGTCCTAAAAATTCTCAAAGGCATCCGCTGTCTATATAAAAAAATTAGAAAATAATTGAAACAAAATTAGGGAAAAATCCATTCCAACTGAGTGAGTGACCTGTCACCATGCTGTGGTTGGTGGAGCAAGCATCACATTCAACAGTGCTGCTAACAACCCTCGAGGCGAACGGGAGCCAGTCCTGCTGCCGGCAGCTCTCCTATCCCCCACGTTATGTAACTGCGTGATAGAGCAGGACCTCAGCACAGATTTGTGCAGTGTAAATGAAGTACAGTGACATGTGTCTGTGGAATACACAGAGGCAAATGGATGTATATGGTGTTAAGTCACTGAATCACAAGATGGCAAATCAGGGAGGGCTGTCCTTTCCTGTATCTCTGGGGCTCTGAAATGAAATCACTAGATTTGTAGCTTTTGGAGACTTATGTAGTTTGGAAAAGCAAGGCAGGAAAATAAAGAGCAGACAAATACAAATTAGATGAAAACCCCAAGAGACTGGCCTTTCCCTTTCTTAAAGAAGCACCGAGTGTTAGCGTTGAGCACGAAGCAAAAACGAAGGCAGAATCCCAGCAGGGACACAAACAAACTAAAGACAAGCATGCAGAGGACCTACGGTCGCACCCCAGCTGGCATGCCGTGAAGATAAAATTGAAGGAGACACAGGCAGAGGCACCCAGCACTAGCACCGGAAAGGAGCAAGACGTCAGCCGGGGAGATGATTTTGACTTTTCTTTCCCTGAACCAATATCTATTCCCCATTTCCTCCTCTCTACAAGCAAGCACCACACTGAGGCTCAGCACGGACCCAGTCGGAGACTCAGATGAAAACCCTGGCGGTGGCTCTGCACTCGGAGAGATCAACGGTCTCGTAAAATAACCCCAGCTGCTACGGGGATAGCTATGGGTTCGGGTAGGGCAGTCAGCGCTGAGCCAGCGCCTCTGTCTTCTCCACTGCTTCCAATACTAGCAGAGGGCCAAAGAGAATTTTGGATTCTGGACATGGCTTGGGAATTAGTCATGGTAAATATTAAATTTCCACAGGAAGAAAATAGTATCTTCTCTTTTACGGAGTACTTTAGCAATGGTAATAATAGAGGGATACTTCAGAAACGGTCCTGAGTACCCAAAGCATTTTAATTCATTTTTTGTTATCGCAGAGGTGATGTGTGGAGGGTTACAGTAACGCAGGTCAGAGAGAGTCCATATCTTCTGGAGCGATGTCACCCCTCCCTTGCTCTCTCTTGGTTTTTCCCCTCCCATCATCCCCCCACCCCACCCCATGTTGTATAGTTCATTTTCAACAGTGTCTCCTGAGCACCACGGCTGGTTTTGGTTACCATTTGTCCCTCAATTTCCCCACTGACCCTCCCAAACACAGATAACAAACAAGACAAAAGGAAAAGAAAATAAAAACAGCAACAAGGAAAAAGCCTCTTGCTTTCAATTCCTGGAGCTCACTTTGATAAATACTATTTTCTATGACCATATCCACAGAGCTATGGAGCTTGTGTTCTCCTAGGCATAGTCTCTTTTGGTCTCACTCTGGTGTGTGAACACCAAGAGACCAATGTGCCAAAAATATCTGATACTCATAACAATTTCCCAGACTAATTCTGATATCAACTCATTCACAGTCCCATGTTCTGAGATGCTGAGGGTGTCAGACCACATTATCAGTGTCTGCTGCTTTATTTTGTCAGTTGTGGGGCTTGAACTCTGGGCCTGGGCGCTGTCCCTGAGCCCTCACCTCAAGGCGAGTGCTCTGCCACTTGAGCCACAGCAGCACTTTTCTGGTGGTTTATTGGATAAGAGTCTCATGGACTTTCCTGCCCGGGCTGGCTTTGAACTGAGATCCTCAGATCTAAGCTCCTGAGTAGCTAGGATGACAGGCATGAGCCACCAGTGCTTGGCTTGCTGCTTTATTTTAAAGGTTCAAAAATCTGAGAAATTGGGCTGGGGATGTGGCTCAGTGGTAGAGCACTTGTCTAGCATGCACGAAGCCCTGGGTTCGATTCCTCAGTACCACATACAGAAAAAAGCTGGAAGTGGCGCTGTGGCTCCAATGGTAGAGTATTAGCCTTGTGCAAAAGGAGCTCAGGGACAGTGCCCAGGCCCTGAGTTCAAGCCCCAGGACTGACACAAAAAAATCTGATAAATTTTAGAAGTTGGACATAGGTAGGCAAATGGATGACAGATAGATGATTTTTAGACAACAGGTAAATAGATGGACAGGAGGTGATGGACGGATACATGATAATACAGATACTACAGTCAGACATACAGATATGAAGGGATGGAAGCACATCGGTAAGTAGCAGATAGGCAGATAGGTTTCTTTTACCAACGTCTATCCCACTGCAGATGGACACTTTCCTCTATAAAATGTAAAGCTTTCAAAAAACTACAAACATGGGCTGGGAAGGTGGCTCTGTGCCTTGCATGCATGAGGCCCTGGGTTCGATTCCTCAGCACCACATAAGCAGAAAAAGCTGGAAGTGGCGCTGTGCCTCAAGTGGTAGAGCGCTCGCCTTGAGCTGAAGAGCTGAGGGACAGCGCCCAGGCCCAGAGTTCAAGACCCAGGACCGACAAAAAAAAATACAAACATGCTGCTTGGTTAATCTCCATTTATGGACCAAGTAGGAAGGAGCAGAGGTGACGGGCACGCAGGCAGCGGCCGGCCGCCGTGGGAGCGGTGGAGGCACGCGGGCAGCGGCTGGCTGTCGAGAGATGTGTTGGAAAAATCACTGCCACATTTTGGCAAATAAAAGCATTGTCACCAAGCCACACAAGACAGTGCAGACAGATCGCCAGGCGGACAGGGGCGCCGTCCTTCCTGCTCTGAACCGTCTGTCAGCCCGGCTGACTGAACTTCTGATCTGTAGCTGAGTACCATTAACGTGGGGTTATGAGCTGTGCTGGGAGCGTAACGCAAAACCACAACCGCAGCGACAGCCTGAGCCTGAGCACGGTTCCCATGTTCTATGATCCTGCACTCTCCTGCATGGTTCTTGATGGTCTATGATCCTGCACTCTCCGGCACGGTTCTGATGGTCTATGATCCTGCACTCTCCTGCATGGTTCTGATGGTCTATGATCCTGCACTCACCTTGGGAGAATGCAGCACTCTGTCATCTTATTTTCTGCTACACACAGTACAAAGCTGGTTGTAGGCTGACATCACACAGGATTTGTGCTGGCAAAGAGAGAAGCACTCACAAAAGCTCCTCTTCACTTTGTCTAGCGTGTGTCTGTTTCTCCAAGCAAACCAATTGTATATGGACTTATTATTGGGCCTGTGTTTCTGCAGTTATTGTAGCCTTCAATGGCATCTGCCATGTTGAGCAGTATCAGTCACTTTCCCCCAGTAAAATTTTAGCCTCAGAAAATCTAATGTACAAACCTAGGAACATAAAAAGGAAACATCGCATTCTGCTTACAAATAATTAAAAATAAAAACCTAGTTCTCCCTACGCTGAAAGAAACCACAAATGCTCCGCGAAAGCTTTGAGAAGCAGTTTCTCTTTCCTCAGGAGACGCAGATGAAAGAGAAAACGCAAGAAGACCATGTCAATAGCAAGCAATGCAGAGAAGCTTGCTGCCCAGTCTCGACAGCGATTACCTTCTGCCTGCAGCGCGGTCTCCCGCCTGCCACCTCTCCAGCAAATCTGCTCCAGCCTCGTCCACACAGACTCAGGGACGGCGTCCGGGTTATATGTGCAAGAGCTGGACCGTGACGTCACCCCTGGGTTTACTCTGAGAGTTAGAGGCCGGGTGGAAGTTTTTGATAATAAATTCCTTTGGGGACATGACTAGGAATGTAGTGAGAGGGCTGAAGAAGGTAATAGCATCTCTATCAGAGAGTGCTGGTTTTGTTTCTTGTCAATGATGGCGGCGGCGGCGACAACGGTGGTGGTCATGGTGATGAGGAGGAGGATGTGGAGTTACACTGCCATAGGCAGGTTCTGAGTCTACCCCGGGCTTCTGGGTCAGGGCACCGCTCATTCTGTTCTGCCTTTGTTGGTCCCCATTCCCCCTCCCATCTAGCTTTTACCCGTCTTACTGTTAAACTCGAAAGCTGTACCACAATAAAGAATCTTGTCAAATCACACATTTTAAATAAAACTTTTTTTTAAAATTTTTTATTGTAAAGATACTATACAGAGGGTTACAGTTACATGAGTGAGGTAATGAGTACACTTCCTCTTGAACATTGTTAGCCCCTCCATTGTT
>NW_012267243.1:18982837-18995174 GCF_000151885.1 Dipodomys ordii | reverse complement strand
CTGTGGTCCGGGTGTTGGGGTAGGGAGTCTAGGTCAGGGTCTGGGGATTCCCTCCAGCTCCCTGTCCCCTGTGAAGTACTCACCCTGGAGCTGGTTGTTTCTGTGTGGTGTAGGTCGTCAGTTGTTGTTGCAATCCGAGTTCAGTTGGGGTGGTTGTGGGCTGGGTTGGGTGGCCCCTGCCGGGTCGTTGCGATCGCGATCTGGTGGGTGGTCTGCTGACAGGTTCCTTTGTCGCGCTGCTGGTGCCGGGCGGCTTTGGCGGGATGGAGCCTCTCCGCTCCGGTGGAGAGTGAGGGGCGGGGGTGGGATCCTCGTGGAGAATCCCGGCTGGTAGGTTTCTCTGTTCCTGGCGATCCGCTGTTCTGCGAACCGGTACCTGGTGATCTGCGAGCGGCCCCCTGTGTCTCTGGGGCTCCGGCAGCCCCCGCCCAGCCGGCTGGCCGGCGGCTTGGCGCACTGCCGCGCGGCCAGTAAAGGTTGGGGGAGGGGTCTTCGCTCTTCTCTGTTCTGAAATTCTTCTTTTCCTCTCTTTCTTTTTTTATTTTCCACCTCTGGTTTTTCTCTGAGTGTTCGTCTTTTTGTTGTTGTCGGTCTCTTGGGGAGATTAAGCGTTGGAACTCGAACTCTCTTTGTGGTTGGAGAGAGCTGTGGCGTTTCCCTACTGCCCTGTCGCCATCTTCTAAATAAAACTTTTAAAAATTATACATTTGTTACGTTTAAGTAAGAGCCCAAAGGCGTTACCATTCAACCAATCAGCTATGAACACAGGCAGCTATGAACACATCAGCCTCCCTCCCCGCCTGCCAGCCAAAGCCTGCCATTCCCTCACTTCATGGACTATGCGTGGAATATTAGGACTGCCTTCTCCCCGCCTTCCTCCTCTCGTGAAATACGGAAGTTGGCCAATGTACAACAATCACTTAAAATACTTTCTGTGTGTGTATGTGTAACTTCTTAGTAGCACACATTACTTAAGTGGTTTAATTAATCACTAGGTGTTTTCAACACGTTTGTTCTTTGATCAAGTTCATCCTACGGAACATTCTTATCCTCCTTGTTTTGAAAACAGTTTTAATGGGTTCCACTTTTTCATACATGCGCAATAGTATCTTCATTTACCTCCCAGTAACTTTTTTGGCATCTGATTATGTTTCCTAGGTGTAAAATCTGACACTCAGAGTTCCACCAGTGTGTTATTCTCAACACCAGCAACCAGTGCCATGGTAAGAGTAAACTACGTGTCATCTCTACATTTCTGTCTTGCCTCCTCTTCCTACATGAATGACAGCACACTTTCCTAATACACACATCCATGATTCTTTATCATGTATTCCATTTTAATTTGTTTTATTTTAATCAAAACGTACAGAAGGGCTGGTGGCTCAGTGGTAGAGTGCTTGCCTTCCATGCGTGAGGCCCTGGGTTTGATTCCTCAGCACCACATAAGCAGAAAAAGTCGGAAGTGGCACTGTGGCTCAAGTGGTGGAGCGCTAGCCTTGAGCTGAAGAGCTGAGGGGCAGCGCCCAGACCCAGAGTTCAGGCCCCACGACCAACAAAAAAGAAGTATAGAAGAATGTAAGAAGCCAAACTGGTTCACTAATAATTTGAAAATCATTTCTAATAGTTGGTCTGATAGTTCCCAGCATTCAAAAAGCTGAAGTGTTAGAATTGTGAGCTGCGGCCCTCCTGGACCATGTGCTGAGTTCTAGGCCAGTTGAAGCAAAAATAGCAAAATGATCCATGTTGAAAACTAAAATTGTGCCCAGCTCTAGAGAAGTGGCTCCAATTTGTTTTACTTAGGGTGGAGGGGTCCGTTTCCAAAATTAGGCAAATTTCTTTCCTGCACTACCACACACTTGTCAGTGGGATGGAGAGAGCATTAGCTTGGCTTACATGGGAAAGACAGCATCTGTCAGCCTCATTGGCTGTGTTGTGTGTGTGTCTGTGTGTATCTCTCTCTGTGTACGTGGTGTGTGTGTGTGCATGTGTGTATCTGTGTCTGTATCTCTGTGTATCTGTGTGTGTGGTGTGTCTGTGTGCACGTGTATCTCTGTATGTGTCTGTGTGCATGTGTCTGTGTGTGTGTCTTTGTGTGGTGTGTGTGCATGTATCTGTGTGTGCCGAGGGGTGTGCAGGTGTGTGCACGCACAGCACAGGGAGCGGCCGAGGGGTGCGCAGGTGTGTGGCTATTTTAGGAATGCATGACAGGAGGGAAAGTACAGCAGTGGCAAGTCCAAAATCATTCTACTAGTGTCTCCAGTATCAGGAGAAAATGTTGAAGATGCTGAATCTTTCTCCCAGGGTTCTTACTGTGTTGATAGTATGCTGTCATTTGCATTGGTGGAATTCCTACAACGAGTTCAGATGGGTGCGCAGGCGTGTGCACACATGGCAAGGGAGCGGCCAAGGGGTGCGCATGCGTGTGCACACACAGCACAGGGAGCAGCCAAGGGGTGCGCATGCGTGTGCACACACAGCACAGGGAGCGGCCAAGGGGTGCGCATGCGTGTGCACACAGCACAGGGAGCAGCTAAGAGGTGTGCAGGTGTGTGCACACACAGCAAGGGAGCGGCCGAGGGGTGCGCAGGCATGTGCACACACGGCAAGGGAGCAGCCGAGGGGTGTGCAGGCGTGTGCACACACGGCAAGGGAGCAGCCGAGGGGTGCGCAGGCGTGTGCACACAAGCTAAGGGAGCGGCTGAGGGGTGCGCAGGCGTGTGCACACACAGCACAGGGAGCAGCCGAGGGTTGTGCAGGCGTGTGCACACACAGCAAGGGAGCGGCCGAGGGGTGCGCAGGTGTGTGCACACAGCAAGGGAGCGGCCGAGGGATGTGCAGGTGTGCACACACAGTACAGGGAGCAGCTGAGAGGTGTGCAGGTGTGTGCACACACAGCAAGGGAGCAGCCGAGGGGTGTGCAGGTGTGCACACAGTACAGGGAGCGGCCGAGGGGTGTGCAGGCGTGTGCACGCACAGCACAGGGAGCAGCAGTGGGGCATGCAGGGGTGTGTGTGTATGTTGGGACTTGAACTCAGAGCTCAGGTTTCATGATGGGTGCTTTACACTTGAGCCACAGCTGCATTCCCACAGTTTGCTTGTCATTTGGAGGTGGAGACCCGCAGATTCTTTTTCTTGGGTTGGCTCTGGGTTTAAGCTAGGGCCACACGCATTAGCCTGCAGTGCTTAGCTACTGATCTTCCTAATACCCCATCCTCATGCAGCTCCACCGCCCTTCTCCCACTAAAACTGTTCATCTTGCTGAGCTGTTCCTAGCAAGGCTGAGCTGCACAGGAAGCTCAGTGGCACAGACGGCTGTGGGGACAGGTGGGGCAGGACAGGACAGGACAGGGCAGGGCCATGGCAGTGAGCCGCTGCTGCTGGCCACGCAGCCCACCACGAATGCTGAGATGTCTCCTTTGTATCCGTGGAGAAATGCTTCATATAAGAATCTGAAGAAGAACTCCCCTATGACCCAGCAATCCCACTTTGGGCACTTACCCAAAGGATCACAACAAGACCATACCAAAGCTACCAGCACAACCATGTTTACTGCAGCATTATTTACCATAGCTAAGATAGGGAACCAACCCAGATGCCCCTCTGTAGATGAATGGATCAAGAAAATGTGGTATATATGCCTCCATCAGAAGGAATGACATTGCCCCATTTGTTAGGAAATGGAAAGACTTGGAAAAAATCATATTAAATGAAGTAAGCCAGGCCCAAAGAAACACAGGTCCCATGGTTTCCCTTATTTGCAATAACTAGTTATGTCTGAGCAAGCAGAGAAGGTCAAAGGCTATGTACATATGCCACATGAGATAATGTTAAGCAAAATGTACCCCAAGACAGGGACACAAGGTGTTTTTTTTCTTCTTTCTTGCCAGTGTTTTTAATGTACTTACAATACACTATGTGATTCTTTTGTTTCTATTATATGTTTTCACTGGATTTGATGCCGGTGTTCTCCACCTTGTATATACATTTTTGTAATTTGGGGAATGGAAGGATATTGCAGAATGCTTAAATGGGGATGCAGGCCGACCCACTGTGATGACGAGATGTACAGGACACTACACTGAAAATGAACTTTACAATGTTGGGGTGGGGGGGCAGGAGGAGTTGGGGAGGGAAGGGATGGTAGGGAGAAAATAAAGGAGGAGGTAACAATGCTTGCTATGAAATGTACTCATTACCATACTCATGTAACTGTAACCCCTCTATACAATCTTTTTTACAATAAAAGATTATTATAAAAAGAATCTGAAGAAGTAAAAGGTCCGGTAACACATATCAACTATGTGTTTATTTGGAAGACAAATTATGTATAATTTATATACAATACAGTATATAATATGCATGTAATACACCTATTTATATATATATATATATATATATATATATGTTTGCTGATGTCATTTGGTCCCCAACATTATACCAAAAATGCCATCATCACTATGCAGTGGCTGAATGAGGAGCAGGTGGACTTGCTAAACTGAGATTTTCAGAAAGCTCGGTCAGGTGCTAGAGGCGTGGCCCAGCAACAAAGCAACGCCAAACAAGAGGGAGGGCCTGAGTTCAAACCCAGCACCTCAAAAGGAAGAATAAAGCATAGTCGACAACACAACTTATATGTCCTTGTTGTTCTCCATTTCTGCTCACTTAAAAAACCAGTAAATTTCCATTTATTAATCCATTGTTTTACTCAGAGTACACTTTGCCTATACGCATGTCTTTAAACATTTTTCATTTGAGTGACTTGACTCACATCGATCTCTGTATTTATTTCACTTGCTCGGACTAGAACCTTCAGAACTGTAGTCAATTATAGAGGGAGAGTAAACACGTTATTCCTTTCTGCTGTTTAGTATATTAGCTATGGTTGGTCACATATAGCCTTTATCGTGGTGAAGTACACTGCCTCTATTCCTACTTTCTTCAGAATTTTTTTATACAAAGGATGTTGAACTTGCTCAAAGGCCTTTTCTCATCTCAATTGCAGTGAGTGTGTTTTTTTTCCCCCTTGATTCTGTTGACGTGGTATCTTACATTCGTTGGTAATCCATCACAATGCATCTGTGAGGAAGCTCATACTCCCCTGGCTGAGTGGGAGGTTAAACCAGAGCGTGACCGGCTCTGGAGAAGGCCACGTTCCACCAGGCTATCCCATCCTCTCACACAGCAACCCCACATCATAGGTGGCAAAATGGTCAACTTGTGGAACATTCTCCATCCCCAAACTCAACTACTACTTGTAACAACTAAAATGAAAACCACACTGTTTCTAGGGCACACAGATGATCTGGATAACGTTTTTCTTGAGATATGATTTCTCATTCGTTCTCTGGCTACAATGATTGCATGTGACACCATCTAATTTGTCTTTCAGCTTCTCCAGTGCAAAGTGACCGTGATGCGGTACACTCACATTCACACGCATGTTCCCTTGGAAGCAGCACAGGCTCTACAAGGACCATGTTTGTTTGGATAACTTTAAACAGTATTTTTTTCTTTCCATTAAACAATTTCCAAATAGCTAGCAATCACAAAATGAAGAATTTCTTTAAAACTTCCTTTGCTATGGAGATGATACATCTTAACTGTATTATCTTGCAGACAAAGTTATAGAATATTGGATGGTGACTGTTTTTCATAAGAGGTTTTCAAAGAGCCCAATGGTTGGCTTACGTCTATGGTTAATTGAGGTCTGGGGACAGATTCCCAAGAGATACTCCTTGATAACTACCCAAATATGGGGCACACAGAAGCTATGGAATAACTTGATCCAGTCCAGATGGTAGTGGGCCTCACACATGTTCTCAAAGACACGAACCTGGGGTGCAGCAGGGATGTAGCTAGGTCTTCTTCAGGACTGTGAGATACCAGTGGGTAGGTTTCTCAAGACAAGAGAAAGAGCTCTGGGATACGGAAAGTGGCCATAGCTACTTGAAGCTACCTCGGCAGCAAAAAAGGGAGTGTAGAGGAAGAATAGTAGCTTGCTTAATAATCAAACCATGGCTTTCTACGCAGGAAGTTAGCAGGAGCTGTTCATTCCATCCCTGAACCATGCATTTGCAGAAGAGACCTTCCAAAAGCAAGAGTGTGAAAGATTGCTTCACGTGAAAAGTAAGGATGCTTTTCTAGCTGAATCACAAGGAATAAAATATATTTCCTCTACAGATGGAAGCAGCAAGAAGTAAACAGTAAGTATCTAGTACAATAGGCGTTGCGTAATTGTCTAGAAGGGCTGAGTGGGTTCTTATTGGAGAGTGGCATCAGCAGAAAGCTCCTGTGTTCTCGTGTGTCCTCAGTCCGTGTCTGGCAGGGGATGCGTGGAGAACACTGGCTGCCTCTCCCGTGGCTCTTCTGCACGGGGTCACATAAACCCAGGTAAAAACGCAGCAGAACAACGCAGGCAAAGGGCTCTTCAGGTTAGTGGATGCTGACACCGCCTATCATTACAGTTACCATTACTGTATTTTTTCATTGGGGAAGGCAATAATGCAGCTTCACCCATGCATTTTTTGTGATTCCTGTACTTTATGTTGGGAATAGCACTATATATATTTTTTTCCCCACAGTACAAAAAACAGCTTGCTAACAATGAAATTATATATTTTATGCTGTTTTAATTCAGAGTTTAAAAAATATTTTAACTGTTATTATAAAGGTGCTGTACAGGAGGGTTGGAATTCTGTAAGTCAGGTAGAGAGTGCATTTCTTTCTGGACAGTATCACCCCTTCCCTTGCCCTCCAATTACCTAAAAAAACCTTGCTCTGCAGTAGGGCAGGGAGAGGTCTCTGCAGGAGCATTCTGCCTACATTCTTATAATAGGGCCTGCTTATTATCATTCTACCAGAACATTCCCAGTTTCTTTGACTGTTAATCACTCTGAATTCAGGCTTGTTCAATGGAAAAAATTGAATATGCTGAGTTATTGGTAGGAAAGGTGACAACTGATAAAGGAAAGGTGTCACCTATTGTAGCAGAGTTAAATTCCCTCTTTTCCTCTGTGTGTGTGGTGTGTGTGTGTGTGTGTGTGTGTGTGTGTGTATAAGGGGTTTGAACTCAGGGCCTGGGTGCTGTCCCTGAGCAATGTTGTTCAAGGCTAGTGTTCTACCACTTAAAGCCACAATTCCACTTCTCGTTTTGAGTGGTTAACTTGAGATAAGCATCTCACAGGGACATTTCTGCCTGGGCTGGCTTTGAACCATGATCCTCAGACCTCAGCCTCCTGATTAGCTGGGATTACAAGCATAAGCCACTAGTGCCCAGCTCTTTTCCTTATTTCTAAGTGAGCCACAATCACTAGCATTATCCATTTGAGGCCTGAAACATGTGTTTTAAAAAATCATCTTTAAGTAGTTGTACAAAGGCGTTGCAATTTAACAAAGCAGTTTATGAATATGAGTCTCTTGATCAGTATCACTCCTTTCAATATTCTCACCTGCCCCTCCCCTCCACACCTCTTCCCCCACTCTTCTTCTTCAACATATGTTGAATTCTTGACAGCATTCATGCGTGTACTTTGACAGAAAATATTTTGTATGCACTGTTTGTGCTTCATTTAGTCAAGATTGTTTATATGACTGCTTAAATTTATGTTTGGATTATAATTTTTGTATATTACACTAGGTTTCATCAATAGTTATTATTATTTTAAAGCAGTCAAATAAACCTCATAGATCAAATAAGAATGCAAACATCGATTTCCTGTTTGCAAGATACTGATAAAATCAAGATATTCCAAATGAAAACACAGGATTCACTTTTGCCACATAGTCTATAAAATTTATAGTATTTTCGATATGAAAAGATCACATACCTAATCTTCACTGTGAAACAATGACTTCATACTTGAGAGAAGGTTCATATAAGCATAGAAACATGAATAATTGATTCTCAAGTTACATGCCAGATAGTGCTGGAAGTTTATCATTTGTAGTGGATATTATTTTGCAGTTTTATGAATGTCTACTTCCAATTCTACTTATACTTATTGAATCTACCATAGTTACTACCCCTTGTATGTTAATTTGTACTGTATTTTACATGCTATAAACGAGCAGCATGGATGATAACTTTGGAGGCCATCTCTCCCATCATTTCACTCTCCCGGGGGTAACAAGCTGCATGGTGATAGACGGACGCACCATCAGCTGGGAAGACAGAGGTAAGAGCCACTGGAAAAGCAGCCCGGGACCCAGAGGCACCCAGGGTCTCTGGTATCTGAAGGAAACAAAATACTCAAAGTACAGATTGTTGCCAAAAGTGCTTGTGACTATTCCCTGCAAATGACACTTAGAGCTCTCTTCTCTGTCAATCACATGTGATATGTTAGCTTTATTGTCTCAAATTCAAGAAGGCATAAAAACATAAAATGGGATACAAGTATTTAAAGAATAGTATCAATAGTGAGCATAACACTTCAAGCATTTTTCTGCATAAAAAAGAAAAAGCATTCATGTTAATTTTCAAGATACACAAATGAGGCTGGGCACCGATGGCTCTCATCTGCAATCCTAGCTACTGGGGAGCCTGAGATCTGAGGACCGTGGCTTGAAGCCAGCCTGGACAGAGAAGTCCCTGTGAGACTCTTACCTCCAACTAACCACTCAAAACCCAGAGCGGGGCTGTGGCCCTAGCCGTGAACAAAAAGCTCAGGGACAGTGACTAGCCTTCAACCTACCAAAAAATACATACATTGATTCACTGATTGAGGATTGGGTGTTTGTGAGGTATTCCTCTTTAGACAGATGAGAAGGTAAGTCTTCACCTGTCCCGAGAAGAAGCAATGTATAGTGGCCTTACGACAGCATCTCTGCCAATAAAGGATCTTGAAAGCCATTTATAGGGCTTTATCCAACACCTCTAAAATGTTTTAATAAATTTTTTAATTTACAAATTGACACAAAACTGTTTCTTAGGTGAATTAAAAAGAATATTCAAGTGACAAAAAAGTTTAAAATCATTCTCAGAATCAAATGCAAAGGCTGAATAGAACATAAATTGTGGAGTAAAATGCAATGATGGAGGAAGTGACCTACACCACCTGGCTGGATGTTCAGGGGATGCTCTGGGTGGGGAGGTATAGGAAGGCGAGACGCAAGGAGGTCAGAGCGGTGCCAGTGCTCTGGCCCTCAGCTTCCTGGCAGCCAGGATTCCAGGTGTGAGCCACTGGTACCCAGCTCAGTGAAGCATCTTTTATTTGGGTGAAATTAGTCATCAAATTGAATTTTTAACTATATATACATAGAGCCTTCTTGCTGCAGCTGAAATAGTTCAATTATCAAATCAACAGAATATCTATGGGTAGCTTTCTCCTGGGATCTCTTTGGATTTTGTTAAGGTTACAAGTCCCAGGATAACAGATTTTCTGGTTAAGTTTTATTTCTCGGCCGGGGATGTGGCTCAAGTGGCCGGTGGTGTGGTGAAGGTCTGAGTTCAAACCACAGGACTGCAAAAATAAAAAAATAAACAAAAAACAAGGGACCAATATCTTACTGTACATTAAGATAAAAATATGAGGCAAAATTTATTGACAAGAGATTGTTTTCAGCCAAAAGAACTAAAAATACTCATTTGTCTAAATCAAAATAACTGTAGGACATGACTTTTTAAATTTCTCGGTGGAATTTTGTTTAAATGGTCACTTTTCTGGGAACCTTTAGTTTTAGAATCCTGACTTTAAGTAAATGAAAGAAGAGATACTGAGAAACGAATCCTGTCAGCCAAACACCTAATTCTCCATATTATTTTGCCTTATCAAGTTTTCAGTTAAAACAAAAAAAAGCAAATGAGAACATGAACCCGCAGAACAAAACATCAACCGATTTCATCCTCCTGGGGCTCTTCCCTGGCTTCAAGTATCCTAACCTGCTGATCCTCACGGTTCTCCTCATCTACACCATTGCCTTTGCTGGAAATTCCATCCTGCTCCTCCTCATCTGGCTGGACTCCCGCCTCCACACCCCCATGTACTTCCTGCTCACTCAGCTGTCCATCATCGACCTGGCCTACATCTCCAGCACAGTCCCCAAGACCGTCACCAACTATTTCACAGGGAAGAAAAGTATTTCCTATTTGGCCTGTGCCTCTCAGATGTTCTTCTTCCTCACCCTTGGCCTGGCCGAATGCATCCTCCTGACCCTCATGGCTTATGACCGCTATGTAGCTGTCTGTAATCCCCTGAGATACACAGTGCTCATGAGCCCCAGAGTCTGCCTACAGATGGCTGTGGCAGCCTGGACTGGTGCAGTTCTCGCAGCCCTTGTCCACACGGTCTATCCAATGCATTTCCCTGTCTGTGGCTCCCGGGAGATCAGTCATTACTTTTGTGAGATGCCTGCTATTCTGAGAATGTCTTGTGTCGACACATCAGTCTATGAGATGGTCAAATTTGTCTCCACCATTATCTTTCTCCTGGTCCCGTTTGTTCTCATTCTGGCCTCCTATGTTCTCATCTTCCTCACTGTCCTTAAGATGAACTCTCGCAATGGGAAGAAGAAAGCTCTGGCTACCTGCTCCTCCCACCTGACTGTGGTCAGTCTCTACTTCGGCCAGGCCATCTTCATCTACATGACCCCCAGCTCATCACACACGCCGGAGCAGGACCAGATAGGAGCCGTGCTCGGCACCATCGTGACCCCCATGCTCAACCCCATCATCTACAGCTTGAGGAACAAGGAGGTGGTGGGAGCGCTGCAGAGATGCACGGGAAGGTGCTGCGGGGAGGAGCAGCCCCTGTTTCTACAGTGCTGTTCTCAGAAACGCGCCAGCCTCAGTCTGAAGACTACCCATGGCCAATTTTAATCCTGAGACAGTTTTTTTTCATATTGGAAATAGAACACTGTATGTGTAAGAGAAAAGGTGGCAGGGTTTATGTCCGTTGACCCAGATTTGTTTTAGTCCCACAGTGGTGGATTTCATCGAGTACAATATTAGTGTCACTTGTTGGCCTGCTAGTCTGACAAGTCCTGTATGGATAGTGGGTGGATTTTTGGACAATGATATCTGTGTAGAGATACATATTCTCTATCTCCTTTCTGAGCTTTGACAAGATCCAGCAATGATTTGATGTTCTAGAAAGGAAAGACTTGGCTTATGTTTGCAATGTAAAAAGCATCTTATCTATTCTTTCATTCATTCACCTGTTCACCCTTGATGCCCATCACTCAGTCTTCCCAGTCCAAAGAAAACCCAGGTCCTTATAAATCTTCCTATATAACCATCCCTTTGTCCAAATTCGTTTTCCTTCTAAGTTAAAATACGTAAGTAGATGCATGTAATTAGAAACCAGAGAGGAGAATTTAGGGAGCTATTTTTTTTAAAATACCAATTTCTTTTTTCTTTTCTCCTAGATGCAAGGCTATATGTGTAATAATCAAATAAGGGCGAACAGGACCTCAAATAAAGGATATCAGTATAGCAACACCCAAACATGGTTAAGTCTTGTTATTAGAACATTTAAAGTTCTCTCTGTTGTAGTTGTTTGAGAGATGCAATCACTCATTTTAATCTGTAGTCGCCTATAACAGCGCCTTCTCCCATCCGGCTTCTGAGCCAGCCGCACACCTCCCCTCTGCGATGCCACGGGGAAAACTCTCCCCCTCACAAGTCCGTCTTCAGTCTTGCGGGACCCAGGAGCCGCTGCTCTTCCTGGGAATTCTGTGTGGGGCTCCCATTGCGGGACTTCACGTGTGATGAATACTGTTCCTTCTGTACTTGGGTCTTCCAGGCTCGTTCCTGTTGTCTTACTGTGTGTCATGCTCTGTGAGACTCACTGTCATCCCATTATACTGTATATGCTTTACTGCATTGCGTGTGTGTGCGTGCGTGTGTGTGTGTGTGAGAAGAACACTCTTTCTGGGGCTGGGAAGGTGGCTCAGTGGTAGAGCGCTTGCCTTGCATGCATGAGGCCCTGGGTTCGGTTCCTCAGCACCACATAAGCAGAAAAAGTCGGAATTGGCTCTGTGGCTCAAGTGGTAGAGCGCTCGCCTTGAGCTGAAGAGCTGAGGGACAGCGCCCAGAGCCAGACAGAGCTCAAGCCCCACGACCGACAAATAACAACAGCAGCAACAACAACAGCAACCATAAAACCACCAAAAACGATCTTTCTAGAGCTAAGTGTGCGGGCCTTCGATCACTTACTCGGTGTGCGCGTGCGCAGGCGTCGCTCCGGGGCGAGGTCTGGGCTGACGGGTGTTACAGCTGACCGCGCGGGCGGC
Source organism: Dipodomys ordii (assembly GCF_000151885.1). NCBI lineage: Eukaryota > Metazoa > Chordata > Mammalia > Rodentia > Heteromyidae > Dipodomys > Dipodomys ordii. The sequence continues at coordinate 18,982,946 of NW_012267243.1, read as the reverse complement.
TCGACGCCTCACCCCTCCACCGAGGCCAGCCGCCGTGCTGAAGAGCGCCTCCCCGGCCTCGCGCATGCGCGCCTCACCCCTCCACCGAGGCCAGCCGCCGTGCTGAAGA
>NW_012267243.1:18974517-18981832 GCF_000151885.1 Dipodomys ordii | reverse complement strand
GGGGGGGGAAGGGGGAGAGACAGAGAGAGAGAGGAGAGAGGAGAGGGAGAGGAGAGGGAGAGAGACAGAGAGACAGACAGAGACAGAGGAGAGACACACACAGAGACAGAGGGGGAGAGGGAGGAGAGCACGCTACAGACCAATCTCTGATGAATGTAGAAGCAAACTTCCCAGTAAAATACTTGCTAGCTGAACTCAACAACTAAGCACAGACAAGCCAGCCACGTCAAGTTGGTCTCACCCAAGGGATGAGAGGCAGATCCAACATGTGTAAATCAACAAATGCAACGCAGATCATAAAGAGACAAGAACAAGAATCCCCTGATCATCTCAACAGGTGAAGAAGCCTGACAAAATCCAACAGCATTTTATGTTAAAAGCTCTAGGGAAGATAGGGACAGAAGGATCAAACCTTAATTTAATAAAGGCTATATGCAAAAACTTAGCATTCTGCTAACTGATGAAAGACTGAAGCCATTTCTTCTGAAGTCGGGAATAAATCAAGGATGTCCACTCTCTTCACTGTTATCGGAATAGTCCTGGAATTCCTAGTCAGAACAGTAAGGCAAGAGGAAGAAGGAAACCAGATCCAAACAGGAGAGAAAGAAGTCAAACCGTCCATGATCACAGGTGAAATGATCTTATATCTAACGGGCCTGATGACCATGTAATTGTAACCCCTTTGTACGGTATTTTCACAATAAAAAAATAATAAAGCGCCTGATAATTCTTAAAACAAACACCTTCAGCAAATTAGCAGAATAAGGAGATGAAGGACCTCTATAACGAAAACTATAACTCTGTAAAGACTAAATTGAAGAAGACACCAGGAAGTCTCAAGACCTCTCATGTTCATGGATTTTTAGAATTAACATAGTGAAAATGGCCCAGCTGCCAATGGTGATGCACAAATTCGGTGTAGTGCTCACCAAAATACCAATGTCACTCTTCACAGAAACTGAGAAATCAAAACTCTTCATAGAAACTGAGAAATCAATCCAAAAGCACCAATGGCCCACATAGCCAAAATAATCATGAGCAAAAATACCAGTGCTGGAGATATTAAAATTCCTGACTTTATACTGCAGAGCCACAGTAACAAAAACAGGTTGGTGGTACTGGCACAAAACAGACATGAAGATCAATAGAACAGAGTGGAAAACCCAGAAATAAACACACTCACCTAGAGCTATGTATGTTAGGACAAAAAAGATAGTTTCTTCAATAAATCATATTGGGAAAATTGGACATCTATTTGTAGAAGACTGAAAGTGGATCCTGTCTCTCACTTTGTGAAATATCAACTCAAAGTGGATCAAAAACTTCAGAATAAGACCTGAAACCCTGAACTTCTACAGGAAGATAAGTGAAAACATTGGAACTTGTTGGACTAGACAGTTTTTTAAAACAATTTCAATGGCTCAGCTAATAAAAGACAAATGGGTCGGGCGCCAGTGGCTCACGCCTGTCATCCTAGCTACTCAGGAGGCTGAGATCTGAGGATCACAGTTCAAAGCCAGCCCAGGCAGGAAAGTCCGTGAAACTCTTATCTCCAATAAACCACCAGAAAACCGGAAGTGGTGCTGTGGCTCAAGTGGTAAAGCGCTAGCCTTGAGCTGAAGAGCTGAGGGACAGCGCCCAGGCCCAGAGTTCAAGGCCCACGACAAAAAAAAAAAAAAATGGACTGTATCAAGCTAAAAGGCTTTTGATGAGTGAAGATACAGTCACTATGCTAAAAAGACAATCTACAGAATGGCAGAAGGCCTTTTGCAAGAATATAATTACCAGAATATACAAGGAGTTGAAAAATGTAAATGCCTGAAGAATCAGTAACTGGGTAAAGGAACTAAACAGAAAATTCTCAGAAGAGGTTCAAATTTCCAATCAACACAGGAAATGGTTCATACCCTTGGCCATAGAGGAGATATACATTAAGGTTACATCTTACTCTAGTTGTAATGGTCATCATCAAGAATAAAACAACAAATACTGGAGAGACTGCAAAGAAAAAGGAAACCTAATACATTGTCGATGGGAATTAATGCAACCACTAGTCAGTAGGGAAATTCCTCAAAACACTAAAAATAGAACTGCCTGGGATCTCATGATACCACTGTTAGGCATTTATTTAAAAGATTACAAGTTGGAATGCAAAAAGGCACTTGCACACCCGTGTTCATTTCAGCATTTTCCATACACAAATTATGGAAACAGCCAAGATACCCTACAATGTAATTTTATCCATAAGGAAAAATAATATGTCATTCACAGGGATATAGGTGAACCTGGAAAAAATATTAAATGAAGTCAGACTCAGAGAGACAAAGGGAAAATGTTTTATTTCATAGGTCAAAGTTAGACCTAAAACAATATTAGATATACATATATATGAGACTATGCATATATACATTTGAACTCAAGTCTCATATATGCAGAGGTTGATTTCCATGGTGTAAGCCCTTTGAACAATGGACAGGAAGTGTAACAAAATGAATACCAGGAAGTAGAAAGACGGAGTGAGGGTTGAGTGGGGGAGGGGATGGATGAATAAAGAGAGAAGTAATGGAGAAATATGGTTCTTAACTTACACACATGAAAACGGGACTAAGAAGAGTGAGGCCGGGGCAGAGGGCGGCTCATGATGAAAGGAGTGCACAGATTACAATGTTACCTGAGTTATTCATCAGCGGAGACAATTTCTTGGTTCTTTTGAATACTGCTGCAATAAATGTGGCTGTGCAGATGTTGCTTGGGCTTACCGTTTCATTTGAGAGTGAAAAGAAGTTGGACTTTACTCAGCCATGGCGATAGCCCTATTTTTAACTAGTTGAAGAACTTCCATTGTGTTTTCCATAATGTCTATAATAGTCTACTTTTTCTCTTACCCTAATCAGCAATTGTTATCTTTACTATTTTTTTGGGGGGGTCTGGTCATGGGGCCTGAACTCTGGGCCTGGGCGCTGTCCCTCAGCTCTTCAGCTCAAGGCTAGTGCTCTACCACTTGAGCCACAGCGCCACTTCTGGCTTTTTTCTTTTTGCTTATGTGGTGCTGAGGAATCGAACCCAGGGCCTCAGGCATGCAAGGCAAGCGCTCTACCATTGAGCCACCTTCCCAGCCCCATCTTTACCATTTTAAACCATCACTTTATCATACAGTTTTTATCTTCATTTTCCTTATAAGTGAACCTGAACATGTCTTGGTGAATCCAGTGGCCATTTGTATGTGTTCTTTTGAAAAATGATATTCCAGTAAACAAAAAACTTCTGAACATAAACAGTAGTGAAGGGACAATCTACATACTGGGAGAAAATATTCGCAAGCCATATTTCTGACAAGGCATTAATGTTCAAAATATATAGTGAGTTGAAACAACTCAAAAGAAAGAAAACAATCTGATTATAAAATGGACACGGGACCTGATAGACATTTCTCAAAATCGGATACAATGCCCAACACATTATTAATCATCAAAGAAAGGCAAATAAAACCACTATTTCACACATCCTAAAATGGTAATGACCAAAGCAATGAGAGATCAAGGGACTAATGAGGATGTGGGGTGAAGATAATTCTTGTACACTGTTGGTAAGGATGTATATTGGTATAGAAATGACTGGAAACTGTGGAAGTTCAACTGCCAAAAAACTACCATATAGTCCAGAAATCCTCACTCATTTTTCCTGACTTATGTAACTCTGTACATCACCTTTCTAATAAAAAAAAAGTAGGAACCCCTTAAAGAGAAAACTTCACTCTTGGGAAAAACTCTAAATGAAATGAATCAATATATCAATGAGATACCTACATCCCTATGCTTACTGTAGTACCATAGACAAGAAATAGAGTCAACCTAAGTGTCCATCAACAGACAAAGAAAATGGTGCATATATATACCTTAAAATACAATTTTTAAATTTAAACGAATGATTTCATATATGCCAGCTGTATCGAGCACTTGTCTGATGTAAAGAAGGGGCTCAACAAGGGAAAGGTGACACAAAGGGGGAAGTGTAATCAAGCATCCATGAGACACAACAATCTACTCAAGAAGGAGATGGTCAGAACACAAAGGCCTCCAGTGGCAAGATGGGTGTTTCTGTGGAGGATGAGGGGAGGAACTTTTTAAGATCACTGGAGCATCCCTCCAGATATTGAGAAGTTGGCACGTAGAGAGCTGTAATTGTGAAGATGCTCCGAGTGCCGGGACTTCTTCCTAGGTCTCCCCCAGGTCCCTGGTAGAGGTGGGGCTTAGAAATACACGCAAGTAACTCAACAGCGTGCTCATTAGCAGGCACTAATGAGCTGGAGTTTGGGGCTGTGAGCCCAGACACCACACCTACGGTTCAGAGCTGCTACCAGGTGGGTTCTGGCAGGATCCGAGGGAAGGAAGTGCCAAGAGGAGTTCTCTAGAGGTGCATCCCGAACCACTTGTGCGAAGTCCCTTCTGGGACTTGCTTCTCCTTGCCACTAATTCAAAGTCTGGAGGATGACTTCATATGAATAAACAAAAATAATTGTCTCTGCTGTTGCAAGTACTGGGAGCATGAAAATAACCTATAATTGCTCTGTGATTCCCCAGGGACAAAATAGAGGAAAAAATACCTCTTCTGATAGATTGTAATAGTAAAATGTATCTAGTCAGTCCGACATTTTGAGTTTTATTAACTAGTGATTGAGTGAACATCATTTAATATTTCACTTATTAGTATAAATAACAAATTTATAGTATTAAGAATAGAAATACAGAGGAAACGGGGAAAGCAAAGGAAAGGGCAACATTGCCCCAAAGAGAAATGTATTATTCAAATTGTGAAGTGGTAACTCCTCTGTACAACACTTTAGCAATAATATTATATTAAAAAATAGAAATACAATAGCCAGGCACCAGTGGCTCATGCCTGCAATCACCATGTTGCCCACATAGCTGAAATACCAGGAAAAAACTTGCTGGGAAATAGATCAAACACATCAAGAAAGTACACTTCCAAGTATATCATAGGAGCTAAAAGAAGAATGGTAGCTGTGACAATCCAGTTTCTATACAGGAAAAAAACTGCCAGCTCCAATAAGACCTGATACTCACTTAAGAAAGTACACATCATAGCCAAACACCAGTGACTCACACTTTATAATCTTAGCTTCTATGGAGGCTAAGATCAGAGGATCATTGATTGAGAATCAATCTCCAAATTCTCCTTGAGACTCCACCTCCAAAAAAATGTCCATGAGAATTGTTAGGTTTTTAAAAAGAGGTAGCAAGTAAGAACAGCACCATGCAGGTGGTATTCACGTAAGGGGTAGGTTTATTTAGTAGACCGGCTGGGACCAGGCAAGGTTGGCACTCCATGCCACTGGCAAAAGGAAGTGTCTGGCCCTGGGTTAGGCCTTACATAGGGTAGGGGCGGGAAAGGTGTATCTCAGTAAAGGGAAGTGGGACCAGGTAAGAGGTGGGACCAAGTGGGAGAAAGGTGTGGCCATATCAGATTCAGACATGACCTCATTGGATGCAGACGTGACCTCTTCCAGGTGTACCAGTTGCCTAGGTAACACAGGTACTGGGGGTGGGGAGGGTCTGCTCACCATCCAGGAATGGACCTTACAAGAATCTATCTCTAAATAACTATTGGCTCAAGTCGTAAAGCAACAGCTGAGTAAGCAAGCTAACCAACTACATGGCCCAGAGTTCAAACCCTAGAATCAACAAAAAGATAAAAGGAAAGGGGAAAAAAAAGAAGAAAAGGAAGTATATGCCACATTTCTACTTTATACAATTAGTGATAGAGACAGTGTTTCTCTTTAATAGGACCTTAAATCAAGGAAATTGAAAGATGTAAAAACTGAATCATGAGACAGTATTTGCCAAGTGACATGGTTAATATAGTTTTCTCCATTATGGGACATGTCACAATAAACTAAAAAAATGCAAAGTTAAATTTCAAGAATGACTTAAGGACAGACCTCAGGCACAGAAGAAAATATGCTTGCCTACCTGAGAAGATGGAGGAGGGATAGGGAAGGATGAGGAGGGAGTGAAAAAACTCCCAAGCATTGCCTCCAGAGCACCGTTAGAAAGCTGCCCATTTAACTTCACCAAAAAGCTCTCCACTGCCTTCACACTGCCTCCTTACCATAACAATGTTCCACTGGTTTTGTGGATAGACTTGATGGTCCGTGAGACAAATCAAAACTTGTTTATCTTTGTAGATTCCTATGTGTGCCCAATAAAGCAAGATCTATCTAGTGAAGGAGTTGGGTTTTTGTTTTGTTTTCCACAGCTGCATCCTGTTTATAGATCATCCCCAGCACATTATAAATACTCATAATAAACAGTTGCTGAGTTAACTTAAAATCATCTACGTGGGCAGTTCTTAGTATGTCTTTTTAAAAAGATGAGTGTAGGACCAATTCTGAATGATCAACTCCACGGTAGTATTTGTTCTAGAAATGTACAGCTTAAAAAGAATGTCAGTTCTGTGGACTGAGGTAACCAATTCATTTCCTGTGTATATGCCCCCAAAGCACTGAAAAAAACCCTGTGTTTTGTTCAAACAAACACAGACTGCTCACAGCAGTATCATTTTCAATGGCCCCAAACGGCTCCAATCCCCGCCTCGGTCCACTGGTGAATGGCTAGAAACTGGCCATCCTCACACAGCAGAATGTTGCTCAGGCCTGCAGAGCCCGCGGCGGCCACGCTCACACAGCAGAACGTGGCTCAGGCATGCAGAGCCCGCGGCGGCCATGCTCACACAGCAGAACGTGGCTCAGGCATGCAGAGCCCGCGGCGGCCATGCTCACACAGCAGAACGTGGCTCAGGCCTGCAAAGCCCGCGGCGGCCATGCTTACACAGCAGAACGTGGCTCAGGCATGCAAAGGCCGCGGCGGCCACGCTCACACAGCAGAACGTGGCTCAGGCATGCAGAGCCCGCGGCGGCCATGCTTACGCAGCAGAACGTGGCTCAGGCATGCAGAGCCCGCGGCGGCCATGCTCACGCAGCAGAACGTGGCTCAGGCATGCAGAGCCCGCGGCGGCCATGCTCATGGCAGAACGTGGCTCAGGCCTGCAAAGCCCGTGGCGGCCATGCTTACACAGCAGAACAGCCATGCTCACGCAGCAGAACAGCCATGCTCACACAGCAGAACGGCCATGCTCACACAGCAGAACGTGGCTCAGGCATGCAGAGCCCGCGGCGGCGGCCATGCTCACGCAGCAGAACGTGGCTCAGGCATGCAGAGCCCGCGGCGGCGGCCATGCTCACGCAGCAGAACGTGGCTCAGGCATGCAGAGCCCGCGGCGGCGGAGGCCCGCGAGG
>NW_012267243.1:18973291-18974007 GCF_000151885.1 Dipodomys ordii | reverse complement strand
CAGCCGCGCCCGCGCCATCGGAGGCCAGGGGGCCGGCCGGCCAGGCTCCCACCCCACCGCCGCCGCGCTCCTTACAGATAGATGCTGACCGCCTCAAATGGACGCTCCCCCGACTCCCGCCTGCACGCCCGCCAGGGCCGCAAGGGCGGAAACAGCCGCTCGGCGCTCTGAGATCTGATTGGCCAAGCCTCCCGGAGGCCCGGAAGAGGATACAGTGCTGCAGCCCCACCCCCACTGCGCTTGCGCAGAAAACAGCCGCTCGGCGCTCTGAGATCTGATTGGCTAGGCCAATCAAAGCCTGGAAGAGGCCGAAGAGCCTGGGGGGAGTTAGTGCTGCAGGGCCCGCCCCTCCCAATGCGCTTGCGCAGTGCCTACTGCGGGCTGCCCCAGGAAGTACGGCCTCCCGGGGAAGTACCGCCTCCGAGACCCGCGAGGCCGGTTCCGGTTCCGGGCTCACACCCGACCCTGGCCGCCGCACCTGCCCCGCCGCCCCAGGTCGTGGACTCCTCTGCAGGCTGCTCCTCCCGCACGCCCGCGGCAGCCCTCGTGGGAAGGCGCGGGTGAGCCAGACTCCCACGAGCCCGGACTGAGTCCCGGAGCCCGAGGCCCAGCGGGAGGCACGGCCCAACGAGGGCAGCAGCGAGGGCCTGTCCACTGCAGACTGCCCACTGCAGACTGTCCACTGCAGACTGCCCACTGCAGACTGCCCACTGCAG
>NW_012267243.1:18957724-18972964 GCF_000151885.1 Dipodomys ordii | reverse complement strand
CCACTGCAGGCTGTCCACTGCAGACTGCCCACTGCAGACTGTCCACTGCAGACTGCCCACTGCAGACTGCCCACTGCAGGCTGTCCACTGCAGGCTGCCCACTGCAGACTGTCCACTGCAGACTGCCCACTGCAGGCTGTCCAGTGCAGACTGCCCACTGCAGACTGCCCACTGCAGGCTGCCCACTGCAGGCTGTCCACTGCAGACTGCCCACTGCAGGCTGTCCACTGCAGACTGTCCACTGCAGACTGCCCACTGCAGACTGCCCACTGCAGACTGCCCAGTGCAGACTGCCCACTGCAGGCTGCCCACTGCAGGCTGTCCACTGCAGACTGCCCACTGCAGACTGCCCACTGCAGACTGTCCACTGCAGACTGTCCACTGCAGACTGCCCACTGCAGACTGCCCACTGCAGACTGCCCACTGCAGACTGTCCACTGCAGGCTGCCCACTGCAGACTGTCCACTGCAGACTGCCCACTGCAGACTGCCCACTGCAGACTGCCCACTGCAGACTGTCCTCTGCAGACTGCCCAGAGCAGACTGTCCACTGCAGCTGTCCACTGTAGATTGTCCACTGTAGACTGTGCACTGTGGACTGCCCACTGCAGGCTGTCCACTGCAGACTGCCCACTGCAGACTGTCCACTGCAGACTGCCCACTGCAGACTGCCCACTGCAGCTGTCCACTGTGGACTGTCCACTGCAGGCTGTCCACTGTGGACTGTCCACTGTGGACTGTCCACTGCAGGCACTCCCTCGCGGAGTGCCCGCAGGGAGCCTCGAGGTGTTTCTTGTGGTGGATTTGGCTGACTTTGTCTTCTCTTCCACAGAGAGAGGGGCAGCCCCGCCCAGCCATGCCTCCTGCAGCTCCAAGTAGCCTACTCCTGGCTTGTAGCCTGGCTTTTGTGCCCTTCTTCACAGGTGAGCGGATGGGTGCCGTCCCCCTGGATCCTGCCTTGTCTCTATTTCTTCTTCAATACTACTCGAGTGTCACCGTCCCTTTTGGGCCCTGGACTCCTCATGACCCCTTAGTGAACTAGTAGACATAGCCTGTGCCCTCACAATGCCTTGGTCTGCTCACCAGCGCTGGAGACGGAGTCCCAGTGTCAAGTCCAGGCCAGCCACATAGTGACTTCAGGCAAGCCGTCCAGCCCAACAGCTCCTTTTTAGAGAACTTACTCTTTGATTCCTTCCTGCGGACATGTGAGGAATTAGGAGCTCAGGTAGCTCTGACATGTGCCTGGCCTTGTGAGGTCTGCGCCTCATTCAGAGCAGCTCTGAGCTGGAGCTGTGGCTCCAGTGATAGAGCACCAGTTTTGAGAGACAAAGCTAAGGGACGGCACGCAGGCCCTGAGTTCAAACCCCAGGACTAGAACAAGAACAACGACAAAAAAAGGATTCTGGCATTTTGACCGTTTGGTTGCCACACACGTAGTCCACAGGAGGTTGGCAGGAGGATCAGTTTGCAACCAGCCTGGAGAACACCTTAAAAAAAAAAAAGGAAAAGGTGAGCCGGAACGCACGGCCCGAGACCCAAGCCCAGCACCAGGCAACAGCGGCAGAAGAGATTGCTGTTTCCTGTTTTTGTTTTTGTTTTTTCTCTAGAGCTGACTTGTGTTGGAGAAATGAGTGAATAAGTAAAATATTCACCATTATAAAATAGATCATTAACTTTGCTCAAGTAGTTCTAGTTACTTCTGCTTCTTCCCTGATCTCGAACAGGGCTATTGGGCTTTTCTGCGGATAGCATCTATCCACCCCGATTGCTCTCCGGATGCAGCGGACGGGGTCCTTCCGTTCACACTTCATAATCATTGCTGCCAGGCCCTCGTCCACCCCATGTCCCCGAGCAGGTCCTCAAATTCAGTGGCTCTGACAGCTCCTGCCCACCGCTCACGTTGTACCTTTGAATAACTGCACAGCAGACAAACACAACTCCTGAATTCCCATCAATGAACCAGATATCTTCCCGAGAGGTTAGGGCATCTTCTGGCAAGAAAAATTCAGGCAAGATTTTAACATCGTGAAGGTGATAGGAAAGTCCATTAGAAAAGAATGGTAGAGAAAGAGCACATGGCACGGGCATGCTGGGGGAAGATAACAGGTCAGCCCGTCCAGCCGTCCAGCCATCTCGAGCCGTTTTCCTCCTTACAGAGACTGACCGTGGGTTGAGTCAGGAACTTTTTATTTTACAGAGACCGACCTTGTCAGGAATTTTTTTTTTTTTTTACAGAGACTGACCGTGGGTTGTCAGGATTTTTTTTTAAAATAGAGACTGACTGTGGGTTAAGTCAGTATTTTTTTTTTTTTGTAGCCCTCGTCACCATTTTCTTGTCTGGCAGGATGTGGCTTATCAGATCATCCTGCCATCTGCAAATTCTATAGGCCACAGTTCCCCGAATGCTCGCTTTCCCAGTAATTGGGCCACTGCCTTTCCTTGTCCTCATGTTTCTCTGGAATTGGGAAAGTCTCGCCAGCCACCACGCTGCTCCCCATACCAGGTACCAGTCAGAATTGCTCATGAGCCACTTTAGAACTTTAATAAGAAAAGTAAGCAAAATTTCGTATTAAATTCCACCTCTGCCTTAATGTTCACAGAAAGATGGGGAAAATCCAACAATTCAGGATCACTATGAATAGCTGGGAGGAGTGACATTAACTTGCCTGAGGTTATTAAGATTTTCACAGAAACAAAAGCCCAAAGCAGAGAAGACAAGAGCTTTGATTTTCATTAAGAATTCCATTCCACAATCGTTTAATTGAAGCTGCTACTAGCAGTCTGCAGCAACACAGGTGTGTGCATTTGGTGTGACTGACTTTACTTACACTTGATGTTAATTAATTTGAATTTAAACACAACTCTGGAAGAACTTCAAAATAGTTTGGCGTGAAGAGCTCACCAAGGAAGACTGTGAAACATATTTCTGAGAAGTAGAAGGTGTCTGTATTATTGTATTGTTGGTTAGTTTTCTTTTGTTCTTTTAAGGTCTTTTTAGGTATTGATTTTAAGCTTATTTTTCTGCAGGTTTTGTTTTGGTGCGGGGCTTGAGCTTGGGGCCTCATGACCTTGCTTGGCTTTTTCACACATGGCTCAGGTGTTACGTCTTGAGCCACACCTGCACGTCCTGCTTACCTCTGGTTAGTTAGACATAAGCGTCCTGTGCGCGTTTCTCAAGGCTTCAAACCTTTATCCTCAGATCTCAGCCCCCCCAAGTGGCTACCGTTAGAGTTTTATAATTTCCTTTTTGTCTCTCCATGATTTTAAATTACTTGGGACTGGGCTTCATCATATAATATTCCAGGAAGCCAGGCGAGGTTCGCTGTGGATCTCAGAGCCTCGCCGAGCTTGCAGGACCCGCGGTCCTCGGTCTGCTGGTCATCCTGTCATCTCAGCCTTCACTTCAGGCTCCTGCTCTTGCTGCCTTCACTCAGCGCCACCCCAGCCCACCTGCCTAGGGTAGAGACCTGGCTATCCTCACCTTTGCAGGGTCCAGGGTGATATAGCACAATATCCCAAAGCTATTCATTAAACTGAAAAAAAGTTAAAATATTTTGCATCCTCTAGCTGGGCAGTTTACCCTCGACTTCTCTCATAGTTTTAACTAAGTGTTCCATGCCAGGACACGGCAGCCCTGGGGGTTCTGTCCTGCTCTCCCACACAGACTTGCCCTGCTTTCCTACAAAGCGCATCCTGATCACGAGTGAGAACTGGTCCTGAAGCCCCCACTCCCCGCTCCCTGCCCTGCTGAGAGGCCTCGGTCTACCTGAACAGGGGCCTGCAGGGTCTGTCGTCAGTGGCTCACACCTGTAGCTCTTAACTGCGGGGAGCCGGGGCGAACGCCATTACAAGGCGCCACCCACTTCCTTGCAGTTTTGAGGTAAACAACTCCATATTAGGTAGTGCTTGGCGGGATGGTGGGTCCTGGGCTTTGCGCATGCGCGAGCCACGTAGAGTCCCCAGCCAATCCCGTGGCACCTGGTGACGGCAAAGGCAGACAACCAATGGGAAAACGACACGTGTTCCTATTCCCTATATAAGCGGCCATGTTTTTGTGCGTGCTCTCTCGCGCTCAAGCTCTCCTACAAACAAGAAGGCTCTCCAATAAAGCGTGATCTGAGAAGACTCCTGGTGTGGTGGTTGTTCTTCCTCGCTGGCCGAGAAGGCATTCGCCGCACTTAACTACTCAGGAGGCTGAGATCTGAGGATTGGAGTCTGAAGCCAGCCCAGGCAGGAAATTTGTGAGACTCGTATCTCCAATCGACCATTAAAAAGTCAGAAGTAGAGCTGTGGCCCAAAGTGGTATAGATCTGGCCTTGAACATAAAGGCTCAGAGACGGTGCCCAGGCCCTGACTTCAAGCCCTAGTACAGGCACTCAAAATGAAGGAAGAAAGAAAGAAGGGAGGGAAGAAAGGAGAGGAGAGAGAGAAGAGAAAAAGAAAAGAAAAAGGAAGGAAAAGGAGAAAAGAAAAGAAAAGGAAGAGAAGTTGCAGGGTTCTTGGTGCTCAGGCAAGGTGAGGCCCGGGAACATGGGGCACTGCAGGTCGGCATGTCCATGAGCGTGTCCCGTGAGCGTGTCCCGTGAGCGTGTCCACGAGCGTGTCCACCAGCGTGTCCACGAGCGTGTCCACGAGCGTGTCCACGAGCGTGTCCACGAGCGTGTCCCGTGAGCGTGTCCCGTGAGCGTGTCCACCAGCGTGTCCACGAGCATGTCCCGTGAGCGTGTCCCGTGAGCGTGTCCACCAGCATGTCCACGAGCGTGTCCGTGAGCGTGTCCACCAGCGTGTCCGCGAGCGTGTCCGCGAGCGTGTCCACGAGCGTGTCCGCGAGCGTGTCCACGAGCGTGTCCCGTGAGCGTGTCCGCGAGCGTGTCCGCGAGCGTGTCCCGTGAGCGTGTCCACCAGCGTGTCCACGAGCGTGTCCACCAGCGTGTCCACCAGCGTGTCCACGAGCATGTCCCGTGAGCGTGTCCGCGAGCGTGTCCGCGAGCGTATCCACGAGCGTGTCCCGCGAGCGTGTCCCGTGAGCGTGTCCGCGAGCGTGTCCGCGAGCGTGTCCGCGAGCGTGTCCGCGAGCGTGTCCCACGAGCGTGTCCGCGAGCGTGTCCGTGAGCGTGTCCCGCGAGTGTGTCCCGTGAGCGTGTCCACGAGCGTGTCCACGAGTGTGTCCCGTGAGCGTGTCCACGAGCGTGTCCCGTGAGCGTGTCCACAAGCGTGTCCACGAGCGTGTCCACGAGCGTGTCCCGCGAGCGTGTCCACGAGCGTGTCCGCGAGCGTGTCCGTGAGCGTGTCCGCGAGCATGTCTGTGAGCGTGTCCGTGAGCGTGTCCGCGAGCGTGTCCACGAGCGTGTCCACGAGCGTGTCCCGTGAGCGTGTCCCACGATGGGCACCGCATACTCTCATTTTATGATGGCAGCAGAGCCTGGGGAGTCTGGAGAGCTCCAGGCTTGGAGGAAGGTCAGCAAATCACAGCTGCCTTTGGTAGCCTGAGAACGCTCAGCTGTTGAGTGCTCGGCTGTTGAGTGCTCGGCTGTTGAGTGCTCTGCTGTTGAGTGCTGTGGCTGTTGAGTGCTCTGCTGTTGAGTGCTCTGCTGTTGAGTGCTGTCGCTGTTGAGTGCTCTGCTGTTGAGTGCTGTGCTGTTGAGTGCTGTGGCTGTTGAGTGCTCTGCTGTTGAGTGCTGAGGCTGTTGAGTGCTCTGCTGTTGAGTGCTGTCGCTGTTGAGTGCTCTGCTGTTGAGTGCTCTGCTGTTGAGTGCTGTGGCTGTTGAGTGCTGTGCTGTTGAGTGCTCTGCTGTTGAGTGCTGTGCTGTTGAGTGCTCTGCTGTTGAGTGCTGTGCTGTTGAGTGCTGTGGCTGTTGAGTGCTCGGCTGTTGAGTGCTCTGCTGTTGAGTGCTCTGCTGTTGAGTGCTGTGGCTGTTGAGTGCTGTGCTGTTGAGTGCTGTGGCTGTTGAGTGCTGTGCTGTTGAGTGCTGTGCTGTTGAGTGCTCTGCTGTTGAGTGCTCGGCTGTTGAGTGCTGTGGCTGTTGAGTGCTCTGCTGTTGAGTGCTCTGCTGTTGAGTGCTCTGCTGTTGAGTGCTGTGGCTGTTGAGTGCTCTGCTGTTGAGTGCTGTGGCTGTTGAGTGCTCTGCTGTTGAGTGCTCTGCTGTTGAGTGCTCTGCTGTTGAGTGCTCTGCTGTTGAGTGCTCGGCTGTTGAGTGCTCGGCTGTTGAGTGCTCTGCTGTTGAGTGCTCTGCTGTTGAGTGCTCTGCTGTTGAGTGCTGTGCTGTTGAGTGCTCTGCTGTTGAGTGCTGTGGCTGTTGAGTGCTGTGGCTGTTGCTCACTTCTTTTCTTTGGCCCTTAGCTTTCCCCAGGCTTTCTCTGTAGCTCCTTCCCCTCTGCTCTGCCCAGGCTGGTTCCCTGGAGCCACCCAGCCCTGTTTTAGCTCATGACGAGGGACAGTGGGTGGACAGGGAGCCAGCTGCTTTAGTTAAGTTCACTCAGACATTGTTACGGAGACTCAAAGACAAGGAACGCAGGCAGAATCCGCCTCCTTCGTGTTGGTGGGGCTCCTGCCAGAGCCGTCTGTGCCACACACCCCTCGTGAGACTACCTTGCAGCTGTGTGGAGCTGGAGGTCCTTCAGCTGACAGCGTCAGCTTCTCAGGGAGCACTTGGCCGGCGCTGGACCCCGACCTCTCCCCTTCCCTCCCACACTGCTGTTCCCTCTGTGGTTTTCATTATCATCTCACCTACCATCCTTTGTTTTTAATCATCTCCTTCTTCAGAAGGTAAGCTCTGTATGGACAGCCATTTCTGTGCTCATTCCAGTACTGACCTGAAGGAGTTAGGAATCACTAACAAGGCTGGGTGCAGTTTCTTAGGCCTGCCGTTCCAGCTACTTATGAGTCTGAAATTGGATGGCTCCAAGGGGAAAAATGCAAGCTAGACTCAGACTCAATCAGGAAAAAAAAATCACTAAATAAAGTGCCTGGCTCAAGTAGTGGCGCCCCTGTCTAGCAAGTTTGAACTCTGAGTTGAAATTCCAAGACTGCCGAAAACAAAGTTCTATGAGGGCTGCCAGGGTGGGGAGTAGGCGGATGAGATGGTCTGTTTCTAGACTGTTCTGAGAACAGAGCCCACTTTCTGGTGTGTGTGTGTGTGTGTGTGTGTGTGTGTTACTGTAAACAAGTCTAAGTGATGTTTTATTTTTATTATATTTTATTAGAGTTGTTAGTAGGAGAAACATTTTGCATTTTTAACATAGTTAAGTTGTTTATTTAGGTTTTTTAACCGGTTTTGTTTTTTTGACAGTCTCCTGGGAGCTCAGACTGAGTGACCTGGAGGAAAAGGTCGTTGACGAATTCAGCTCCAGTGGCTTCAGGTGCCCGACGTGCCTGGCTGTGCAGGGGAAGAAATGTGATGTGGAGCTCAGATGGTGTGCTGCAGATAAAATAAAGTGTGTTGAGTTCTTTGGCATCATAAACACAGGTACTGCTCTAAACGTGGCGTTCTGCAGCCACCAAGAGGTAGAGGGCAGATGCGTGTTAAGGTTCGGGAGAAGCCTGCTTTGGCCCCAACCTCTTAGGCACGGTGACCTGGAGGTGCATTGCCCTTGGGGACATGCCCTTTCCTTTCTCCTGCTCATTCACTTCTGAATGTATATGTGCATTGATCGGCAGACTTCAAAGATGCTGTCTCGGCAGACTGAGACTTTGGCCTCTGAAAGCCATTTCTGTGTAGGAGGGAGGGTCTTTTTGCCCTGGATTTTAAAATTTCAAAGTAAAAGCTTTGGGGAGAGGCCATGAATAGGCTTCAGAAAGATCATAAAAAGTAACGTGCTGTGCTTTGAAAAAAGTCAGCGTAAACTTGTAAAACAAAGACACAAGTTAGCAGGGCTTAGGGAGGCGGGATCCCTCATGGCCGGGTGGGCTGTCCTGTGGGGGCGGGGCTGCTCCCCGCATTTTCACCACGCCCATCTCTCCTGCTCACGGTGGGGACCCGCCTCCCGGAAGTGCATCATCAGGAAGGTGATGGCGGGGCCTAGCCACATTGCCTCATCTCCTGACGTCTTACATTTCTGCCTGCTATCATTTATGAAACATAATGATTTGGTTTTGCTTTAGAATAGCAGTGAAAGAGGTGGAAAGATTAAATTATTGAGAGCAAAGACTATCTGCCATGTAAAAGAACATACATGAAGGCGCTTTAAAATGCAAAAAAAAAAAACAAAAACAAACCAAAACCAACAACAACAGAAACCCAACCATGGCCAAGTGCTAGCTTTCCATGGCCGTTGCTATTTCTTAATGACAACCAAGACCAGGAATAAGGGGGAATAGATTTATGTCTTTTTATTACAAGTACATAACTGAGTTACAGATACACCAGCTTCTTGAGTATTGATAGCATACAAGATGCTCAAAGTATTTCAATTTCTGGTATCTATTGGCATAAAGTATCTCTAAAAGCGTATGCTAGATTCCCCAAATACTAATTTGGGTTAGAAACACGTTCTTTTAATAATGCTTAGAAGGCATACCAATATTTGACTGACACAGATTATAAGGAAATTTAAGTATTCGAAGGCCCCATGTGTGGAGGAAAACATTCTAGCCCATTGCCTGTGCTAGAGATATCAGTATTGGGCAAGTCACTGAAGAGGATAGCTGACTTATGTCCTACGACAGGCCAGAGAAAAGGGGGAATATAAAGGAGGAGGAGAAGGATGGATGAGGAAGAGGAGGAGGAGAATGGAAGCCTTACTGTATGGCTTCTTGCAGGTAATAACAGCAGCATCGTCGTTGAAATGAAGAAGTGCATACCGATCGGCCTCTGCAGTGGGAGAGTAACTTCTTACATGGGTCTTCCAGTCACCAATGGGAGCACTGTGTGCAAATCAGCCGTCAGAAACGCGGCCAGCCCCGGGCACCCCGCGGCCGGCTTCCTCCTCCTTGTCCTGGAGAAGCTACTTCATTAGCCCCAACAAAGGCCCGGCTGTTTCCAATTATAAACGAAGTTGCTTTCTTTGTTTACAGTTTTGTTAACGACTCCTGATTTCTCCACGGGTTTAGTCAGTTGCCCCTTTATTTACTCCTTGTGTGTGCTCTGCTTCGCAAAGGTGGGTCAGGGTAAAGTCAGGTCCTTGTCTTTCAAGTCATCGAAATCCGTGTGAGCACATGGACAGGCAGAAGCGCATGAGGCCATTGCTTTGGCCACGTGGTAGAAGTGGGAGGTGGTGAACTGGATCAGGGAAATGCGAAGGTTTCAGACGCGGGGCTGGAGACTCAGGCAGAGGTCACAGTGCAGCAGCTGACAGCAGAGAGAGGAGAAAGCGAATGGCAGCCCAGGCTGGCTGGAAGAGTGTGCTGGGAGCCGGGGGGGGGGGGGCGCTGACTCCGAGCCGGCCTGCTCGCTGGAAAGCTGTTCTCTTGGGTTGCCTGGAGATGAGCAGCTAGTGCTCCCCGCCCCCCCACCCCCCGAACCCCCGAAGTGCGCGTTAGCCTTGCCTGGTGTGAACGCTCAGGTAGAACGCTCACGCTCACCCCAGGTCCCTGCCAGGAATTCAGGATCCGGCCTCGGCGTCAGTCAGGGTGCCAGCACCACCACTGTGTTCCTTGTTTCTGTCGCTAACTGCACAACACAGGTGATTCTAATTTTTAGCTATTTGTTAAAATACAGTAACGGTGTAGCTGGGAGGAAAAGACTGAAATGGTTGTTTTGCATCACATGGAAAGGCCTTCAATTAAACGCCCCAACAGTCACACTCAGGGGCCAGAGGTCTCTAATGATAGAGAGTGCTATAAATGACTTAGGCAATGTAATTCTGAACAAATGACTATTTTTTTTTTCTGAAAGGGCTTCCAAATTTATAACGAAATGCCAGTTCATGATTCCCCAAGCCAAGTTAATGGCCTAAATACTTTCTACTCTTTCACATCTGTCAGAGTAAAAAAACTCGGTTAAATATATTGGTTGTATCATGGTAAGTGGTAACTTACATTTTCTTACCAATACACAGTACAAAAAATATGAACTAATTTTATGAAAAAAAAGAAGAGAAGCTTAGTTGTGTTATTGCTAAATAGATATGTGAATTCATCTTGAAAATGAAGCTTTCCACGAGTCATAATGACTGCACATTTGGAACAGAAATCATATTTCACACACTAGGAGCAAACACAGAAGGGACTTAGCCGTTTGTGTCCATGCATTTTAGGGAACACTTGGATGACCAGCAGCCTGCAGCAGAGCAGAGATTATTAGCATTATTTGCTGCTGGGTGACCAGCAGCCATTCCTCCCAGGGAGCTCCAGAGAGACACGCCCAGCCCGCCATCTCAGAGGCTGCTGGGAAGCCAGGCACACGCACTCTAGCTGCCCAGGAGCTGAGATCTGCGGATCATGGTTTGAAGCCAGCCTACACAGAAAAGTTTGCGAGATTCTTACCTCCAAGTAGCCACCAAGAAGTTGGAAGTGGAGATGTGGCTCAACCTTGGGGACAGCACCTAGGTTCAGGCCCCAGGACAGCACGCACACACACACACACACACACACGCACGCATGCGTACACGCACGCACGCATGCACACACACACACGCACACGCACGCACACGCACGCATGCGTACACGCACGCACGCATGCACACACACACACACACAAAGTGCAGTTAGCCCTCCCTCTTTAGAAATCCCACTTTCAGGCAAAGGATAGAAATCAATTCAGGGTGCTGTGATTGTTTTAGGGTATCATCATACTTTTAGGGTCTCCTTTGGGACTTCAGGATTCGCCAAGGATGATCAAACCCTTTTGACTGGTCTCTGCTCACATGTCTCAGTTGAAATGGATGTGCTGAAACAGCTGATTGGTACAACGCAGACTAACGCAGCAAGAGGCTGCTTTCCACCCGCACATGGCTCACACCTTCAGCATTCTTTTGGTATGACTATTTTATTTAGGGTTTCCTTCAAATAGCAACTTATGGATGATCATTTTCTGCCATACAGAGACTCCGTGTGTCCTGGAACACAAGTCCACACCCCACCATCCGCAGGTGTGGAGAGAGCATACGAGATGGTGGTTTGATGGTTCCAAGGACCCGACCCGGGGAAGAATGCTTCCCTTAGCCACAAAGAACAGCGAAGAGAGCTCTGAGATACGGTATGGCTTGGGCCAAGGAGGGAAAAGGAAACCCACTAGCACAATCACAGCAGGGCCTGATTTGAATAGAGACACATCCTGATCTTACAACCCCTCATTTGAAAAACACATTCTGGGGCCCCCTTTGGTGTAACTGAATATGGGGGAATCAAGGCGGCCATTTGATCGGAGTTTCCTGCGGAGTCAGCACCATAAAGACGCCTGTGAAGTATGGTGGTGCCTGAGTGCTTCCCAACCCTGCCATGGCGGCCACAGCTTCCTGGGATCTTGGACTATGTATTTTCATCCTTTAATCTTAGTATTTAAAACTACCTTCACAGAAAACCTCTGTCTGTATCCAGTGCACAGAGCAAGAAGCCCACACTCCTGAGTCTGAGATAGGGGACGTAGATTCCACGGCACCTGCAACTTCAACAAACTGGCTTTTACAGCCTCCCCGGGCCTTGAATTGCTCATGGAGAAACATTTTCTTAGCCGTGGGAGTAAGGATTAGAAGCAGCAATGAAGAATATCAGAAAAGAGATGTGCTCTGGGATGTGTGCCTGCAGACGTGGGTTCTAATGGGAATTGAATCCCGGAGATTCTTACAGATACCTCTCAGACTCTAAGATGTACAACAGGGGAGGAAAAAGAAGCTTCTAGAGAATGAATAAGGATTTCTTTTAACCTAAAGTAAAATAAATAAGCAACTCCATACAGACTTAGACAAGTTTCAGGTTTGTTTGTTTTTAATTCTCTCCCATTGGAGAAAGAATCAATCCAAGAATTACAACACGTCCAGGTCTGTAGGATTATGGGATCATGCCAATGCCCGAACAATTAAAGCAAGAGCTTCAGCAGGAAGACACCAGCCAGGACTGAGGAGATGGTGGACGCCTGTCGGGGGCTTGCGTCCACAGCCCTGGGACAGGTGGTGTGTATTTGTGTTGAGTCTATCACAGTGACATCCTCCAGGTTGCAGGCAGATTCAGTTGCACAGCCCTTTCCAAAAAATACCACGGAAGTCTGACCACCTACGGTTCCTGCCAAAAAAAAAGAGAGAAAAGCCTCGGCAGTGAGTCTCTGCGCCTGCCGCTCCCCCCGGCTCACGTCACCTCCTGTGGTCAGAGCGCCTCCGGCTCAGGAACAGACGGTCGCCATGTTCTCTCTGGTAGAGGAGAGACCTCACGGAGGGACTGAGCCTGGGGCCTCTGTGTTCGGGAGGAGAGCTGTGGCCGACGGAGGCAGAAGCTCTGGAGTCTGGCTAAAACTCTTGTGTGGTATACCTGTCTTCTTCCTTAGATTTGCGTTGTTTGGGGAAACCAATCGAAAATAGTATAGCGTTCCCTTTCAAGATAAGGCTCCTTCTTCCAAAGGCCCCGGGGAGTAATACTGTGAAAACTCTATGCTGCCCGTGTAATTTGGAGTGAAAGACTGTGTCCTCATCAGTGGCTTCATTCCCCTTCTGAATCTCATGTGACATCCCACGTGCCCAGGCATCCCAACTCCGGACCAAGTTCCCTCCCGGGCCAGCCTCAGATTACCAGCCTCAGCTGACAGCTGACAGCAGTCAGCAGCCACAGACACCACGGGCCAGCCGCCCCTCCACGGGGGCCCACGCCCACACCTACAGGTGCTGAGGGGCCAATGACTGGTGGTGGACGCGGTGGAGTTTTGACGTAACTAGTTCGTTATCTACCAGATGGCTTGTGCCCTAGATCTGCCCTTTCAGAAGATGAACCTCAATGCTTGGGAAAAAATACTGGTACCTGTGCCAGTGACCTCCACACAGCTTTTCTCTGTCCCTGTGCATTTCAGAGGAGCCGGGACGCAGGAAGACTCTCTCTCGGCGTAGCAGGCAGGACATTCAACTCCATTGGTGACTGAGGACTTCTGAAACACTGAATGAAGAGAGGTCAGTTTTCACCCTGAGGCCTCGGCACGAAAAATAGCTGGGAATATGACTACCCACCTCCACCCCGGGTCGTGATTCCTCCCAAAGAATTTACAGCCGTGATGGCATCGGTGGGCAAAAGGGCCGTAAAGAAATCCAGCGGTTCTGTCCAATGACCCTCTTCACCTTTGCGGAAGAAAGCTATCTACACAATGGGGAAAAGGGTCACTTCTGATCGAAAGGAATGCTCTAAAATGTGTTCAGGGCTCACACCTGCAGTCCCGCCTCTCGAGGAGGTGAATGGGGCCTTAAGGTTACTTAAGCCTAGCAGCGTCAGACCGGCCCGGAAACGTGGCGAGACCGGCCTCAACAAAGGAAAACCAGTGTGGAGCCAGGAAATGAGATTCTGACATTGCAGCCAGCAAGCACATCTGCTAGGAGGCAGAAGTTTCGAAGAGCAAACCTCTGGGCCTCAAAGGCACTGTGACAGACCCCGGCAGCCCACCATCATCCCAGCTACTCAGGAGGCTGAGATATGAGGATCACAGTTCAAAGCCAGCCTGAGTGGGAAAGTCTGTAAGACTCTTGTCTCCAATGAACCACCAAAAAGCCATAAGTGGCACTGTGGCTCAAGAGGTAGAGCACTAGCCTTGAGCAGAAAAGCTCAAGGACAGTGTCCAGGCCCTGAGTTCAAGTATAGGACCAGTGCCAATCCCCCACCAAAAAATACCCCCCCCAAAAGCCAGTGTGAGAAATTATATAGAGGAAGAAGATGTCAGCGGGATGCAAAGCAAAGCATTTGTTTCTCTGTTTGTAAAATGGGCTTTGAACGCAGGCCAGGAGGTCACCCCTAGCTTTTCCAGCCAGGCTGACACTCGTTCCCCTTGAACCATAGCGCTACTTCCAGCTTTTGGGGGACTAATTGGAGCCAAGAGTCTTACAGACTTTTCTTCCCCAGGCTAATTTCAAACCACAATTCTCAGAGGTTAGAGACTCCTAAGTAGCTAGAATTACAGGCACGAGCCACGGGCCCCTGGCCAGATCAAAGCCTTTCACTCTACACTCAGTCTCTCTATACACCCACTATTAGAGAAAACCCCGAGAACCAGCCCTGCCACTCCGCTGTCAGGCGGTCTCCCAAACAGGAGAGACGCTTGTTTATATCCAACCTTGACCCTTCCAGCAGACAGTGAAAGTAGAAGCAATTAGCAGGCAAAACCCCAGCATCTCCGCAGTAGAAAGAGGTTCTAGTCAGGCACTCACAAGTTAGAGAAAAAAAGCCACAGGACGGAGACAGGAGCGAAGGGAGACACAGCGAAGTTGACACTTACCCGGAAAGTTCTTGTTGCATTTGTCAGTTTGGCAGCATTGGTTGTTGTACTCAAAGGTCCTCTGCTCGCCGAGTGTGGCGGAGAAAGACAGCGGCACGCAGCCAGACAGACAGCCCTTCTGCCTGTGCTGTTTCACCAGGGTCCCTGCGGAAAGGGGCGGGCGGCCCTCCCTCAGTCACCCTTCCAGGGCGCTCGGCCTGCTTGTCCCGAACAACCCAATGGAGGAAGAGCTTCTGTTAGAAATGGAGTGTCCAGGGTAAAGCATTTGCCTCGCACGTGGGAGACGCTGGGTTTGATCCCCTGCCTCCCTCCCTGCCTCCCTGCCTGCCTCCCTCCCAGCCTCCCTCCTTCCCAGCCTCCCTCCCTCCCTGCCTCCTTCCCAGCCTCCCTGCCTGCCTCCCTGCCTGCCTCCCTGCCTCCCTGCCTCCCTCCCTCCCAGCCTCCCTCCCTCCCTGCCTCCCTGCCTCCCTGCCTCCCTCCCTTTCTCTCTCTCTCTGTCTCTGTCTCTCTCTTACACATACACATACTTTGAAGTAAGGGAGTGTCATTTCCCAATGGCCCCAGAAAAGTCAATAGAAGGCCACCGTGCTCACCAGCCCCTCTCCCCTTCCCTAGAGAGTCAGCTGCCCTCTGTCCACCACCTCCATCTACCCCTCCATCCACCCCTCCATCCATTCCTCCATCCACCCCTCCATCCACCCCTCCATCCATTCCTCCATCTACCCCTCCATCCATTCCTCCATCTACCCCTCCATCCATTCCTCCATCCACCCCTCCATCCATCCCTCCATCCATCCCTCCATCCACCCCTCCATCCATTCCTCCATCTACCCCTCCATCCATTCCTCCATCCATTCCTCCATCTACCCCTCCATCCATTCCTCCATCCACCCCTCCATCCA
>NW_012267243.1:18953748-18956430 GCF_000151885.1 Dipodomys ordii | reverse complement strand
GTTCCCCCCTGCCCCCCGGAGCACCTGCCATGTGCGCAGCGTGGCCGTGTGGCTGATGTCTGTGGTGACTCACCAGACTTGTTCCAGAACTGCATGTTGGTGAAGCAGCTGTCGGCGCTTTCACAGGTCTTCGGTGTCTGGGTGCATGTGTCCTGCTGGCAGTCTTCACAGGTGAACGTCTCTACAACAAGGACACGTGCATTGCTTGAAACCAGTTCAGGAAAGGAAGCTGTCAGGCACTGTAGCTGCTTCCAGTACCGGAGACATGCCTGGAGACGGGGCTCCACGAGGCTCTGTCCTCCAGGGACTGGCCACCCCACCCCGGGGCCTTCCCTGCCCCCCCAGCATGTTGGAAGAAAGGCGTTGTTTGTGTACTCTTACCCACAGTGCTGAACACACAGATGGCCAGGACGCAGACGCGGAGGAGGCTCCGGGGCACGGAGAGCCGGGGCATGGCCGCTCGGTGAGAGTCTGCAAGGAGGGGCCAAGTGGTCAGCACTGTGGGGCTCTGCCGGACGCAGCCGCAGACGGGGTGGTCGTGAAGATGGCCTCCCTGCCATCACGCAGACCGCTGTCTATTGGATAATTAATGTTCCAGATACCACCACGGGGCAAGGAGCAAGTTTAACCAACAGACACCGTCTTTCCTCGACTTCCACATTTATAGGTTCAGATTGGACCTGGGAACACGTAAGGGAGGCACAGGAAAATAGACAGAAAGGGGACCGTTCCAAGAAAGAGATGACAAAAAATCAGGGATTTCCTCATGAAAATAAGAACCTCCAGGGACTCGGTCAGCCGGCGCACCGTGCGTCTTTACCTGGCACAGGATAAAATCCGGCGCAGCCAGGATTTTCACGGCATGCGTCAGCGCTCCATCAGCTCTGCAGCCAGTCAGGGTCCCCTCCGGACCCAGGCTCCCACAGGCCCGGAGCTCTAAGCCTTCCAAAACACAACTGTGTTGTCATCCAGTCACTCATTTGCAAGTGAAAAGCGATCCGCTCCTAGATCTGTGCCCAACGGGCTCTTTGGGGGGACACAAACTGAAAGTGCTATTTCCATCCTGAAGACATTCAGGAAAAACCAGCTTTCTCTCAAGGCTTTTCACACAGCAGGGGCCCTTCCTTGTATGGGTAAAGGAGGTGCTAGAGCCCCACGTCAGACCTCCGCAGCTGAGGCGAATGGCCTGGAGCTTACTCAGCTTGCTCACTCTGCTGCTGCTCAACCATTTGACTCAAGGTGCCAGGTGGGCTTTTTGCTGGGTTTTGTTGTTGCTGTTGTTTTTATTGGAGGTAGGAGTCTCATGGACTCTTCTGACTAGCTATTTTCAAGCAATAACCTTCCAGATTTGAGCCTCCTGCGTAGTTTGGAGAACCTGTGTAAGCTACCAGCAGCCAGAAACCATTCTCATAGAGAACGCTCTATGTGCTTAGGAAGGTGTCTTGGCTGAGCGAATGGATCTATCCATTCTGAAGTTGCCCTCCACTCCGGCGTCCCCACCCCACAACGAGCATGCTCACCAAGGTCCTTCTGATGTTCTGCAGGTACAGCCTCCGGGTGGAGAAGCCAAGAGATGAGGGAAGATGCGGACAGCAGCAGCGAAGGCAGCCTCTCCTCTGCAGCCCCGCTTCCTCCTACTTTTATAGGGCCAGTCACATGGCCCTGCCGGCCCTCGCCTTCGCTCCTCAGCTCCTCACCCGGGGCTGCCCTCCCAGCCCGCAGGGCCAGTTCCTGGAAGAGGCTCACCCGCCCCTAATGAAAGTACACATCTCCCCGGGGAGAATGTGGTAGCTGCATGCGTTATTTCACAACTAATAACTTCCTTTTTTCTATCCTTAGATCCTGCGCGCCTCCCCCGCCCTGCGCCCGTGTGTCTGTCTCCCACTCTGGGCCTCGTTCCTCGGGCCTGTCTGCAGCCATGAGGAAAGTCAGGTCCAACAGACTGAGGTCTCAGTCTCTGCTCTTCCCTCTCGTCTCCTGGATCTTCCCTGACAATAATGATGAGAGCATGGTCCCTAAAGCATGGTGAAATCTCCACTCAGAGACAAGCGCGCTGAGCTGGCTGCGCTAGGGGCTGCGGGGGAAGTGCTGGCCCGTCACCTGCTGGCCGGGCGGCGACCGGGTCCCCCCGGGCCTCGGGGGTCCACGGATGACTCATTTATTTATTCCTTCTATTATCTCTCCCACCTTCCTGCAAAAGCCGCACAGAGTCATGCATTCTTGGCTAGCTATGGCGTCTGGAGATGAGGATGGCCACTGAAAAGTCTCAAGCCAGGTGGCCAAACCTGCAGCCCGGCGCTGGTGACGACCCTGGCAGGAGTACACAAAGCCGTGGCCACGCACACACACTGCCCAGGGGGAGGAGGAGTACGCCGGAGCCCATGGCTGCGCACACACACACACACACACACACGAGCCCGTGGCCGTGCACACACACAGACACACAGACACACACACACACACACACACACAAGCCCATGGCCACGCACACACACTGCCCGGGGGAGGAGGAGTACGCCGGAGCCCATGGCCGTGCGCGCGCGTGCACACACACACACACACACACACACACACACACACACGAGCCCATGGCCACGCACACACACTGCCCAGCGGGAGGAGTACGCCGGAGCCCATGGCTGCGCGCACACACACACACACACACACACACACACACACACA
>NW_012267243.1:18941955-18953698 GCF_000151885.1 Dipodomys ordii | reverse complement strand
CCACACACACACACACACACACACACACGAGCCCGTGGCCGCGCACACACACACACACACACACACACACACACGAGCCCGTGGCTGCGCACACACACTGCCTAGGGGGAGGAGGCGTACACCGGAGCCTGTGCTCGCGCGCACACACACACACACACACACACGAGCCCGTGGCCGCGCACACACACTGCCCAGCGGGAGGAGGCGTACACCCTCCTGACCTGGCACCACCTGTGCCATCCTCCTCAGACCCCGGCTGCCGGGCGGTCCGGCACCCGGCACCTGAAGCCTGCACCGTGCTGCTCCCGGCCGGGTTGCACATGAGCAGAAGTCTACGTCAGCTTGCTCGGCTACCACGGGCCTCCGCGCCCGCCGGGTCCACGCTTCCCGGTGGCGTCTGGACCGCAGGCGGCAGGACCTGGCCTCCCTTGGCCCACGGATCCCCTGCAGCCCTGCTGCCTCTCGGCGGTTCTCTCCTCCACCCTCGCCTCTGCTGTGGATCTCCGAGGCTCCCCTGTGCTCACGGACGGCTGGGCCTCTGCAGCCACTGCCCACGCACGCGAGCCTTCAGCTTGGTGTCCTGCTCGCTGCTGATGACAGTCGTTGATGACCCGCACATACGCACAGAGACGCCAGGTCAAGATGCAAACTGTGTGTAGCACTCGCCTAGAGACGGTCTCTGCAGAGCCGCCCACCGCCCACCACCCACGTGGGGACAATAATCGCTATCTGAACAAGGCATGCTATGCTGCACGTGGAGAGGGAGGGTGAGGTCTGTCTGCCTGACTGTGCACACCAGATAACCCCAGGCCTCCCCGGGACTCCCTCCCCCACCCTCCCCTCCCCTCCCCCCTCCCCTCCCCTGGCATGGGCCCTCCCCCATCCCCTCCCCCACCCCCTCCCTGCATAGCATAGACAGACAGACAGGTAATAGAAGATAGATGATAGATAGATGATAGATAGATAGATAGATAGATAGATAGATAGATAGATAGATAGATAGATAGACAGACAGACAGACAAGAGGCAGGTAGACAGAAAGTAGGTAGCTAGGTGATAGATAATAGATAGGTAGATAGATGTTAGATACAGACACTAACCTTGCCAGCCTGGTCCACAGCAGAGATGATCCTAATTCAAGGCCCAGAGCTGTGCTCTGCCCCCAGCTCCCTCCATGAGCCCGCCCCCCACCTCTGCCCCCTGCACCCCACATCCTGCCCCCCACACCCTGCACCCCACATCCGGCCGGCCTCACCTGCAACCAACACTCAGTCTAAGAGTCCTCCTCCTCCACAGGAGTCTGGAAAGCACAAACAGCAGCTGCAGACCCACACACGGAAAAGCCCTCCTTCGATGGAGTGTGAACACATGGCTGCGACACACACCAGCGTGAGCACACACTCGCCGCGCGTACATCTCATGGGCACGCACAGTGACGTTCCCATTCGCACCCAGACATGATCGCAGGATGGAAAAGAGGGACGGTCTGGGAGACATTCTGAACTGTGAAGCTCACGAATAACGGAACAGTGTGAGGAAATGAGTTATCAGATCTTAGAGCAACGTTTTCACCACAAAGCCATGTGTAGTATACATTAAAGCACCACACCATATGCCGTAAATGCGTACAATTTTTATGTGTCAGAATGAATGGGTCGCCTATTTTTCTTGTCACCTGTGTGGCCGATGGCTTTGACTTTCAGTGGAAGAGGCAGAGGGAAGGGAGGAGCCCGGGGATCGGATCCAGGGCCCGCGTGCTCGCCCGGGCCCTCTGCTCAGCTGCAGCCCTGCTGCAGGTATTTCTGTTGCCCGAGGATCTCCGAACATAGAGGGTCCCCACAAAATCGAATGGTCGTGGTTTTCTGGGTTAACCACTGAACCACAGAGCTGCAAATCCAAGCAGGGTATCTGCAGGCTCTCCTAAGTTAACACAGCCCTTAAGTTAACACAGCGTCTGACCACGGATCGTCAGTGGCTGTGTCCGTCTGTCCGTCTCGTCTCTGAACACTGCAGAAAACTCGGATGTTCATCTCTGACATATTTGCTCGACTTCCCATCAACACCGACTCTTTTACTTGGTTCTGAGAGATCTTAGTGGAATACAACGTGGTCCTCTGAAGAAAGGTAGATCAATCCAGAGTATGCTGGGTCCTTTTTGGAAGAGTTGAGACTGATTTAGAGAGAGCGACTGTTGACTGGCATAGAGTTAATTGCTGAGGGCTGAGTTCTCCTGTTCCAAGGCTGGTCCTGTGACACTGAGCTCTTGTTTCAGAGTCATGTTCATGAATGAACTAAGTGAATGCAGGCAGACATGTGCACACGTGTCAAAGGAGTGTGGACAGAGCCTATGCATACAAATTGTCACAATCGCCAACTTGTAGAAAAATCCCAGATACCCTGAAGCTGATGAATGAATCAGAGGTGTGTGTGTGTGTGTGTGTGTGTGTGTGTGTGTACCCAATTGAATTCTATTTATCTAGTAAGTAGAATAATATAATGCCATTCCCAGGGAAATGAATAGACTTGGGAAAAATCATATTGAATGAATTAAGCCAGACTCAGAGACATGAACAGTGCATGTTTTCTCTTCTATGGGGAAGTTAAATTTATGTATGTGTAAATATATGCATGGATATGTGATCAGACTAACTCAGTTATGGAATGCTCGGGAGTGGATCTCCATAGTTTACCTTCTTTGAACAATTAACGGCTAATAAAACAAAATGAATACCAGGAAGTTGAACTGTGTCTCTGCTGGGGAGCACAGCTGCCGAGAGGAGGTACAGAAGTAGAAAGAGGAATTATGGATGAGCACAGTCATCACGTTCCCTGGACAGACATGAGAAGCGGAACTAAGGAACTGGAGAAGACAGGTGTGGATGTGGTGGTGGGGGGGGAGATCGGTGGTGGGTGACTCTGACTTGGATGCATTCTACTCCCTGTACAGCTTTATACATAGCTTTATATAACAATAATAAAAACACAGGCATGCCTGGGTAACTTGGCCATTGCTGGCCACACTGTGGGCTTCATGGAACAGGTGCTACAGCCCAGCTGCCCAGTCTTGGTGGGCCCTCCAGTTGTGAAGAATCCCCTTGGGCTCTGAGAGGATCGTGGAGCCCACGTTCTGTTGTGTCTCACCGGGAAGCCTTGGTGCAGCGGCCACCGACCCACTGAGGGATGTACTCAGCAACGGAATAGATAAATAAATAGAAAAGGAACAGATGCTTCCAGAAGTTGCTCTGCTCTGGCTAGAGTAGAACACAGACCCATGCGCCCAGGATGTCGATTGCCAGCCAAATCAGAATCGAGCTGCTCTCAGAAGTGACTCGGGTTGGTGTCAAAGTCTGCCGCTCAGCGCTAAGGCGGTGGGGTACGAAGTCTTTTTAAATCCATGCCCAAGTTTCTCAAACCAGGACTTGGGAATGACAAAAGAGGAGAATGACGAAGCATATCCAGAAGATGAGGCCTTCTGCATGTGAGTTCTGGGGACCGGGGAGCAAGGGAAAGACAGCCTAACTATCACCATCGGTGTGGTTCCGTCTCCAGGCTTCTGTTTGGCTTCTCCATGTGTTTGAAAGTGACTCACGAACTGAAGCCTGTGCTCCGTCTCTACACTGAGCAGGAGGAGATTTGAAAGCTCATGGCACACAGGTCCAAACTGTAATTTTGAAAAGGAGATGATTTTGAAAGGGAAACAGCTTCCTTGAGAAAGTTGTAGAGTGGCCGTGACCTGACAGACAAGAAGGTGGGAGGGGCTCGCAGGACTCCGGACAGAAGCAGCTTCAGAGCTATGGCAAAAAAATGGGGGGAAAACAACGTAGATGGACTCTGCCCTGCTTATTCTTCGTTTTTTGGTGTCTTCACTGAACTCCAGTTTGAGCTGGCTATGGAACGTGGCCTCTTTGCTCGTGGGGACCCGGAAGCTGTACGAACGGCAGGCTGAGCTCTGTGCAAACCTCGCTGCTCACCAGAGGAAGTCTCCCCAAGATTCAGCGCCTGGAGGGGAACAGGTCATTGTGAAGGATGAGTTTGTGGTGGGAATTTAATTTTGCTGTCAGCCGTCCCCAAGTCTGGTTTGAGAAACTTGGGAATGAGTTTTAGAAGATGTGGTCCCTCCACAGACGTTTCCCTTTTCTTTGAGGAACTATCCTGAGTGCTGTGGCTCCCGGGCGCCGTGCGCTGAGCTGAGCTGAGCGGCGGCCGAGGCAGGAGCTGTTGCGGTTCTGGATTAGGGGTGCGAGCGGCGGGCCGGGCCTGCGGAGCCGGCTGGGTGCACTCAGGTCAAATGCGGAGCAGGGAGTCTATAGAACAGGCTTTCAGGGAGACAGACTTGCTGGTAGTTCAAGGATCAAAGCAAGACACCAGCAATCTCTCTGGTTGTGTGGGACACACCTCAGATTCCATGATCACTGTGTACCAGCGGGCGAGTGTGAGCACTGTGACCTCAGTGTGAGCACGGTGACCTCGGTGTGAGCACCGTGACCTTGGTGTGAGCACTGTGACCTCGGTGGGAGCACCCTGACCTCGGTGGGAGCACCGTGACCTTGGTGGGAGCAACCTGACCTCGGTGGGAGCACCCTGACCTCGGTGGGAGCACCCTGACCTCGGTGGGAGCACTGTGACCTCTGTAGGAGCACCCTGACCTTGGTGTGAGCACCGTGACCTCGGTGGGAGCACCCTGACCTCGGTGGGAGCACCCTGACCTCTGTAGGAGCACCCTGACCTTGGTGTGAGCACCGTGACCTTGCAGTGCATTGAGGCCGAGGTGCTGTTGTGAGATTGAGCGTGGGGATTCTCTGAGGAAGCCTCAGAGTTTCCGGGCTCTCCGGCTGTGTCACTGCGGCGAGGGCTCGCGGCGGTGACCCCGGGCTCCTGCTCACTGCGGATGCCGCCGTAAAGCCGGCCCGGCTGTGGCTGCGGGTTCAGGTCCCGCGTCCCTTCTTCCGGTCACTCCATGTTCACGGTCAATGAAACTGGAACTCGCATCTGGTTTGAGAGAAGCATGGCACTTGTGCAGGCCAGAAACCCCAGCCCGCTGGGGTGTTCAGTCTCTCCCGGCTACGTAGTCTCCTCAGGAGCCAAGCAGAGGCCGCCAGGACCCTGCCCCAGGCCCAGGCCCAGGCCACGGGACCACGCGCTGGCTTCAGGACACTGTACAGATCTTGGAGATGAAGGCTTTTTGGACCATTTGCCTCTTGCGTTAAGTGAGTGTACCTGAACCGTGGGCAATTCTAGCCATTTCCGTTGCGCCCTTACTTTCAGTTACAGACAATTCAGTGCACTTGTTACAGGCATCTGGTGTCGATGGACAGATTTGGCACCTGCTCTGTATGGAAAGCCTTCAGGGAAACTACACGTGAAAGCAAAGCTCAAGTCCTGCCGGTTGAATGAGTTGCCCGTTTGTTTGCCTTTGTAGTGCCCGTGGGTGGGGGAGGCACTGTGTAAACCTGTGAGGTCCTCCGGCTTTCCTGGAAACGACCGAGTTCTGCGAAGCCAGGCTCTGTGGGCAGAGCCTCCGGAGCAGCGTCTGCAGCCCACGCCGGCCTCACACCTGCGCATCCTCCAATCGGTTTTAGGCGGGGTTTTCGCTTTACTGTGATATTGCTAGAGATAGAGTTTAGTGCCTTTGTTTGCATGGGGCTTGAAGTCAAGGCCTGGGTGCTAGCTATCCCTGAGCTGTTTTGCTCAAGACTGGTTTTCTACCACTGGAGCCACGGCTCCACTTATGGATTTTATTTATTTTTTTGCTGGTTAGTTGAAGTTAAGACTCTCATGACCTTTCCTGCCCAGACTGATGTTGAGCTATGGTCTCAGCCTCCTGAGTGGCTAACATGGTGGGGGTGAGCCCGGCACGTGCCTCTCGGGTAGCCTTTTAAGTCTTTATTTTTTATTTTTTGGGAGTACGAGGGTATGAACTCGGGGCCTCATGCTTTCTAGTCAGGTGCTCTACCACTTGATTTTCTTTAATTAGCAGTTTTATATTGAGACATGATTTGTATACCAGCAATAGCACGCATTTAGATGTACGAAGCAACTGTATTTAGTGCAGTCACACGCAAAATCAACCTGGGAGCAGCTAACCCCACGGTTAAGCACGCGCACTCACCTCCAGTCCTTCTTCACACAGCCCTTTTGCTCTCTGTGACAGCCCTAGACAAACAATGATCTACTGTTTTCCATAGACCTGCCTATTCTGAGCATTTCCTATGAAAAGAATCACACACCCCAGGGCCCTGGCTCACGCCTGCAGGTCCAGCCACTCAGGAGGCCGAGATCTGAGCAGTCCTCAGGCGGGTTCAAAACCAGTCCAGGCAGAAAGGTCATGAGACTCTTATTTACAATTAACCACCAAAAAAATCTAGAAGTGGGACTGTGGCTCAAGTAGTGATGTGCTGGTGTTAAGCAAAATGGGTCAGGGACAGTGCCCAGGCCCTGAGTTCAAGCCCCACACACATAAAAAAAAAAGAATCATACAACATGTGGTTTCTTGTGCACATTTCCATCTACTCAGCATAAAGTTTTCAAATTCACCCAGCTTGTCGTGTCAATATTTCATTTACGTTTTTAGTCAAATAAAATTCCATTCTGTGGCTACATTGCCTTTTGCTCATCCACCGTGATTACAGATTACAGGCGCAGGGATTAGGATGATCATGGCTGTGATTGCGTCACACTAGGTTATGCTAAGATTTTCTGTGTGGGAATGGTTATTATGCTCTTTTGCTCTTGTGAGCATTTGTAAACCAGTTTTCACTTTTGAGCATATAATGTTCAGCTCTGTGGGTACATGCCTAACAGTGAGACAGCGAGCCATACGACAGCACGTGGTTTCCTTTCACTTTTTTATCGGCACCTATTCCTTGCACAATGGGCTCCGTTCTGACACACCCACCGTCCACACCACGTGCCGATCACACCTATTCCTTGCACAATGGGCTCCGTTCTGACACACCCACCGTCCACACCACCTGCCGATCACACCTATTACTTGCACAATGGGCTCCATCTGACACGCCCACCGTGCACACCACGTGCCAATCACACCTATTACTTGCATAATGGGCTCTGTTCTGACACACCCACCGTCCACACCACGTGCCGAATCACACCTATTACTTGCATAATGGGCTCTGTTCTGACACACCCACCGTCCACACCACGTGCCGAATCACACCTATTCCTTGCACAATGGGCTCCGTCTGACACACCCACCGTCCACGCCACGTGCCGATCACACCTATTCCTTGCACAATGGGCTCTGTCTGACACACCCACCGTCCACGCCACTTGCCGGATCACACCTATTCCTTGCACAATGGGCTCTGTCTGACACGCCCACCGTCCACGCCACGTGCCGGATCACACCTATTCCTTGCACAATGGGCTCTGTCTGACATACCCACCGTCCACGCCATGTGCCTGATCAGACTCAGCCTTCCACCGTTCTCTTCTTTCCCCTCCTTCTTCCCAAACACAACACAACGGGTTTTGTCGGGGAAGTCTACGTCTATTTTAAACTTTTAATGGCACTGAACGTATTCCAAAAGTGCTCACACCTATTTTTTTCACTCAACATAAAGGGATCCCAATTTCTCCACCTCCTCTCCAACACTTTTCTATTTTTATTGTTGTTATTATAACCATCCTCGCAGGTATAAAATAGTATCTTATTGTGGTTTGGATTCCTACTTTTCCCATGGCTAGTTAGGTTGGACATGGCCATTCAAATACCATCTTTGAAATTGTAGTGATGCCCAAGCTACGTGCTCATGGCTCACGTCTGCAATCCTTACTACTCAGGAGGACACTGAGATCTGAGGACCCCTCTTTGAAGCCAGCACTGTCAGCAGAGTCTGTGAAACTCCATCTCCAATAAGCCAGTTATTTTTTCAAAGCCAGAAATGGAGCTGTTGTTCAAGTGGTAGAGCACAAACCTTGAACAGAGAGCTCAGGCTCTGAGTTCGAGCCCTAGAACAAGCACAAGAAGAGAAAAAAGTAGTAGCCAAGCCAGGTGCCGTGGCGCACACCTGTAATCCTAGCCACTCAGGAGGCTGAGACTGGAGGAACAGACTTTGAAGCCAGCCGGGGCGGGAGCGCCCGTGAAGCTCTTCTCTCTAAATATCCTCTGAAAAGCCAGAGGCGGAGCTGCGGCTCATGTGGCAGAGCACCAGCACCTAGGGTTTGAGCTCAGCCCCAGGGCTGGCACATAGACGCATACCCAAAGCAGTAGTCACCCTCATCCTGAGTAGCTGTGCACACTTGTGATTCCAGCCGTGGGTAAGACAGAGAGGATTACAAGTGCACAACTAAATGGAGTCCAATCAAAAAGTTAATTTTGTTTGGTTAACCCACTTTTGTCTTTTTTTTCCCCAGAGCTGAGGGTCAAACTCAGGGCCTGGGTCTTGCTAGTCTGTCTGAGTCAACACAAGCAGGTCCCTGTGAAAGCCTCGTCTCTGCGCACAACACTGAATGCTCTGCACACGCTGCCGTGCACACCTTGGAATGGTTAGCAAGGGGCGGTGTGAATGCTCTGCACACGCTGCCGTGCACACTGGGAATGGTTAGCAAGGGGCGGTGTGAATGCTCTGCACACACTGCCGTGCACACTGGGGATGGTTAGCAAGGGGCAGTGTGAATGCTCTGCACACGCTGCCGTGCACACTGGGAATGGTTAGCAAGGGGCGTCTCGCACTATGTCTACTTTCCCACAGAACAGTAGAAGTCGCTAGCCACGGTGGCCTGTGCTGTAATCCCAGTCCTCGGGAGCAGAGGCAGGAGGGAGCCAGCATGACGGTGTAGAGTAAGTCAAAAGCTGTGAAGACCTGGACCACCGTGCTGGTGGCTCACACTCAGGAGGCTGAGATGCAGAAGATGGCGATTCGAACCCAGCCTCGGCAGGAAAGAAAATGAAACTGTTTCCAAAACAACCAGCAAAAAGCAAGACTTGAGGCACCACGCAAGTGGTAGATTGTCAGGCAAGCAGCTGAGCAAGAGCGCGAGGCACCGCGCCCCAACTCCCGCAAGCTGAGCAAGAGCGCGAGGCACCGCGCCCCAACTCCTGCAAGCAGCTGAGCAAGAGCGCGAGGCACCGCGCCCCAACTCCCGCAAGCTGAGCAAGAGCGCGAGGCACCGCGCCCCAACTCCCGCATCATCAGTGAAGAAAACACAGAACAGATCTGTGAAAGACTGTGTGAGAGCCTAGAACAAGGTGACAGGAAGGGCTGGACAAGACGAAGCCAAGTGTCCACACTTGATAAACAGCACAGACACAGGCATCCTGACAAGAAGGAGCCGCGAACCCGTGCGGCCGTGGGCCTCACGGGCATATGTGGACAATGGGGACTGGAGGGGAAACTGGGAGAGCCAGGAAGGGCGTGACCTTGTCCAGAAGGAAATGTGCTCCTGTCCTGACTTATGAAACTCTGACCCCTCCGTACAGCACCTTTATTATAGCAATGAAAAAGCTGAACAGGGAAATGGGGCAATCCAGTCAATTCAGTCATAGACCAAAGTCCTTGCACTGAATATAGGTTTTACACTGTTCAGCAAAGATTGATTAACTTTATTCCGTGCCAATGATTCACAGGATTTTGCAATCCACAAATATGTTTAAACATGTACGCCTTCTATATCACTGTAATTCTCTGAGGAAACTGAAAGTTAAGACAGTTAAATTTATTTAATGACAATATAAACAATAGAATAAGATATGAGAAACTACTCAAATCTATTTCTTAAAATTTTATTTTTAAACTGTGCTATGAACACATAGCATATCTACTACCTTGACAAATTCTTAAGTGTACGTATAGCAGATCTTAAACCTTACTTGTCTTGTATAATAATTGAAATCTGATGAACCCCAAGATAAGAACACAAGAGGTTTTCTCTTTGTCGCTGTTGTTTTTGATGCACTATGTGATTTTTTTTTGTTTCTTTGTATGTTCTTCCCCTGCTGTCACTGTATTTGATTCTGGTGCCCTGCATCTTGTAT
This sequence comes from Dipodomys ordii, assembly GCF_000151885.1. Taxonomy (NCBI): domain Eukaryota; kingdom Metazoa; phylum Chordata; class Mammalia; order Rodentia; family Heteromyidae; genus Dipodomys; species Dipodomys ordii. The sequence continues at coordinate 18,943,701 of NW_012267243.1, read as the reverse complement.
ATACATTTTTCTAATCTGGGGAGGGGAAGGGAAATAACAAAATCCTGAAACAAGGATACAGGATGATGCATTGTAACAATGAGAAGTACAAGACACTGTTGAACATGAACTTTACAACTTGGGGTGGGGGAGGGAGGAGTTGGGGAGGTGGGATGGTAGGGGAAAACAAAGGAGGAGGTAACAATGCTCGATAGGAAATGGACTCATGACCTTGCTCTTGTAACTGTAACCCCTCTGTACAGCGTCTTTACAATAAAAAATACATTTAAAAACAAACAAAAAGAATTGAAATCAGGCTCTCACCGAGATGCCTGTACAGCAGTGTTCACTGCAGCTTCATTCACAATGTCTGACAGGAAATGCACCTACTGTCCCTCAGTGAAAACCATGGACAAAGGAAAGGAAAGGTGGCATACACGCACACACACATGCACACACACACACACATGCACACACGCTCATGCACACACGCACATGTACACACACGCACATGCACACACGTGTGCGCACACACGCACATGCACACATGCACACGTACACACATGCACACACACGCACACACATGCACGCACACGCACACACACACGCACATGCACACACGCACACGCACACCCCCACAATACAACCCACCTTCCATTCCTTACATCATTAACGTGCTGGGGGAAGTCCTGTCATTTGCACGGACGTGCATGGCATTGTGTGAAGTCACTAAACTCCAAGGACCAATCCTACATGACGACGCTCATTTGCAGTCTAGTTACATTTACAGAGAGGAGGGTGGCGTTTCCAGGGCTGTGAAGAGGGGACGGACATTAGTGTTGGTTGTTTTGTGTTTTGTTTTTTCAACGATTGATCTTGTTTTTCAGGCAATCCATGGTTCTATTTAAAAAGTTATAAATCATCATTAGCTTATTAATTAGAAACACTTAACTTGGGCATCCTGAACATATATTTACATATCTATTCATGAAATTAAATGTTTTTACTCAAGGAAAGTGGTAAACCAGAGCTCTTTGGTGTAAAAAGAACTGGAAGACGAGACGATTTAGAGCAGACGTTAGCGTGCTAGGATTTAAGAATGTGGGGGTAGAAATTGAACACAGAAAACAAGCAAGTGGTGTGGAGTTGGGGTGTGGAAAGGATCATGCCCACCGAGAGGAGCACAGAGGGGCAGAGCGTGGGCGCAGCAGCACCGTGGTGTCAGCACAGAGGGGCAGAGCGTGGGCGCAGCAGCAGCAGCACCGTGGTGTCAGCACAGAGGGGCAGAGCAGCAGCAGCACCATGGTGTCAGCACAGAGGGGCAGAGCCTGGGTGCAGAGCAGCACCGTGGTGTCAGCACAGAGGGGCAGAGCCTGGGTGCAGAGCAGCACCGTGGTGTCAGCACAGAGGGGCAGAGCCGTGGGCCCAGCAGCAGCAGCACCGTGGTGTCAGCACAGAGGGGCAGAGCGTGGGCGCAGCAGCAGCAGCACCGTGGTGTCAGCACAGAGGGGCAGAGCGTGGGCACAGCAGCAGCACCGTGGTGTCAGCACAGAGGGGCAGAGCGTGGGTGCAGCAGCAGCACCGTGGTGTCAGCACAGAGGGGCAGAGCAGCAGCAGCAGCACCGTGGTGTCAGCACAGAGGGGCAGAGCAGCAGCAGCAGCACCGTGGTATCAGCACAGAGGGGCAGAGCGTGGGTGCAGCAGCACCGTGGTGACAGCACAGAGGGGCAGAGCCGTGGGCCCAGCAGCAGCACCATGGTGTCAGCA
>NW_012267243.1:18934625-18941700 GCF_000151885.1 Dipodomys ordii | reverse complement strand
GAGCGTGGGCACAGCAGCAGCACCGTGGTGTCAGCACAGAGGGGCAGAGCGTGGGTGCAGAGCAGCACCGTGGTGACAGCACAGAGGGGCAGAGCCGTGGGCCCAGCAGCAGCACCGTGGTGTCAGCACAGAGGGGCAGAGCGTGGGCGCAGCAGCAGCACCGTGGTGTCAGCCGCGGGCGCAGCAGCAGCAGCAGCAGCACAGGTGTCAGCGCAGGCGTCCTGGGCTCTCAGGACCCCTCCACCCCCCCCCCGCCCGGCCCGGCCTGGAAACTGACGTGCATGCTTCCTTCTCCCCACCATGATGTCAGCCTCACAGTTGTCGTGGTTGGTTTCTTTTCCTCCTTTGAATCCAGTTCACCACAGACACTTCCAGAAACAAAAATTAAATAGGCCTTCTAGAAAACAATTTGGTAGTCTATAAAATAAGATCTGTAAAAGGTTTCTACATTCTAGCCAGGCTCTGATAGCTCACGCCTGTCACCCTGGCTGCTCAGGAGGCTGAGATCTGAGGATCGTGGTTCAAAGCCAGCCCAGGCAGGAAAGTCCATGAGACTCTGATCTCCAATGAACCACCAAAAAGCTGGAAGTGGCGCTGTGGCTCACGTGGCAGAGCGCCAGCCTTGAGTGGAAAAACTAAGGAACAGCTGCCGGTCCTGAGTTCAAGCTGCAGTCCTGGCACACAGAGAAAATTGTGTTTTCCTACATTCTAAATAACTCTACTGTTGGGCAGCATTGCATCACACCAGTTCACACTCCCATCCTTGCTACGTTTGGGGAAAAAATAAAGTTAAGAAACTGTTTTCTTTCTTTTTTAATTAGTGAAAGAAGCAAAACACAACGTGAATGCAAATACAGATAGCTGAGCGGCTCAGCACCGCAGCAAGGCTGATGCTGCTCGGGAGCCCGGAAGGTTCTCACCGCCAGCCACGCTCCTGACGCCGGAGGAGAAGCCGTCGGGTTCGGAGACATCCCGCAGCTCCCGGAAGACCACAGGGCCCCAAAGGGCAACGTGTGGCTGTCCTTGCCAAACCCTCACACACAGGTCCCCAACCACACTGAGGCTGTCTGGGTGAAACGCTGAAAGAAGCAGGCAGAGATGCTCAGGATGCTCAAAAAACAGTCCCCGCCTGACGATCGATCGCGGTCCCCACCCCCGGACACCAGGCCAAAACCAGTGGAACTGCATATCTCATTTTATTGTGTGTACATTATAAACTTCAGGTGCACGCACAGGTGTGTGTGTGTGCGCGCGCACACACACACACACACACACACACACACACTTTCTGTGTAGCCAAATACAATGGCGCCACCTAGTGTCATAATGTCCAATGTAGCTTCCCAAATAAAGACTAAGGAAAAAGGAATTCAGCCCTGCCACCAGCCCAACTTGCAGGCAGATAATACCCAAGCTCCAAAGGAAGTGAAAATCAAACAGGAGCACCGATAAATCTCAGACCGCGTCTCCTGTGGTCCCAGCCTTGTTCTTCCCACTCTGAAACGCGGGGAATCCACAGCCAGGAATGCGGCTAACACCGACCTGGAGCCACTACCCGGAAGTCAACCCCAAGTCTGGAAATGCTTAACACGCTGTCCGGGGAGAACTGCTGTGCACACTACACGCGTTTGTCAATGCCGTCAGAAACAAATCGTCAGATGCACGTTGACTATGGCTCATGAAGAAGCAACGTGAGAACGTGCACAAGCTCTGAAAAGTAATATTTTATCAAAAAATAAAGAAAAATAAAATACCTTCTTTGGCTTCTCCAAAACAAAGGGTAATGTTTTCCAGGACAAAGGTGCTGTACAGAGGGTTGCAGTCACATCATAAGGTAACAGTGCATTGCCTGCCGAACCTCGTCAGCCCCCCTCTGTTTTTCTCCCACTCCCCCCACCCCAAAGGAAGTTCAGAAGTATGTGTCCTAGTTCTGTGACCCGTTCTATTTTCCTATGGAGAATTCTCCAAGTAGCAAACTGGAAATGTTGTGAGACTTAAAGTGAGTTCATTGGAACACAAATGACCATGGAGCTACAGAGTGTCTGACCTGCTGGAAGAAACAACTAGAACTGGAGTCGTCAAGCTCTTCAGACAGTGTTGTATTCATTAGTCCTAATGAATCATACGCACATATCACGTACAGATTCAAAGATAACTAACAGGCTGAGCTAATGTTTACAATACACCATACACAATAAAGAGCTCTTAAAAAACGAACACAACTCTTAAAAATGAAGGGCGGGGAAGGGAGGAAACTAGGCAACTCCAATGAAAGGGGACACTGTCCAAAAGAAAAATGTAGGTATTGCCTGGACGGTGGCGTGACCAATCCTCTGTGCAACACCTTAACTGTGACAATAAAACAGCAGATTGCTTTAAAATGAGGAAGTGGAGCTGTGGCTCAAAGTGGTGGAGTGCTCGCCCTGAGCGAAAAAGCTCAGGGACAGCGCCCAGGCCCTGAGCCCAAGCCCACAACTGACGAAAAATAAAATAAAAAATGAAGAACACGCAAGGGAAGGGGAAACACTGTCCCAGAAGGAATGTGCCTTTTCCCTGACTTACATAACTGCAGCCCTCCGTAATCACCTTCATAAGAACCATGTTTGTAAGTGAAAAACAGCCAGGCACTGGTGGCTTCTGCCTGTGATCTCAGGTCCTCAGGAGGCTGAAATCAGGATCCTGAGTTGAAGCTGGCCTTGGCAGAAAAGTCCACGAGACTCTGATCTCCAATGAACTTCCAAAAAAAAAAATCAGAAGTGGAGCTGTGGCTCAAGTGGTAGCATGCAAAATGCAAAATGTTTGGGGACAGCATCCATACCCTGAATTCAAGCTCCAGGACCAGCACCAAAAAAGTAAAATAAAATAAAAACACAGAAAATTCTGCACTCATCATAAAATTAATTTTTTTTCACAAATACAAACCAGAAAGAACATAGAAAAAAATTAAATCCCATAAATAAATTCAGCAACATTTCAGGATATAAAGAAGACCTCCAATAATAAGATTGCTAACAAAGAGAAAGTAAGAAAATAATTCCATTTGTATTAGTATCAAAAAGTTTAGAATACTTAAGAGATATGTGGAGCCTGGAAGGGCACATAGTGCATCGTACACTGAAGCTACAGCATGTCGGTGAAAGAAATAAACAAAAGCCTTACATAAATGGAAGTATATCCCATGTTCCTGAATTTGAACACGTGGTGTTATTACAAAATACTACCTAAAGTACTCTACCGACTTAATGAAAAAGGAAAGAAAAAACGAGGGGCAAAGAACTAAAATCCAACAAAGTAGCAAGAACAAACTAGGAAGAGACACAAAAAATCTACGTACAGTATGTTTTCAGTCTACATGTTTTCAAACCTGTGAGTCCTGCTCGGGGAGAAGCCACATGCCCAGCGGATGAACACCGGAATGTAAGATGCCAGGCTGCGGTAGAGGCTTCCTCATAAACGCAGAACCTCCATTAGAGGAGTTCGTGCTACTTAACAAAACTGGCCTCACCTGTCTTTGACCCAGCAATTCAACCTGTAGGGGCCTGGGCTAGAACCCCCGCCTGCAAAAGGAAACCCGTGTGCTGGGCTGGCACTGACGCAGCTGCAGACCTCGGGAACACACTGGAGAGGAGGAGCGCTGCCCTCGGAGCCGGCGAGCGGCCCGGCCATGGGAGCCGCGCAGACACCCTGACCACGGCGGGCGCGTGGCCAGTGACCCCGCAGGCCTTGCAAGAAGCTCTGGACCCTGTGAACCTTTGTGTGCGCGTCTGCAAACGCGGACAGTGTGACTGTCACCGGAGGCAATGTGGCACCTGGCCAGAGACCCAGAGCAGGCGCCGGCTGCCACCCCACCGGTGCGACACCGACACAGGAGGTCCCCACTCGGTCCCCAGTGCGCCTGCTGCGTGGCCTCGGGCAGGAGCCAGAGCCCCACCGCCAGACAGGGCTGAGGGGTGGCCCCTGAAAATGTCTCCCGCCTGTCATCCTTCCTACTCAAGGGGCAAGACCTGAGGATCGCAGTTCAAAGTCATCCTGGGCAGGAAAGTTTGTGAGACTCTTATCTATATTTAACTATCAAAAACCCAGAAGTGGCACTGGGGCTCAAGCAGTAGAGCGCTAGCCTTGAGCAAAAGGAGATCAGGGACAGCCCCAGGCCCTGAGTTCAAACCCCAGGACCACCACTCTCCCCGCCCCCCCCCCGCACACACACACTCACACACACACACACACACACACACACACTAACTGAAGTGTGGTATGTGCAAATGGTGTAGCTCCTTTGCACAACTAATTTACAGTTTAACAAGATAAGATTTTCTTCATTTAAAAATGAAGAACACACCACCGCTATTACCCCCCAAAGACCAGCCTGTGTCTCAGCGAGGTGACCCTGAGCCTGGCGCCTGGCATTGATCACCACTGACCCTCCGCTCCCACCGCTGACCCCTGACCCTCCGCTCCCACCGCTAACCCCCGACCCTTGGCAGGACCCGCGCTCCGCAGCCATGCTGCTCGTGGGGCTTGGCTGTGGGACCGCGCTGGGGGTTCTCTGGATCTCCAGTGACGGGTGTGGAGCAGCTGTGCCCGGACACCTGCGCAGTCCTCTAAGATCTGGGTCTCCACGTGTCAGAGACGACACACAGACCCTTGCTGGAGAGTTCAGATGTCCCGGGAGACGCCGGGGACCAAGGGGAGGAAGATCTGCTGCTTGGAGGAGAGCGCGGACACCGCCCAGCGGGGCGTCCGCAGGGTTGAAGCAAACACCGTGCTGGGATTCCTTTCCGCTGGACTTCCACTTATCCACAACCACAGGTAACACCCCAACTTCTGCGTCCTCACGCTTAGAGTGTGTCCAATCCCTAATCTGGGGCCGGCTCTGACCCTCCATTGGTTTTGTTCCTATTACTCTCTTTAAGCAGTCGTACAAAGGAGCTGTCATTGAACAGAGCTTTGAACAGAGCTCTTGCTCAGTCCCCCCTCCCAACTTCCTCACCAGCGCCCCCACCAGCCCTTCCCTCCAGCCCTTCCCTCGCTGCTTCGTTTTGCAGGCTGCACGGCGGCTCCTGGACCGCTCTCCCCCCGTCTATTTGTTATATCAGCAAAATACAGCCTTCTGTTGTTAGCAGTGTCATCGTAACTTTACACCCCCTAACCAGGGATGTTGGTAACGTGACCAGTTTACCTCACGTGCTTCTTGACACGGTGAGAAAGAGCCTATCATGGTCTGTAGAATGCTTGCCAAAAAAAAAGGATGACCAGAATGTTCTCGATGGGAAATCGACATGCTCACGCGCAGAGACTCTACAAAAATCACTCGCCGATAATCAAGGTCTTGAAAGACAGATCCAGACCCAGCCTGCCTGGAAGGGAGCGAGTCAACATGGAGATTAACCATGAAGACTTCGGGCCTGGGTCAGAAAACGGATGTTGGGGAGGAGATGGGGCCGGGGGATGCCTGGTGCTGAGCGATGGGTTTTCAACGTCCATGTCCTCGTTTCGGCCGTGGATCATGGGAGTGTGAAGAGGAACCGAGTGAGGAAAAGACTGGAACTCCATTGCTTGAGTGGCTTTTTTACAGTCTGGCATGATTTCAAACTAGAAAGCTAAGATGCACGCACCGAGCTAATGAGTGGCCAGCCTTTACGACCGCGGTGCTCACATGGCCCCTGGGCAATAAAGAGCCGCCCCGACCCGGATCTTCCAGTGTTTAATGACACAAGCCCCAGGCGGCGCCAGGCTCCGCGCCGCTGTCAAGCCTGCGCCTCCGTGGACGCCGGCGTGCTGCTGCCTCGTTAGTGAGGCGCGCGTGGACGCTGGTGCTGGGGTCTGGGTTCTCTCAGGAAAGGGACTCAGGCGTTGGGGTGACACGCTCCAGGAAACTGCTGCAGCCTGGCTCCTGAGCCCCAGCCGCCTGACGGGGCTGGCGGGCGTGTGCTGCCGGCCGGGGACCCCTCGGGCACCTTTTTGGGGCCCCGTGGTGGCAGCCCCTGAGATGACACTCACGGTTCCCCCTGCCCTCTAGGCCTCGCGCCTCGGCCAGGACAACCACGGGGCATGGGAGCTCGCGAGGGGCCGCGGGCCAGGCCGCTGCGGGCGCTGGGCGTGGGGCGGATGGGGGCTCAGTGGCACTGCCGTGTGTGGCCGCAAAGCTCAGGCGCAGAGGCTGCGGTGGGAGCCGCTGGCAGGGCAGAGGCTGCGGTGGGAGCCGCTGGCAGGGCAGAGGCCAGCCCCCCCTCCGAGGGACCGAATGTCCCTCCTGCAGGGAAGGAGGTACACGTGCACGTGCAGGGGCCAGGCAGACGGAGATGGGGTTCTATGCACCCCCAGGGCCGCCGGACGCACAGAACAGACGTGGCCAGTGAGTGATCCAACCCTTTAATGACAGCCCGCCAGCGTGTCTGCTGCCTCCCACCCACGGAGCAACGAAACCAGGAGAACCAAGAGCGGAAGAGGCCGGTGGGCGCCCCGGCCGGGAGGTCCAGACGCCTCAGAGCAGCAGCAGGGCCAGGAGGAGGCCGGCCGGGGGCCAGAAGCCGCCCCAGGCTCTGAGGCCGCCCTGGCTGGAGCTGCTGGGCTTGGGGGTGGGGCTGGCGGCCGCGTCCGTGCAGTTCACCTGGATGAGCAGGACGTCTCCCACCGTCTGATTCCCCCCGGCGGACAGGGCCCCACAGGTGGAGCTGCTGATGTCAGAGCAGCCTTTCACCAAGAGCCGGGACTGGGTTCCTGAGAACACAGAAGAGACAGTGAGGCCTCACAGGCCCCGTGTCTGCCCCGCGTCTGCTCCCGCCGCCCAGCTGTCACACAGCAGCTAAAGCACATCAGAGAGCCCGCCTGTCCCTGACGGAAGCAGCCCAGCGCAGCAGTGTAAAAAAGAGAGAAGATCCACAGAGGTCAGAAGCCAGAACCCCCCTCCATGGAGCCCTGAAGGAAACGGCACAAGGGGTGAACGGAAAACCCATGCTCAAAAGTGAGGATCCGAGCTGGAGTACGGGCTTGATCTCCTTACATGTCTACACAGCTGCAGGAGGAGGAGGGGGAGGGGAAGGGGGAGGAGGGGGAGAGGAGGAGGAGGAGGGGA
>NW_012267243.1:18930290-18934292 GCF_000151885.1 Dipodomys ordii | reverse complement strand
GCTACCAAGGCAGGTTCAAAAGTCAACCCTCTGCATCTGATCTAAACCCGGGGTTCCTAACTCTTTCCAGCTCTCTCCTCCAAGTCTGACTTTGTCTTCCTTGAGTTGACCTTGAAAGAAAAGAAGAGCAGACAAATATCTTGATCTTAAATCGGAATTATGTTTTGAGGCTGGCATCTGCAAGGCTGTGGCAGAACAGAGCGGCTGGTTTAATGAGACAGGTGCTCCGTGCCCTCGCTCTGTCAGCTGACGCTCAAGCCACCGGAAGGCAAGCAGCTCCCAGAACGTGAGGGACAGGGCTGCAGTCTGAACTCAAGGCTTACTCTTTACTTTCTCTGAAATGGAATTTTAAAACTCCTACCACGTCTCAGTGAGGGAAGGAGCTCACTGTTGTTTTGTAGCTATCAGCTCAGTGCTAGGAGCTTAGGAAGATATGTTCCTGCCACATCTCCAGAGTAGTTTTTTAAAAACTATCTTGGAGTCAGGTGCTGATGGCTCATGCCTATAATCAAAGCTACTCCGGAGGCTGAGATCTGAGGATCATGGTTTGAAGCCAGCCTGGATAAGAAAGCCCTTGAGACTCTTATGCCCAATTACTACCAAAAAAGCTAGAAGTGGAGCTGTGGCTCAAGTGGTAGAAGGCTAGTTGTGAGCACAAAAGCTCAAGCACAAGGCTTGAGTTCAAGCACCAGGACTGGCACCAAAAAAAACAAACAAACAAAAAAACAGAAAACAAAAACGAAAAACATCCACCTTTTAAACCAGAAGATCCTGAGGACAAGATGAACAGAGAAAACCCCACTGATACCATTGTTGCTCTTTAGAACTTCAAAAAATATTAACGTAGATGTCACAGAGACTTTAAAAGAAAAGAAAGCCATTGTAAAATGGTTACATGCTGAACGATTTCAATGACAGATCTGTTTGGAAGAGGAAGACCACAGGAACAACAACAACAAAAAGTATCAGCGGATGCCAAAGTCGTTCACCCCCCAGTTGTGGCTCGAGGCCTGAGCTTTCCACTCAAGCCCCCAGAAGGAACTGGAACTCTGAAACATACCGTTGGTAACGTCCGCGGTCAGAGACACGCACCGCTCCTGCTTGTTACACTTCTGGGTCTTCTCCGTGCAGGATGTGGTGTTGTACCCAAAACAAGCCGGGCACTCTGTGTTACTGGACTGGTCTGCGGCGGCTGGGGGGAGCAGGAGTCGTTACTCAGGACGGTCGCCGTACCGAACCGGCCCTGCCCCAGAAAAGCAAAGCCGCCTAAGAGACCATGAGACCCGGGGAGCCTCAGACCCAGCCCTTTATAGGACGTAGAATAACGTAATGGCGGGTTATCTGTTAGCACCTTGCGTAATTACAGATTTAAAGCCATGTGCGTAATGAATGTATGTTTATATCTGTAACAAATGGGCGTGTGGATTCACTCTTGCCACGAGTCTAAGTACACGAGTATCACGACTGTGATGTGCATTGTTCTTTTTAGTAAACTAATTCGGATGAGTGAATTTGCTCAGCTTTAGTTCCTGAGACAGCCAACGCTGGTGGGTGAGTCCCACAGGGACAGGTGTTCTTTGGAATCGCCATCAGTTCTAGGATGTGGCGTCTGGGCAGGGGCCTGGGGTCATGAGGGGTCATGAGGGGTCATGAGGTCTGAGAGCGGCCACCAGCCCCCTGCCCTGCCACCGCACGCTGGGGCGCTGGGGAGGGCGGAGCAGCCGCGGCCAGTGTGTCTCCTCGTTCCTCGCAGGACTGCAAGGCGGCCGGGAGCAGGAGCGCTCTCCAGCACATGCTGGCTGTGGGACCTGAGCCGGCCTCCTGGGGACAGACAGCCCGGGACGGGGAGGGTCGGGGACGGGGCCCACAGGCTGCTGGGCCTGCACGGGGACGGGGGGGGGTCCCCTCAGGCTGCTGGGCCTGTGCGGGGACGGGGGGGTCCCCTCAGGCTGCTGGGCCTGTGCGGGGACAGGGGGGTCCCCTCAGGCGGCCGGGCCTGCGTGGGGACAGGGGGGTCCCCTCAGGCGGCCGGGCCTGCACAGGGACCGGGGGTGCCCCTGCAGGCGGCCGGGCCGGCACAGACCTGGAACAGCGCTGGTGCCGTTGCAGCTCCTTCCTTGGCAGCACTGGTTTGCAAAGTGGAAGAACTCTTCCCCCGACACCCGGACGGTGAAGACCACCGAGGTGTCCCCATGGCCCGTGCAGTTGCTGGGCGAGCAGGACATGTTCTGCTTGAGCATGTTGGTGTCTCCTAGACAAACACAAGCAGGGGCGAGAGGCTGCAGGCAGGGTTGCTTAGCTCAGTGAGGTATTGGAGTCGCTGAGGAAGTTTCCACGGGTGTGAAAAGCCTTCCCTGTCAGGAGTCTCCGACCTTTATCAGGAGGCTCAGAGACCCGGGTTAACTTCAGTCTAGACAAAGGCCAACAAGAGAGCCCGGGCTAGGCAGCGGAGGCAGACGCAATACCTGACCATCCAGCAAGGAGTCTACACTCCTCTAAAAGCAGTGCAAAGGACCCTGCGCCTTGTGTGGCGGAGCAGCCACACTCCGAGAGACAACGGCGCCCGTGTTCGCTCAGATGCAGGACGTCATAAACGACCCGGTCTCTGGGCGTGCGCACACAGGGAGAGCAGAGGAGATGCGCGCAGGAGAGGAGACAAAGGCCGATGCCTGTGCGTCCGATCGTACAAAATAACGTTCATCAAAATGAACTCCGGAACTAAAGACAAGAGGTCTTTTTCTTTGTTGCTGGTTGTGTTTGCTTTGCCTTTTGTCCTGTGTGTCTTTGGGAGGGTAAGGAAGCCACGGAGATGGAGGGGGAGGGGGAGCAATGGCAGCCTCGGTCCTCACTGATGCTACATTGGAAATGAACCCTACAACTCGCCGGGGGGCTGGGAGGCCTGGGAGGAGCAAGGGAACGGGACACTGTCCAAAACGAAATGTGCTCTCGGTCCAACGTACGCAACTGTAACCCCTCTGCACAGCGCCTTTAATAACAATAAACATAAACTTAACAATAAATACATGGTGAGGACTAGAACCAAAAAAGAAAACAAAGTGGAATGTGAGGTCAGCCCGGCCCCTAGAGCTGAGTTAGGATAGGATTAGACACTCGCAAATCTGGCGATTTAAACGGAGATCAATTAGATCGACGCGGCAGTGCACGCTTGTAATCAGTGCAGCTGCAGTGCACGCTTGTAATCAATCAGTGCAGCTGCAGGGACAAGAGGACAGCAAGTTCAAGACCAGCCGGGACGGCCTAATGAGATCCTAGCTCACAGGCAGGCTCAGAGAGCGGGGCGGGACCTGTGAGGGGCTTCCTTGGCAGGAGGCGGCTGTGGGCCCTGCCTCGCATCACAAAAAATAAAATAGAATAGACCTAGAGTCAGCTTCCCTCAGCATGGCACCCACAGTTCCCTGGCCAGAAGGGAAGTGCGGGCCCGGGAGGAAGGCCGCTGGGCAGCGCGGATCTAGTTTACAGAAAGCACCAGGGCCTGGGGGAGACATTAACTGACACCACAAGGAAGCGATCGGCGCGGTGCGGTGGCGGCTCACACGGTGCGGTGGCTCACACCTGTACGTGCGGCTCCGATCAGTGCGGTGCGGTGGCTCACACCTGTACGCGCAGCTCTGATCGGCGCGGTGTGGTGGCTCACACCTGTACGTGCGGCTCCGATCAGTGCGGTGCGGTGGCTCACACCTGTACGCACAGCTCCGATCAGCACGGTGCAGTGGCTCACACCTGTATGCGTGGCTCCGCGGGCGCAGAGGCCAGAGGGAGGGAGGCTTGCTGACCAGCTCAGGCAAGAGTTAGTGGGACACCATCTCAACCAATGAAAATAAACTGGGCCTGATAACCCCTGCTTTCACTATATTTGATGTCAGTATAACTTGTGGAGGAGAGGGGGAAAAAGCAGTTGTTTAAGGATACAGGTGGACCTGTTGCAACAATGAGAAGTATAAGTTGTCATGTCCAAAACGAGCTTTACAACGTCGGTGGGGG
>NW_012267243.1:18898542-18930140 GCF_000151885.1 Dipodomys ordii | reverse complement strand
AAGGGTAAACCAAAGGAGGAGGCTGCAATGCTTGGTAAGAAATGTACGCATTATCCTGCCCATGCAATTGTAACCCCTCTGTACAGTATGTTCACAAATAAATAAATAAAAATAAAATAAACTGGGCCTGGTGTACACACCCATCATCCCAGCTATGCAGGAAGGGCTAATGGATTGTAGTCTAGGCCAATCCAGGCATACATTTAAGAGCTTATTTTAAAAGCCAAAGCAAACATGGTCTGGGGAGCCACGGTTCAAGTAGAGACGGCCGGCCTGCCTAGCAGTACAGAGCTCTGAGCTCACACACCCACGGCTGAGGGAGGGGACAGGGGAGAGACAGAGACAGAGAGAGAGAGAGAGAGAGAGAGAGAGAGAGAGAACAGCAATTAACCAAAGCCAGCGATGTGGATCAGCTACAGGAAAACGGGTTCACTTCTCCAATAGATCCCTAGGATTGAGCCAAAAAAGTGATTAACTATTTTATAACAAATTAGACTTAATAAGCCTAGCAGCAAAATGCAAGTTGGGGATTTGGGGGGGGGGCAAATGCTAACTCTAATACGTCAACTATTTGTATTACAACACCTTATAATCACTAGGAGACTTTATTTTTATTAGCTTTAAATAGTCATAAGAGGGGTTCAGCTCATACGTTTATGAATACAGTGCCTCTTGATCAACTTCATCCACCCCTCCACTTACCTGCCTCCCTTTTACATATGTATATTGAATATTAACTTTAATGGTTTAAGTATTAGAAGAAGCTGAAAAATATCAATTAATTTCTTTGGTATGATCATGATATGGTAGCTATATCTAGAAAGTTCCTATCAGATATAAATTACTCAAGTATTTTTGTGGACACTAACTCTGTGTGTGTGTGTTTACTTCAAAATACTACTGCAACAAAAAAAGTTGGCAATTACTGACGGAGGACGTTTCAAACGGCAGCTCAAGGTACGATCTCTTCCTGTTTTGTGTATAGAGAAGTTCTGTGCTCTCAGAGTGAGATTACCATCATGGCTACAGGCAAAACGTCTGGTGAGGAAGCACTTGAAAGGAAGTATGTTTGTTCTAGAGGAGAAAGGACCCGTGTGGGAAACAGAGTCTGGGACTGCGGGCCTCTGGGGCCGGTGGGCTGCCTGGAAATTTAACCAGGGCCTGCCTTCGCTTCTTAGACCCACGAAGGTCCAGCTAGAATGAGGCCCCAATCGAAGATAGCAACTTCTCTTTTTGTTGCTTTCCCTTTGTGTTTTCAGAACTCGGTTTGAACTCAGGTCATCCTATGTACTGAGCAGGCTGCTGCCACCTCTGAGTCCAGCCCTGGTTTTCACTGATTAGTTTCGAGGTGGAGTCTTGTTTCTGGCTCTGATGGTCAGTAGGATCTGCTGGGAGGCTTCCTGTGATAACTGGAATAAACGCCACGCACCGCCATGTCCAGCTCCTCACCAACATGGTGTGTTGCCAACTCTTCTACCTGGACCTGCCTAGGACCCAGACCTTTTGGCATCCCAGAGAGGCCGACTTGCGGGCAGGAGCCACCGGCGCCCGTCTCCGGGACATCACAAGGTGCTGATCGGCCTGTCTGGCGCTCTCCTGGGCTCTGCTCCAAGGTCCCCACGCGTGACACCCCGCCCCCCTCCCGGCTGGGCTGGGCTGGAAGTCTCATTCATGACCGTCCCGCCCCAGCCAGCCTCACCGCAGGGACCCTTCCCACTCCCGCAAGGTCCCCGGTGGGCGATCCACGCACACGTCCAGACGGCTTACCCAGAAGGGAGCTGGTCAGCCAGGCCACACAGCTCTGGGCATCTGCTGCGCACACGGTCGCACTGACGTTCTCGCAGGAGACCAGCGTGGAGTCACACTGGGCGCAACTCAGGGGCTCTAGGAGGCCACACATCCGTGGGGGTCAGCCTCCGGTGGACGTTCCCCAAGCAGGCAGCCCGGGCCGGCAGCGTGGAGGAGCTGGCGACCCTGCGCTCCAGCCCCCCCAACGCCACTGCTCACCTCCCTCCAGCCCCCCACCCTCCACTGTCCACCTCCCACCAGCCCCCGCCAGACCCCCCAGTGGGGCCCTGGGTCTTCTCTCACCCACGGCTGTGATGGCCAGGGCCGCGAGGAGCCCAGCCAGGAGGGCGCAGCTGGTGGTGCCGGCGCTCATGTCTCTGGAGTGTGGGAGCGTGGGGCCTGAGCCTTGGCCTGCAGAGACACAAGGAAACAGCCCAGGGCTGGAGACACCGCACACCAACAGCCCAGTCCCGGGCCCCCTTTGGACATCAGCATCCCGCCAGGGAGAGCGGCGTGTGCTGTGCGTCCACTCCGGGATGACACGAGGTTCTGAACTGTTAATGCCTGTAGCCGCATCTTTGCACTGATCTAAAGCCCAGCGGGGCCGTTTCCTGGGAGCCAGGGCAGGTGCAGACGGGCAGGGAGACCCAGGTTCAGTTAGGAGGAAGAGGAGTCGACCGAAAGCCCATCACTGGACAGACCCCCGGCCTGATCGCCTCAGAGTGACACATCATCCTTTTGGCCTGTGGTTTCAGCGGCTCAGACTCTCCAGGGCCCATCGCCTTGGGCTGGCGGCAGGAGAGAGCATGGAGGACAGCACGGGAGGAGAGCATGGAGGACAGCACGGGAGGAGAGCATGGAGGACAGCACGGGAGGAGAGCATGGAGGACAGCACGGGAGGAGAGCGTGGAGGACAGCACGGGAGGAGAGCGTGGAGGACAGCACGGGAGGAGAGCGTGGAGGACAGCACGGGAGGAGCACAGGAGAGCGCAGGAGAGCACAGGAGAACACAGGAGAACACAGGACAGCACGGGAGGAGAGCGTGGAGGACAGCACGGGAGGAGAGCGTGGAGGACAGCACGGGAGGAGAGCGTGGAGGACAGCACGGGAGGAGAGCATGGAGGACAGCACGGGAGGAGAGCGCAGGAGAGCGCGGGAGAGCACAGGAGAGCGCAGGAGAGCACAGGAGAACACAGGAGAACACAGGAGAGCACGGGAGAGCGCAGGAGAACACAGGAGAGCACGGGAGAGCGCAGGAGAACGCAGGAGAACACGGGAGAGCGCAGGAGAATGCAGGAGAACACAGGAGAGCACGGGAGAGCACAGGAGAGCACAGGAGAATACGGGAGGACACAGGAGAGCACAGGAGAGCACAGGAGAGCACAGAGAACACGGGAGAGCACGGGAGAGCACGGGAGAGCACGGGAGAGCACGGGAGAGCACAGGAGAGCACAGGAGAGCACAGGAGAGCGCAGGAGAGCACAGGAGAGCACAGGAGAACACAGAGAACACGGTAGAGCACGGGAGAGCATGGAGAACACGGGAGAGCACAGGAGAGCACAGGAGAGCACAGGAGAGCACAGGAGAACACAGGAGAACGCAGGAGAACACAGGAGAGCACAGGAGAACACAGGAGAGCACAGGAGAGCACAGAGAACACAGGAGAGCACAGAGAACACAGGAGAGCACAGAGAACACAGGAGAGCACAGAAGAGCACAGGAGAGCACAGGAGAACACAGGAGAACACGGGAGAACATGGGAGAGCACAGGAGAGCACGGGAGAACACGGGAGAACACGGGAGAGCACAGCAGAGCACAGGAGAACACAGGAGAACACAGGAGAGCACAGGAGAACACAGGAGAGCACAGGAGAGCACGGGAGAGCACGGGAGAGCACGGGAGAGCACGGGAGAGCACAGGAGAACACAGGAGAACACAGCAGAGCACAGGAGTACACAGGAGAACACAGGAGAGCGCAGGAGAGCGCAGGAGAGCACAGGAGAGCACGGGAGAGCACAGGAGAGCACGGGAGAGCACAGGAGAACACAGCAGAGCACAGGAGAACACAGGAGAGCGCAGGAGAGTGCAGGAGAGCACAGGAGAGCGCAGGAGAGCACAGGAGAGCACAGGAGAGCACAGAGAGCACAGGAGAGCACGGGAGAGCACAGGAGAGCACAGAGAGCACAGGAGAGCACGGGAGAGCACAGAGAGCACAGGAGAGCACGGGAGAGCACGGGAGAGTACAGGAGAACACAGAGAACACAGGAGAGCACAGGAGAGCACAGGAGAGCACAGGAGAGCACAGAGAACACAGGAGAGCACATGGTGCTGTGTGTCCGGTCTCTGCCCAGCAGCCAGTTTTGCTTAGCAAAGACTGCGGGGCCGGGTCCCAGCCTCTCCTTCAGGGGCACACACCGTGGCAGCTAACTTCCTTTCACTAGGGTCCACCTTCTAGAAGTTCTACCACCTCCCGGAAGTGCTGCAGGCTAAGAGCACACGCCTGGCTGTTTGGAGGACATTATTAAATCACTCATCACTGAGTGCCAGGAAAGAGCCGGGCTAGGACCCACGTCCGGCTCTCTCAGATCGCAGTGTCTGTTTGTCTGTGCTGGGCTAGGACCCACGTCCGGCTCTCTCAGATCGCAGTGTCTGTTTGTCTGTGCTGGGCTAGGACCCACGTCTGGCTCTCTCAGAGCGCAGTGTCTGTTTGTCTGTGCTGGGCTAGGACCCACGTCTGGCTCTCTCAGAGCGCAGTGTCTGTTTGTCTGTGCTGGGCTAGGACCCACGTCCGGCTCTCTCAGAGCGCGGTGTCTGTCTGTCTGTGGCTGGTATCTCCCTATGGTCTCTTTCTATTCTTAGGAGTTCTGTCACGGCCACTGGTGCCATGGATACACACGCGTCGATTGTGCTCTACGGTGCTTTCTGCCAAATCTTTACTCTCCGCTGGTGTAATCCATCCATTGCACCCTTACTAGCACCTATGGGAGACTAAGGTCTGGAAAGGCGAACGAACGCACTCAGAACCAAGTTCTCACCCCTGGGCTGGTGTGAGACAGAGCCCCTGACCACCGCCGTCACCACAGGACCGCTCTCAGACACGGCTGCTCAGGGCCCAGCCGGAGCCCTCTCCCCCAGCCAGCAGCCCAATCCCTGTGCTCCTCCCACTGCTGGCCTGCAAATCGCATGGATTCCATCTCTGTGGCGTGCTAAGTTGTCCTTATGTGCGTTTGGATTCCGAGGACCTCGATGTGCTGCGTAGTGGAGAATGCAGCGCGCGGCCGCCCGGTCTGCACCGCCCTCCTGCCCGGCCGCCCGGTCTGCACCGCCCTCCTGCCCGGCCGCCCGGTCTGGGTCTGCACCGCCCTCCTGCCCGGCCGCCCGGTCTGGGTCTGCACCGCCCTCCCCTCCTGCCCGGCGCTCCCCCTCTCGACGTGCTCCCGTGGGCTGCAGGCGGCTGTGGAGCCGCCGGTGCTGAGCGCCGCCGCGTGGTCAGGGAAGGACGGAGCAGGTGCGTTCCCGCACGGCCCGCTTCTGCTCTAATACAGACGTCCAGGGGCGTCAGCAGCTCTGAGGCCGAGGTGGCCGAGGTGGCCGAGGTGGCGCAGGCTCCCTGCACGCCTTCAGCTCCGGAGCTCACTTGCACATTGCAACGGCTCCTGACTAAGACGGCACCCCCTGCCCTCATAGCGGAGTCCTCCCTACCTCACGCTACACGTGCGCCTTGTGCCACATCCTACACACGCCCGAACATCGCCCGGCATGAAAACACGCCATTCCTACCACCGACGTCATACATGTAAATCACATGCTATTCACACACCCCATGCACCATGTCCTACATTGCATATACTACACATCTCTCTCTCTCTCTCTCTCTCTCTCTCTCTCTCACACACACACACACACACACACACACTATAATACACACATTGCACGGTGATCCTCTGGTTGACTTATTAGGATCAGTGAAAAGGAAGAATTAACCCAGTCAGGAAGGCAAGAAGTCCGGATGTTTCCCCAACGGTCCTACTATTTAGAGACGCAGAGAGAAAGGCATGGCACCCAGGCTGCGAAGCAGCCTCGTGCTCTCGGTATGGGAGAACCCTGCGTGTTGGACCCGGGGTGGAGGGGGTCCCCGAGGCTGGGCCTCCCAGGGAGGGCCTCCGGGCTCACTGGTGTGAAGGAGGAGGGGAGGGCGAAGACGGGGTGGAGAGAGAGGTTAAAGCGCCTCCGCTCTTCTGTGTGCACACTTCATCACGAGCCTCATTTCCAGAAGGAAACGTGAAGGTCAAAGAGGTCAAGAGTCAGCTCAGTGGAACACAGCAGGCAGGCGGAGTGAGTCGGTCCCGCAGGGAGACTCAGAGCTTGCTGCCACTTCTGCAGACAGCAGGGGCCAATACAAGAGGTGGCATCCGTCTGTCTGTCTGTCTGTCTGTCTATCTATCTATCTATCTATCTATCTATCTATCTATCTATCTATCTATCTATCTATCTATCTATCTATCTATCTATCCATCCATCCACCTACCTATCTATACATCCCTAAACATTTCCTCCAGCTTGCAAAGCTCTCCCACAATGACGGTCATCTTACAGGAGCCAGAGCGTTGGAACATTCTGAAGACACAGCACAGCACAGAATAGAAAACACAACAGCAAGCCCCGGCCCCAGCCCCAGCCCCGGCCCCTGCCACTGCCCCAACCCCTGCCCCTGCCCCAGCTCCAGCCCTGCCCTCCCCTGGCTCCCAGCTTCTGTCTCCTGAGGGTGTGACAGCACAGGAAGCCTGAAGGGTCCAGGCCAAGCCTGGCAGAGCGAGCTGGGCGAGCCGGGCGGAGCGAGCTGGGCGAGCCGGGCAGAGCGAGCCGGGCGAGCCGGGCAGAGCGAGCTGGGCAGAGCGAGCCGGCCAAGCCGGGCGAGCTGGGCGAGCCGGCCTTGAACCGTCTCCCTCTGGCCTCAGCTGTGGCCTTGGAATCCCCCTCACCTTCTAGGCCTGTCGGGACGCTGGCTGGGAAGCGGCTCCCGGTGGGGCTGAGCGGGTGGGAGGCAGCTTTATAGAGCAGGTGCGGTGCAAGCAGAGGCAGGCTGGGTGGGGGCTGAGAGGCCGGGCTGGGCTGTGACCCTCACGTGCCACACCCACGCCCTCTACCGCAGCCCTGGGTCACTGGCATTTTCTTGTGTCTGTGGTGGCTCCCTAAATCACTTCCTGACCTGTGAACAGCACCCCTCACGCCAGCGTAAGGAAAAGCCATTTCTTTATTGTCCCTGAGGCAAAAAAAACAGCCCCTGTGTAGATAAAAAAAACAAGCAAGGCACAGGAGGAGGAAGGACGGAGCCGGTTCCACGGCAGACAGGAGGGCGTGTGGAGCTCCCGTGGCCGGGGCCGAGGCCGGGCCGATACAGGAAGCCAGGGACCGGCAGGTCCCGCTCCGAGTGAGCCAGCCCTGTGCGGGGAGAGCAGGCCTGCGTCCGCTGCGGGCCGCACATGCGTGAAGGCTGCCGGAGACGCCGCCTGCCGCCCGGCCACACAGCTCACCTGTGTGCCGTCCCGAGGAGCCGGCCAGGCCGCCCCGGGCCCCGCCACGTCCACGGCGCAATGGCGCCCGGGCTTGGACTGTGTGCCTGAGTTCCCGCTGCTCACCTCTCTGTGTCCTGACACCCCACAGATACGCTCATGGAGGAGCAGCGGGGGGCAGGTGAGCCCCAGGGCACGGCCCACCCCGACACCCCACAGATACACTCCAGCGGGGGGGGGGGCAGGTGAGCCCCAGGGCACGGCCCACCCTGGCCACACCTGCACTTCTGCGCTTCATCTTTGATGCGCTTGGCTCTCAGAAATCAACACTTCTTAGTCATGTGCTCCCCTGGCCTGTGATTTAGCCTTCTCCCCCCCTCCTCTCCCTCTTCTCTCTCTTTCTGTCTCTTTCTTTCTCTTCCTCCCTCCTCTAAACTCATGAACTCAACAGATGTTTCTGAGCACCCATGTTTCTCTGCTCTAGACATCAGGAGGCACCTGTGATCAAGGAGGCAAAAATCTTTACTTTCTTTGGAGTGTGTTTCTTGGAGGGGACACAGAACACAAATTCCCGAAATAAATAAGAAAGCCGAAATAAATAAGAAAGCCACAGGGGAGGTCAGGACACAAGATCTGAGGAAAACAAGACAGGGTGAGGCGTCCACACGGCTGGAAGGCGGGGTGAGGCGTCCACACGGCTGGAAGGCGGGGTGAGGCGTCCACACGGCTGGAAGACGGGGTGAGGCGGCCACACGGCTGGAAGACGGGGTGAGGCGTCCACACGGCTGGAAGGCGGGGTGAGGCGTCCACACGGCTGGAAGGCGGGGTGAGGCGTCCACACGGCTGGAAGACGGGGTGAGGCGTCCACACGGCTGGAAGGGCAGGATTCAATTTGAATCAGAAAGTCAGGATTGTTTGAGGGAGGAGGCAAAACAGGAGTCGTACACTGAAGCAGAGCTTTCTGGCCATCTCTTCTAGAAAGTACGGTCAGCACCCTAATTCACCAAAAGAAGACAGAATGCCTGTTCCTAACACCAGCTCAGGGATGCAAACCCGGAACTGAGGCCACCCCCAGAGAAGCACCCTGGGGTCAATCTGCAACAATTATGGCTGTCCCTTGACCCTCAGCCATGCTGGGGGCGGGCTTCAGAAACGTAATTATGTTCACATACTTGCCCAAAACAGTATAACATATAGAACGAGTTTGACCAAGCATATTAAAGACCTCTATGACAGAATTATGAAATATAATGAAAGAAATTGAAAAAAAATCGAAAGACTTCTGGTGATAATGGACTCGGAGAAGCAATGTTGAAATGCCCATACTCCCCAGAGCTACTTACAGATTCAACGCAATCCTTGCCAAATGTAGAACTAGAAAAGGCAATACTAAAATTTATATAAAAGCCACAAAAATCTCAAATAGTTAAAGCAACCTTCAACAAAAAGAAGTATGTAGGCATCACAATATCTGAGTGAAAACATTAAACCAACTGTCATACCTAAGCTGCCATGATACTGGCATAAAAGCAACATGTGCTTTTTACTGGTGCTAATTACTCATTCTTGAATCAAAGAATGTTTAGAAAACCAAGCTGAGTACCGGTGGCTCACACCTATAATCCTAGCAATTCAGGAGGCTGAGATCTGAGGATCATGGTTTGAAGCCAGCCTGAATAGGAAAGTTTCTGAGATTCTCATCTCTTGTTAAGCACCCTCCCCCCAAAAAAGCCAGAAGTGGAGCTGTGGTTCAAGTGGTAGAGCACTAGTCTTGAGCAAAAAAGCTCAGAGACAGTGCCCAGGCCCTGAGTACATACATATAGATGTACACACTCTCTCTGTCTCTGTCTGTCTCTCTGTCTCTCTCTAGGTGACATTGTCCAAAACATACATATATATGTATATATACACATATATGTATACGTGTATGTATTTAAAATGGTGACATTGTCCAAAAGTCAAATGTATGCATGATCTGAATTGTGAAATGGTAGCCCCTCTGTACAATACCTTAATAAAAATAATAAAAAAGAATAGAACTAGCCAGCTATCTCCTGCCATCTATAAAACTCAAAGCGGATCAAATGCAGCGGGCTTGGTGGTGTAAAAATTCAGGAGCATCTTGAGTTCTAGGCCAGGCTAGAATACATAGTGAGTTTCTGTCTCAAAAGACAAAAAAGGAAAAGGGATCTGGCTGTTATGGCTGAACATGCGCTGTCCCTCGGAGAGGGGTGTGTCGAAGACTTGGTCTCTAAGGTCTGGACTCTCAGAGCGGAGTGGATCATTCGGCTCTGACGTCATCCGTGAATGAGCCGATGGATGAGTTTACAGCTGAAGGGACTATAGGAATACTAGAGGGAGCTGGAGAAGGGCCTGGAGGCGCGCCTCGGACTGTCTTGGCTCTGGTCACTGGGTTTCTCACTCTGTTTCCTGTTGGCTCTCGGGGGGCCGCTTTGCTCTACCCCACACATCCCACCTGATGTTCTGTGTCATCCTGACTGCAGAATCAACCGGGCCAAGTGATCACAGACAGAAACCTCTGAAACCATCAGCCAGCCAGCCAGCCAGCCAGCCAGCCAGCCAGCCAGCCAGCCAGCCAGCCAGCCAGCCAGACAACAGATAGACAGATAGATTGACAGGTATTTCCCACTTTTAAGTTATTTCTCTCAGGCATTTTGTCTCAGTGATGGGAAAGTAACTGACATATGAGATGTCTGGCATTTCTATCCCCTACCTAAGAAATGGTGCGACTCACACTGCTGGTAACAAAAGTTGTCCCAATTTTACAATACTTCCAGCCAGGCACGTGTGACTCATACCTGTAATACCAGCTTCTTGGAAGGTTGAGATCTGAGGATCATGGTTCAAAGCCAGTTCATGAAGAAAAGTCCCCAAGATTCTTACCCTCCAATTAGCCACCAAAAAAGCTAGAAATGGGGCATTGACTTGAGTGGTAGAGCACTAGCTTGAGTGAAAGAACTGAGGGACAGCTCCCAGGCTCCGAGTTCAAGCCCCAGGACCGGCACCACAAAAATTTAAATTAAGTAATGAATAAATAAACTTTTGTAACTCTCTAGAACACTCCGTGGGGGACTGTGCCCCCCCAGCTGAGAACTATCGGCCTGCCACTGAAGCGTTGGATGGAAAGATTGACTGGGATACACAAACAAAAAAAGCAGCTGTTGGTCCTAATGGGTGTGTGGGAGGGACATTCATACCACATTGAGGCCAGTCATTGTGAAAGATGTCTTGCATTATCAGCCACTTGGCTAGGTTCTGCTGCAGGAATAACTCTCCAGAAGACAGCCCTACAGGCTAGTAGGATGAGTATTTATTTCTCTTTCTGCTCCAAGTCTGCATGCATGGGTAGAAGCAGCCTGGCAAAGTGGCAAAGCCAGTGTCATGTCCCATTACCGGGCAGGGGGCAAGAACGTGCTCTCCCACGGACACCAGGAGGAGAAGAATCCGTGCAAGTGGCTCTGGTGACGGCTGTCGCGGGTTCAAACGCACCCCCCACGATCGGTGACATTTGCGCTCACTGCTTAGTCTTTCTGTGGCCCTGCCATGGGTCTGGGCTTCGCGTGAACCTGGTCAGCTCCAGCTGGTACCAACCTCAACCCTCATACAGCCCACCCTCCCGTTTGCCGGATGAGGAATTTGAGGCTCAGTGAGAGTTGATCCAAGTGTCCTCGTTCTCTCCAATCCCCACTCCGCGCCCATTGTTCTGGGGAAAATGGAGGCATGCTGCCCCTCATTCCCAGCTCCCAGAGGAACGGCCAGTCAAAGGTAGCATCCAGCTCCTGACCTAGGAGGAGCCACCACACTGACAGTTCCCGGAGACCCGCACACAGGAGAACAAGGCCCCTTGCAGTGTGTGAAGCCTCTACCTCCCACTGCAAGGGACAGGTGGGATTTGCATAGCTCAGGGACAGAGCTCTTGTTGTGTAAAGGTGGAGGAGGAAATGAAGACGGCAAACATTCCATCTCTCTTTATGGCATGCATTCATAGACCTGCCGGTGACTAACCCACCAAAATCCTGTTCTTCCTGGATGGGTAAAATTGGGACAACTTGAGCCAAGCAGGGCTGAGGGGGAGTCTTGGGGGTGAGAGAATCGAGCCAGCGCGGGGCAGCACCCGGAACGCTCATTCTAGAGGAAGGCATTCCACGGCGCCATGGCCGATCCGGGACTCCACAGCCCCAGTGCACTCTCCAGGCCCCGTACGGGAGCCGGGACATGAGGGGTGTAAAAGCTTACCCTTTTCTCTCTTCTCTTATTTTTATTTCTTTGCCAGTCCTGGGGCTTGAACTCAGTCCTGAGCGCTGCCCCTGAGCTGCTTTTGCTCAAGGCTAGCACTGCACCACTTGAGCCACAGCCCCACTTCTGGCTTTCTCTGTGTATGTGGTGCTGAGGAATGGAACCAGGGCTTTGTGCATCTAGGCAAGTGCTCTACCGCTGAGCCACCTTCCCAGCCCCAGCTTACCATTTTCCTGCCGGACTCTAGATGGGCAGCTGGCATGTCTGAGCACGCTGTGACCGCCGCTAACACACTCCCAGCCCCGCTTCTGCGGCTCCTCCTCCAGGAGCACTTCCACGACCCTGGGGCCTGGCAGATACAGCTGTGAATGGGCCCAGACCTTGGTCTGCGCAAACCCCCAATCTGGTGTGGGGAGG
Source organism: Dipodomys ordii (assembly GCF_000151885.1). NCBI lineage: Eukaryota > Metazoa > Chordata > Mammalia > Rodentia > Heteromyidae > Dipodomys > Dipodomys ordii. The sequence continues at coordinate 18,918,164 of NW_012267243.1, read as the reverse complement.
GAGACAGGGGACCAAGCACGAGGATTCCAAACTTGCCCCAGAGCTTTTGTTTTGTTCAGACGACGGAGCCTGGCCAGCCATGGCTGTCCATCCCCAAGCCGCGGCTCCGGTGGCTGGGCAGGCGTGGTCCAGGGTCGGGTGTGGATGGGACAGCGTGGCCTGTGGCAGGACTCCCAGGTGACATCACGGCGCTCTGGAAAGCCCGTGCGGAGACGCCGCGGTGACAGCTGGACCATCTGGGCCTTGCCGCTTCTTCCCCGAGACAAGCTGACCGGAAGCCCCACGCGGGTGCCTGGCCGTGGGAAAGCACGTGCACCCCGCTGCTTCTCCCGGGCAGCCGCAGTCACAGCCCAGAAAGAACTTTCTCGCTCCCAGGGAAGCAAGCGAGGGGCAACGGTGGGGATTCAATGGTGACCTGAAAGACAGGTAGGGGAGACACAGCAGCTTCACAGCACAGAGACCGAGTCTACAGGAGAAAAGAGAGGTGAAGAATGAATGAATGAATGAATGAACCAAGCAGTGCCTCAGGCCTGGCTTCTCCGTCGAGATCTTAACCCCTCTGGGACGGTGCCTTTGCAAAACAGATGCGGAAGGGTCCGGCTCTCCTGGCTGCCATTGGTGAGTGCCTTCTAAGGGCACCTCGGAGCCGTGTGAGGAGCCCGCGGGGAGGCGGGAGCCCGCGGGACCCTCCCCAGCCCTCGGTCGGTTCTTCTGCCACCATAGCGTTCCTGTCCCCACCTCTGTGGGCTGTCTGCCACCCCATCGATGATGCTGGCTCCAGCCACTAACTCTGACAATAACCACCTTTGCTTCCCAGACCTGCCATCGAGAAGCCCAGCCACTGGATGGTTCAAACAACAGAGATTCTGTCACAACTCTAGAGACCAGAAGCCTGAGCTCAAGGTAGGACTGTTTCCCCTGGAGGCCTGGGCGAGCCTCTCCCGGCCGGCCCGCACCCTCCAGGCTAAACCACTCCGTGGCTGCTTCCTCCGCCACCTGCATCACATTCTGCATTTCTCTACTGTCTTATAAGTCATCGTGGATTGGAAACTACTCTAAGCTAGTGTGCCTTCATGTCAACCTGATCACATCAGCCATAATCCTATTTCCAAATGAAGTACTGTGTGTTCATTTCCTGAACTAGGAGGCCGTGTGTTTCCCACAGCCAACCCCAGTAACCTGAGTCGCGTCCACGTGGCCAGAGGTGACCTGCACGCGGCCTTGGGACTGGGCGAGGGTGTGTCCTGCTGAGGCCATTCTTGGCTAAATGCTGGTTTTGCCCCGGGGAGTGTAAAGAGGTACACGGCTGGTCAGGGTGCAGCCGGGTGCTGATCGGGGGACAGAACGAGGCGGTGCTGTGTGTCTGTGCTGTGTGTGACGGCCACCGCGGAGTCTGTGAACAGGGAGCCCCTAAATAAACACATGACATCCTTTCCTACCATGCCTCCAATGCATCAGAGGACCCGAGACCCACGGAACACCAGACAGCCGCCGCCGCCCCAGCCTCTCCCCGTTCTCCAGTTCTCACTCCTCACCTGCATCTGGGTGGCAGCACCAGCTCCAGAAACAATGCCTGTGAACATGCGCCAGCCACGCTGAGCCGGCCCTCTGCTTCTTAGTTGGTTATTTTGCTTTCTTGCACTTGTAATATCTCCTTGACCTCAACTCAAGGCCCAAAACTACAAATAATAACAGTAACTATAATAAATAGCCAAGACTTAATACATCTGAAACATCTTTGAATCCTCACAAGAATGTAACATAAATTTGTACGCCTTGTAATAATCTTTATCCATGAAAATTAATATTTTAAAAAGTAAAGCACGAGCAAAGAGGTACTAAGAAAAAGATGTAGTCCCACAATTCCAGGGTTATAATGGGTGCTGGATCCTTGTGATCGTTCATGGATTTTCATTATTAACTCAGTATACAATTAACATTAAAATTTGTTAAAAAATGAACTGAACATTAAATGAATTTAACCTGTGAGGCACTGCGAGTCCTAGAAAACCCATAAATTCAAAGCTGAGATAGGGAGGCTCATAGATCAGGACTAGCCTGGGCAGAAACACTCACAAGACCCCTTCTCAGCCATCGAGTTGATTATGCCTTTAATCCCAGAGGCCAGGCTAGCCCATGCTAGCCTTTCTAGGTTCATCTGACTCCATGTTCGTGGAGAGAAGCTGGGTGTGGTGGGTGGTGTCTGCCTCTCATCCCTGCTGTACTGGGAAGCCTAAAATAGGCAGATCAAAATCCAGGTATTGCTGAGCAGGAAGTGAAGGCCTAGCTCAGTGGCTGAGCACCTGCCTAGCCAGCACAAGGCAAAGAGTTTAAACCTCAGCAACACACACGCGCACACACACACATGCACATACACACATGTGCACACATGCATGCACACACACATGCAGGCACACACACATGTACACACACAAATTCAACATGTGCAACATCTAATCCTTTGGAAGAGTGCTTGAGGAAAAGGATATGTGTGGTTGCTTGGCAGCAGGGTGAGTGCTTTTAGGGCTGGAGGAACACTCAGATAACTTTCCTCCAGTGACTGTCACCAAGTGTTGGGCTGAGCTACGAAGCCGGAGGCCTGTACGTGTCATCAAGAAGACACAGCAAGCAAACAGAAGGGTGAAATCATGAATATTTTACTTTCACTGCTGATATTTTTCTTTGAAACGCATCTCTTGTAGGTGCTGTTCCTCAAATCGTTCATTTTTACTGACTGGAGTGCTTTATTGAGGAAGGACACATTGTGTAACTCAAAATAAATTTCCTGTTTGGTCAGTCACGGTGCTCTAACTCAGGACCTGGGTGCTGTCCCTGAGCTTTTTTGAGCCTACAGCCCACTTCCAGTTTCTGGTGGTTTATTGGAGATAAGAGTCTCACAGACTTTCCAGCCTGGGCTGGCTTTGAACTACGATCATCAGATCTCAGCCTCCTGAGTAGCTGGGATTATAGGCGTGAGCCACCATTGCCCGGCCTGCCATTCAGTTTTAACTTTTTACTTGCAGATATACTAAGCATTGGAATAGACATAGCATCCTCACTGCAGAAGAGTGGCCATGGCTGTCCTCTGAAGACACAGGGTGGATTTTTTCCAGAAGTTTCCTTTTGAAATTATACTACTCTGAGCTCTGGACACAGCCTTGTTCAGCTGGGAAAAAACATCGGAATGGTTTCTAATAAAGGCATCCAACAGTGCGCGTGAATCAGGCGGGGAAACACCAGCCAAGCATTGTTTTACAGATCTCCTAGTGTTCGTGTTTTTTGACTTTTTTTTTTTTTTTTTGTCTAGATGGTGTAAACCGGCCCTCCATGTTCAGTTCTTTTGTTGAAAGCAAATGGGGAAATGATTATGAGTCCTGGATAAACAAAAACAAGACAGTTTACCGCTAGCAGATTATTTTTGATAAGAAATAGGAGAGGAGCCGGGCGCCGGTGGCTCACGCCTGTAATCCTAGCTACTCAGGAGGATGAGATCTGAGGATCTCGCTTCAAAGCCAGCCCGGGCAGGAGAGACCGTGAGACTCTTATGTCCAATAAACCACCAGAAAACCGGAAGTGGCGCTGTAGCTCAAGTGGTAGAGCGCTCGCCTTGAGCTGAAGAGCTGAGGGACAGCACCCAGGTCCAGAGTTCAGGCCCCACAACTGACAAAAAAAAAAAAGAAATAGGAGAGGGCCAGGTGCCAGTGGCTCACGCCTGAAATCCTAGCTGCTCAGGTGGCTGAGATCTGAGCACAATGGGTCCAAGCCAGCTCACGCAGGAAAATCATAAAATTCTTATCCCCATGACCCACCAAAAAAGTCAGAAATGGAGCAAAAGCTCAAGCAGTTGAGCGCTAGCCTTGAGCACAAAGGCTCAGGGACAGTGCCCAGTCCCCGGATTCCAGCCCAGGGCTGGCATCGGAAAAAAAGAAACAAAGAAATACTAACAGGTATTTGGGTCCAAAACAAGAGACCCCAGATTATAATTTGACTCGATGTCAAAAACAGAGAGCAGTCAGACCCTGGTGGCTCAAGACTAATCCTGGCTCAGGAGGCTGAAATCTGAGGATCATGGTTCAAAGCCAGCTTGGGCAGTAAAGTCCATGAGATGCTTTATCTCTAATTAACTACCAAAAACCTGGAGCTAGAACTGTGGATCAAAGAGGTAAAGCACTAGCAAAGAAGTTCAGGGACAACACATAGGCCCTGAGTCCAAGCCCTGCAACCGACAGGAAAGGGGAGTGAGCATTGGTAAGTATAATTATAAAGTTACAAAAGACAATATAAAGGCCATCTCCTCTTCTTTCTTCTCCTAAAATTTAAAAATTCATCACAAAAGCATATGTAATGTGTGTTTTACCTGTAACACATAAAACTGTAATATACTTGGTAAGAACAACCAGGCACCTGTGGCTCACTTTCTAATAACAATAAAAATTCAAATCACACAAAAAACTAGTAAAAGGGGGCTGGGGAGGTGGCTCAGTGGTAGAGTGCTTGCCTAGCATGCATGAAGCCCTGGGTTTGATTCCTCAGCAGAAAAAGCTGAAGTGGCGCTGTGGCTCAAGTGGTAGAGTGCTAGCCTTGAGCAAAAGAAGCTCAGGGACAGTGCCCAGGCCCTGAGTTCAAGCCCCAGGGCTGGCAAAAAAAAAAAATTAGTAAAAGGGGAATAAAAGACTAAAAGGATCTATATAAAAATCAAATATATGTATTTCATTTGTATATTTTGTATATACATATGCAAAGAAGAAATTTTAAATAGCGAATATAAATTTGTTTTGTATCAATAATAATATTGAATGTGAATAAATTTAAAAAGTGTTGATATGGGAAAAAATGTAAAGAGGTTAGGGAAGGCGTCGGGAAGAGGGGGAGGAGTTGAGTGATAAGGAAGGGAAGGTGGTCTAGGAAGAGAAGGCAAAGCGCGAGCAACAGGTTTATTGCGGTAGAGAGTGTGTCTTGCCTAAGGAATTGAACAAAGGAAAATCACTGAGAATTCACCAGGTAGACTCACACCTTCCTCCCGAGCTGTTTCACAGGCAGCTTTGATGGGGGCAAAGAGCAGTGGGCAGGGCTGGAATCCAGGGTTCCTTTATGAGCTGGGTGCCAGCTTTTCTCAGTGAATCACAAGTTCCTTACCTATAAAGTAGGAATTTCTAAACTAGCTAGGCCTACCTGAGACAAAGAGGTTTTTCCCCTTCTCCACCATTTATGAAGCAGAATGAGAATCAGTTTCTATTAGTTTCAGTAAACCTGGTAAGTGTTATGTGAGCTGGGCCAGAAGTGAGCCCAATATCAATCCATCCGGAGCAGAGGTGTGTTTACAGGAAACATACACTTTTAAAGTAAATATATCTGATACATTTGTAACATATAAACATGTAACAGAATATATTATATGCACATGTAATACATAATGTCATATAAATACATATGCTATAGATCACATACATTTAAGGGTTTTGATTCAACCAGATTAGGGGGCTGGGAAGGTGGCTCAGTGGTAGAGCACTTGCCTCCCATGCAGGAGGCCCTGGGTTCGATTCCTCAGCACCCCATAAGCAGAAAAAGTCAGAAGTGGCGCTGTGGCTCAAGTGGTAGAGTGCTCACCTTGAGCTGTAGAGCTGAGGGACAGCGCCCAGGCCCAGAGTTCAGGCCCCCCACGACTGACAGGAAGAAGAAGAAAAAAAAGCTGATTCAACCAGATTATGAGTAGAGTGCATCTTGATCAATGTCACCGCTACCATCCGTTTCCCCTCTTTCCCAACCCATTCATGCCTCAGGCCTCACATATGCACGTAGAGTATACTTTCTTAACACAGGACAGACTTCCTGTGTCTTGAGAAGCCCATCAATGCCACGTTTGCGTTCCAGATCGAAGGTGATGTTGTACGCAGGTGACCCCGATGGCTGAGGCCCTGGAGACGCCAGCTCACACTTCCGCCTCAGAACCTTGCAGAGGGCCATCTCCATCAACTACAGCATTTTTTATCCTGAACTGAAGGTGTTAGTTGAGACTCCAGAAGTATCAGGGGCACCTGTGGCGCACGTCTGCAATCCTAGCTACTAAGGATCACGGTTCAAAGCTAGTCCAGGAAGAAAAAGTCTGCGTGACTCTTATCTCCATTTAACCTCCAAAAAGCTGGTAGTGGAGCTGTAGCTCAACTAGTAGAGCATTAGCTGTGAGGAGGAAAAGAGTTCAGGGACAGGCACTGAGTCAAGCTCTAGGATCCTGTGTCTCTTCTGATAAAATAGAAGAAAAATCAGATGCAGGGCTGCACAGATGAAGACAGAGGCAGAGGATGCGGGCAGAGAGGAGAGGCAGAGGAGCAGACAGCTCCGCCCCTGCTCCCCTCCGCCAACCGCGAGGACAGAGCCACACGGGCGCCACACCCTCCGTGTGTCTGGAGGAGGCAGGCAGACATGAGATGGATACACACGGGCGCCACACCCTTCGTGTGTCTGGAGGAGGCAGGCAGACATGAGATGGATACACACGGGCGCCACACCCTTCGTGTGTCTGGAGGAGGCAGACATGAGATACGGGCGCCACACCCTTCGTGTGTCTGGAGGAGGCAGGCAGACATGAGATGGATACACACGGGCGCCACACCCTTCGTGTGTCTGGAGGAGGCAGACATGAGATGGATACACACGGGCGCCACACCCTTCGTGTGTCTGGAGGAGGCAGGCAGACGTGACTGCCTACTTGAGATGATACAACAATGCCTTACAACCACTCTGATGGTGGTGGCAACACAAACACGCGTTATTCTGGAGGTGGGTGTGTGTTTTCTTTACCAATACTTAGTCCTTAAAAATAACTTGAAAATTTGGTTGTAGTGGCTCATGCCTGTCATCCTTGCCACTCAGGAGGCTCAGATCTGAGGATCACGGTTCAAAGCCAGTTTGGACAGGAAAGCCTGTGAGAAACCTAAAAGTGGAGCTGTGGCTCAGAGTGGTAGAACATTAGTTTTAAGAAAAAAAGAACTCAGGGACAATGCCTAGGCCCTGAGTTCAAGCCCCATGACCAACACACACACACACACACACACACACACACACACACACACACACACACACACACACACACACACACACACACAGAGACATATCCCTTGGAAACTCTAGAGTAGCTCAACATATTTGCTTGGGAACCATCAGGACTTTTACCTTATTCTTTTATTCCATTTGTTAATTAATTAGCTAATTTAGCCCTGTGGCTTGAACTCAGGGCCAGGACACTGTCCCTGAGCTTCTTTTACTCAAGGCTAGCACTCTACCACTTGAGCCACAGCGCCACTTCTGGCTTTTTCTGTTTAGATGGAACTAAAGAATGGAGCCCAGGGCCGCATGCATGCTAGGCTAGCAGTCTAGCATGGAGCCCCATTCCCAGCCCTCCATTTGTTACAAAGGCAAAGAATACAGAAGGGTAGCAGGACCAAGGAAAACAAGCAAGCGCAGGGCACTGAAGACAGCCCCTTCCCTCAGCTTCCAGCGCCTGCCTGTCCGCTCAGACATCCTGCACTTTGTGAGGCTCTTTTGGGCCTCTCATCTCTTTTCCTGGAAATAGCTAATGAACTGTCAAAGTGTGACGTTGATAGTGTGTGAATAAGAAAATGAGTTCTTACTTCTGGTTCTTCGGAGTGACTTCAATCAAAGTCCTTCTCTTGTCTGTATCCCTGAAACAAACACCGATATATTCCGAGTTGAGGCTAGCTTCAGGGGCATTGCTCCAACAGAATCAACCCCTCTGAGACTTTAGTCCCAAGTTTAAGTGCTTTCTTAGGATCCAAATATCTTCACCTAGAAACCAGAAAAGTAGCTCAAGTGGGAAAGGACCAGACTTGGGAAAACAAAAATCCAAAAAAACTGAGCAAGAGGGTGAGACAAAAACACTGAAACAGAGTTCTGGCCTTTGCAGAGAGCTTGAGTTGAATCATCACATAGTGTCTTTCAAAATTACCAAGTGGGTTCAAGTGCACATGAAATGTTCTTAGGGACAGAATAAAGACAAGATACCTGTCCACGTATTCTATCTCCAGTGAAACCTGTATTTTAAAATAAGAGTTCAAGACCGGAACTGCAGTGTTAGAAGTCAATACGCAGACACACGTCAGATGCAAGCATGATGGTGAAACTCATTTTGACAAACAACCAAAGTCTCTGCAATTGTACTGAGAATGCAGCAAATAAAGAAATGGTTTATTTCAGAAAGCCTTCCAAAATACTGTAGGAACAGTGTCTGTGCAGACTTGGACCAGACACCTATTTGCTACATTCCACGCGTGGCCAAACAGTGAACAGACTTCAGGGGGGGTGCAGGCAGGCGGGAACAAGTCTTCCACCCCCCAGCTCTGGGGTGAGGGGAAGGGGATCTTCCTGGGAGCTGCTGAATGTTGGAATTTCTCATTTCCCAGAATTACACCTGGCAGAGGCTAAATTCCAGGCAAACGCAAGCCAGCAGTTCTTTTCCTTTGCCCAGAAATCACCTACTCCAGTAATAGTGTTAACTGTGAGGACCAGGAGTGCGGCTTGAGAGTTAAAGGGCTTGCTTAGCAAGCCCAAGGCCCTGAGTTCAACCCCAGCACAAGGCGGGAAGGCTCACACCTGTAATCCTAGCTACTCAGGAGGCTGAGATCTGAGGACAAGCTTCAGAGTAGGCCTGGGCAGGAAAGTCTAAGACTTTTATTTCCAATTAACCAGCAAAAGGTTGCAAGTGAAAGTGTGGCTCACGCGGTAGAACAACAGTCCTGAGTAAAAAGGCCAAATGAGAGTACCACATCCCGAGTTCAAGCCCAGTACTGGCACACACGCACACGCATGCACGCACAGACGTGCGTGCGCACACACACATACGTAAAGTATGTCGAAAGTATGCTTTCTCTGATATTAAGTACTCGAACTGATTCTATTTTGTCTCCTTTCTTGACAAATCGATTCTGTATACTTCCGCCAATATACTTCCTTAAAAAAAGTACCTGCCAGGATGCCCACGCTGGCCTGAGCTTGTGATTGGTCTGAAGCAAGCAGGACCACCTCCTGGGAGGAGGCCTAAGTCAGGAAAGACCCAAGGCCCACCCCTGGGTGGGGCCTCCAGTTGAGGGGCTCTGGAGGACCCCAGAACCTGCTGACTGATGTTTTCCTTCAGTCCCCTCTAAACAATGCTATTCTATTTCATGTATGATACTTACTAGTGTATGCATAATGATTTGATAAAATACTATTTAACAAGTGGTTATCTTCTAGGTCCATGAAAAACAAATATTGTGATTTCATTTATTGCTCTAGCAGTTTTTTCTTTTCTTTGTGCTGATCTGTCCAATGCCTTCATCTCTCAGATCATTTCTCTCCTTATCCGAAGTCCCGAAAGGTAAGTCTGCTAGTGATTAATTCTATTCTGGTTTTGAAAAATAATTTTGTTGACATAGAACTTTAATGGCTTTTCTTCTTCTAATATTTAATATTTTACTCCATTGTCTTTACTTGGGTGACTTCTGATTTTAAAAACACAATTATAATTCTGACCCCTTGTTTCTTTATAAGTGAAAAGTGTTTTGTTCTTGACCTTATGCAAGATTTTAGTTTTCTGTAGTTTGAATATGATTTGCTCAACTTGGCATTTTCAAGATTCTTGGATATGTTATTTTGCACCTGTCATTAATCTTGGGAAATTCTTGGGTTTTATTTCTTGGGACGTGTCTGTAATGCCATTCCTTCTTCCTGCTCTTGTAAACGACACACCTGTTACCCCTCTTGTCTGTGGTGCTCTAGGTGTTTTCCAGTTCTTTGTTCATCTTGACTGCTCTTTCAGGTCACATTTTCTCATCTAGGTCAATACAGACAGGCTATTCTTTCTGCTATGCAGACTCTGATTTCTAGCACTTTGTATTTCTTAGTTTCCCTCTTTCTGCTTTCACCACCTATCATTGCATAGTTTTTTTTTTTTGCATTACAGTACTTATAATAGTTATTAGTTATTTCAAATTCCTGACATAATTACAACACTTGATCTTGGTTCTGGTGTTGGTCATTTTGTATCTTGAGAGAGTATTTTTCTTTCCGTAAAGCATAACTTTTTTTTGGTAGAAAGCTGAAAGTGTTATATTCAGTAATAATGACATATCAGTAGGTTTTTATATATGAGAACTGTGATCATCTCACCAGAATTCAGGCTTAGCTTAATGTGTTCTACCCTTGTAACCACCAATTTTTTCAAATTCCACTAGTTTTCTTATTTTAATTTTGGAATTTCCTAATGCTCTCCTACAGCGATAGTGTGTCTTGCTGCTCTTTATTTACTGTCTGCTATTACTGGAGTAAAGTCCTGGTGGTATTGTAGTCAGATGTGAAGAAGAGCCTTCATAATCTTCCCATTAAGTTGCATTCACTTAGTGGTCCTATGATCTTCACAGATGCTACCTTTATAGCTGCACTCCCCAGTCTCTCAGGTAAGAGCAGAGCAAGAGGTGTGCTGGAGTAAGAGCAACGTCTCCTGTTCTCAGAGAGGGAGGGTGAGTTCTGGTGGCATCTTTTCCCCTGGATAGAAGGCTGAAAGGAAACTCTTTGAGCGTATTTTACAATGATTCCTCTTCCTCTGTTGATGGAGAATAAAATCAATCTAGTTGAGAACGAAAAAAATTATATCATTTGGGGCTAACAGTCTGAGGAAACAGATCTGAGCAATCTTAAAAATGTGCTCTGATGTTTCACAAAATGGAAGGAAGCTGAATGTGTCCATGACATCCCTGACTAGCCGGGAATCCTAACTGATGCTGGCAAAGGTCAAGCTGTCCTGTTAAATGGAGATGGGCGTGATGGGGAGAAGTCTGCTGTTCAGGTCAACAGAAGTCAACAGAGGTTTCAGGAACCTGCAGTATGGCCCAAAGGTTTGTCCCCAACATGTCTGGGCTCAGACTAGCAAGAGCCTCTCAATACCATATTAAGAAGGCCCCAAACCAAAGCCAGCCTCTATTTTGATTTAAAAATTTCCCCCTTGTGTTAGGTCACTGGAGCCGTGAGCTCATCCTAAAACCCTTGCCATGATCCGGGCAGGGTCCTTCAAGCTCTTCACCACAAGCGGCGTGTCCCGTGGGCCTGCAGCCCGGGCAGTTACTCATTCTGGCGTGAGGCTTCACACCTGCTCGAGCACTCCATCAAAATACCCCTTAACGATTCTTGCAAGCTTATGGCTCCAGTGCCTTGTGGGGCTTAGCGATCTCTTCCAAAGCTTGCGATTTTGTAAGTTTTGCAGTAGAATGTTGCCCTGAGACTCAGGCTTGGATGGATCTGAGGAAAGTTTAGCCTAGTCTCGGTGTGAGTCAGGGTGACAATGTTCCAAGCTCTTATCATGTCTCCTTTGAAACCAGCAGTCCTGGGGGGCACCAGGGGCTCATGCCATAATCCCAGCCTCTCAGGAAGCGGAGAGGTGAAGAGCGATCTCGATCTTGAATTAACCAACAAAAAGTTGGAACTGACTCACCACAAACAACGAACAAAGAGAAAAGGAAAGGGAGGAAAAGGAAAGGAAGGGAATTAATAGTCTCAGAGAATGTAAATTTTTTTTCTTTTTGGGTCCGGTCGTGGAGCCTGAACTCTGGGCCTGGGCACTGTCCCTCAGCTCTTCAGCTCAAGGCTAGCGCTCTACCACTTGAACCACAGCGCCACTTCCGGCTTTTTTCTTTTTGCTTACGTGGTGCCAGGGAATTGAACCCAGGTCCTCAGGCATGCAAGGCAAGCGCTCTACCACTGAGCCACCTTCCCAGCCCCGTCTTGGGAGGTTTGATGCCACCACTCCAAGAGTGTCCTATTAGCCGAGGAACAATAAGCCGGCCCCAGAGCTTCCCAATTGCCATATTTATAGGAACTTGGATTTATGACTAAGAAACATTTTAAGTTGTCTGGTTGCAGAAAATACTCCAGAAGAAGCAAGCAGTGCTCAGTGTTGGAGAACGCAGGCAGGCCCAGAAAAAGTGCTGCTCCAAAGCCCAGCAATCCTTTCATTAGGCAGAACACAGGTGTTTGGGGTTTGTTTGCCCTAACAGTTACGATTTCTTTAAAACTAGTTGCCAGGTGTTTCTTGCAATAGCAGGTTGAGCTAGTTCTGATAACAGCAGGGTTGAATGAGTTCTGATGGTTGCAGGTTTTCCTTACGTGTGTGTGTGTGTGTGTGTGTGTGTGTGTGTGTCCGTCTGTCCTGGGGTTTGAACTCAGGGCTGTCTTTGAAATGGGTGCTGTCTTTAAGCTTTGTTTTTTCTTTTGCTAAAGGCTAGTTCTCTACCACTTGAGCCACAATTCCACTTCTGGCTTTTTGGGTAGGTAATTGGAGATAAGACTCCCTTGGTTTTCCTGCTGCTTTGAACCTTGATCCTTAGATTTCAGCCTCCTGAGTAGCTAGGGTTACTGGCGTGAGCCATCGGTGCCCGCCAAGGATATGCTTTTTTAATAATAATAATAATAATAATAAATATCCACCTCAAGAGAGGGGATGTGGTCAAACTCCTTCCAACAATAAAATCCAAGTGCAAATCCCAAGTTGGGCTAGGTGACTTAGCTTTGGCTGGTGACAGGTAAGTAGGTGACAGTCTTGGGACTCTCCAGGCTAATTGCCATGAGTCTTCTGTCTGCCTGGGTGGTATGTTTATCAAACTCCAGCATATACCAGAATCACTGAAAACATGCTGGGGCCCATTCCCAGAATTTCTGAAATGCCTGGACAAGGGGAAGACCGAGGATGTGTGTTTCTGACAAATTCCAAGTAATGCTGTATTGTGGATCAAGAGAACATATTTTAGAGGCCACAGTTAGACAAGGTCTTTTCTTGGACAGCGTTTCTGAATCCTGTTTAGGATAAAGCTTGGGTAAGAAATAAGCCTTTACTCTGACCTCATTCCATAGCAAGATTTTGATGTTCATACTTGAAAGAGCATATTTCACTATCTCCAAGCAAACAATAGTTCTGATTAGAGAACGGCTTGTTAGATTCAGCCGGTTTCCTCACAGATCAAGGATACCTAGGAAGACTACATCCGAGCAAGACTTCAGAGATGTCCTAGGACGGAGGCTGCATTGTGCCTCAGCTGGAGTTCCGCGTCTCCCATTCACTTACAGCCTCTGGACTGTCACCACGAAATTGGAGAGCAAACAATACTGGACCCACGCTTGGGTGGAGTTTGAGGAAACTTTAATCAGTGATTTTCCTGGTATCAGTCATAAACCTATGACTATCACACAACTAAAGAATTCAGGCAGCTCCAGAAAAAGCCCCACTCCTACAAACCTTAACCAGATCAAGATAAGGGAGGGCGCTAGGTCTGCCCGGCTCATTACAATCCAGGCCGCTCTGAGTGTTTGTGCTAGAGCGAGTCACTTCCAGGGGTTTTCCTCCTCGTCTTTGAGGTCCGTTCTTCCGGCTGAATGAATGAATCTTGGGGATTCTCTTCCTCGCCTCTCCACCCCTTCTTCCACATTTTCGAGTTCTTTCGGTGTCTGTGGACAGGATGTGCAGCCCGATTGGCCTGCCTGTCTCATTCTGCCTTCTTCGCGCCCTCTGCCTGATTCTCAGACAGTCTTCACAAAAGCAGGGACAGGAAACAGACGTGTGTCAAAGGTGACCAAAATACTTGTTTTTTAAAAAATTTTCCTGGGGTCCCTTCTGTTTGTCGTGAAGTGCTACGCCAGCTCTTGCAGCTGGCTGGGCATGCCACACCTGCGCGGGCCAGGTCTGAGCAGAGGCTTCTGACACCCTGCCCTGGCCAGTGGAGAGGGGGTGAGGAGGAAGGGTCTGTGAGGCAGGGTGGTCGGATGTGGGGCCGCAGGACCTGTCACACGCCCAGACCCCTGTGCCCAGGCTGGTGGGGCTGGGACCTGTCACACGCCCAGACCCCTGTGCCCAGGCCGGTGGGGTGGGACCTGTCACACGCCCAGACCCGAGCCCAGGCTGGTGGGGCTGGGACCTGTCACACGCCCAGACCCCTGTGCCCAGGCCGGTGGGGTTGGGACCTGTCACACGCCCAGACCCTTGTGCCCAGGCTGGTGGGGCTGGGACCTGTCACATGCCCAGACCCCTGTGCCCAGGCTGGTGGGGCGGGACCTGTCACATGCCCAGATGCGTGTCCAGGCGGGCGGGCTGGGACGCTGCCAACAGCAGCAGCACTGAGGCAGGGAGCAGGCAGTGTTAGGCTATGGTCTCTTCCGCCCATCACCCACAGTGGCGGCCCCAGGGAACCCACACAGCTCCTGGACCCCCAACAGCTTCCAGGCCCCCTTGCCCTGCCTGCTTCTGGACTGGGAGTGTGCAAGGGTGCGGCTGGAGCTCAGCCGAGTGCCTGGCTCCTTCTGGGGGGTGGGAGTGGGGGGGGGGGCGATGCCGGCCATGAACCACAGAAATCGTAAGAAAACTAAGAAAACCAGAACTGCAGCCGCGAGCGGGGCCTGGAAAGAGGACTTCATTTCCTTTTTTTTTTTGGCCAGTGGTGGGGCCTGAACTCTGGGCCTGGGCGCTGTCCCTCAGCTCTTCAGCTCAAGGCAAGTGCTCTACCACTTGAACTGCAGCGCCACTTCCAGTTTCCTGGTGGTTCATTGGAGATGAGAGTCTCACGGACTTTCCTGCCAGGGCTGGCTTTGAACCGCGATCCTCAGATCTCAGCCTCCTGAGTAGCCAGGGTGACCGCGTGAGCCACTGGTGCCGGGCTGATTTCATTTCTTCTGTCAGCCTGGTCAGCCTCGGGAGGCGTCCCTGGGCTGGTGGTGGAGCTGGAAGCGCAGCCCGATGCTCTGGGACCATCCCTCCCCTTGGACCAACTGGCCACTCTCGGCACAAAAACATGCAGACGATGTTTTAGAAGTTTTGAAGGTTTCAGAATGTGTTTACCAGACTAAAAATGCTTGCCGCAGACAGGGACTGGCGGCCCACCCCTGTAATCCTAGCTACTCAAGAGGCTGAGATGGCGGTTCAAAGCCAGGCAGGGCAGGAAAGGCTGTGAGACTCTGACCTCCAATTAACCACCTAAAAACTAGAAGTGGCTTGTGGTTCAAAGTGGTAGGTAGACCTCTAGGCTTGAGCAGAAAAGCTCAGGGACAGTGTCAGGCCCTGAACTCCAGCCCCACAATTGGGGTGGGGCGGGGGGAAGAGCCCCTCCTTTCAGCCGAGGTGTGGGGTGCTCCCCCCACCCCACCCTGGCCTCGGTGGGCACAAGTCCCTGGACTTGGAGGCGATGCAGCCTGGCCAGGACCAGAAGGGGCGGGGAATCCCTTCAAGGCGGCTGCCAGGATGCCAACGGAAGGCCTTTGTGGGGCCATACACTAAATCTGAAGAGCTCGTGGACTGCGCGATACCGATGGGGCCCAACACAGGAAACCCATCAGGGTTTGTTGGGCCTTTCCCAAGATTCACGGTGTGGAGAGGTCCTAGACCAGACAGACAGAGGTCCTAGTTGAGGACGGGGGACCTCTGGCAACTTTGGGGATCTGGAGGCTGGTGAGCCCCGACAGATCCCAGTAGATGGGGATTTATTTTTACTGCGTTTAAAGCGGAAGAAACGTCTCAAGCTCCCAGTGGAAGCAGGTGTGAAGCCGAGCGGGCCTGCCAGAGTCTAGCAGCAGCGGATGTGGAAGCGGCGAGGAGGAAGAGGTGGAGGGGCGTGGGGTCGGGCTTGCGCAGCACAGGGTACAGGCGGGTGCTGCCCGCTGGGGCAGCTGGGTCACTGCCCGTGGCTACGGGCCAAGGCCGCACAAATTCTAGGAGGAAACCAGGGCCGACAGCATCAAAGCAATCACCAGACACACGGAGGCGTGGCAGGGGCCGCCAGGTGACCAGCAGCGAAGGGAACGCATCCCCTGCCCAGCGAACACGGTGCCGAGTGAACACGGGTACGTACTGACTCTCACCCGCCTGGCTGCCTGACTCTCTACGGTGCATCCCTTCCCCCCCCCCGCCCCCCCCCCGAGATCACTCTCCTGACTACCGTTTGCAGAGCTCTACTTGCAGCCTGCTGTGTCTCAGAAGTGGCTCTCAGGGCCGACTGGATGACCAATTTCCCAGGATGGGACGGAAGGGCAGCCTCCTGCTGCTGCCCGGCAGCCTGGACCAGTCCGTCATAGTTGTAAGCGGCATCTTAGGGAAAGGTGTTCATCTGTTAGTTTTGTACTGTGTGCGCCACGCATTTCCTGAGAGAGAAGTGGTAAGGTTTGTTGGGTATCTTACAGAGGTATCTTACAGATAGACACTGAAGCTATTCAAGCTTTTAAAATAAAAGTTTAACACCCCCCCCCCCAAAGCGTTTGTTAAGTTTCCAAGTATGGTGAGGGTGGCGCTGTCAGGCGGTGGACAGCAATGGCGACATGAAGACGTAACAAAGACACAGAGCGCCTCCTCACACGGTGCCTTTATTTCCAGTTAGTGCTGCACAGCCTACACACCCTGGCACTCAGGATGGCAGGATGAGGTTTGCAGACTACCTGTGAGGCAGACGCCCCTCCACAGCGGGGACCTCGGCCCTGCTGGCGGGGTAAGGCCACAAAATCGCCTGGTCCTTAGAGCCGACGCTTCTCCTTGGCTTCCCTGAGCCGGCCTGCCTGCCTGGATAACTCCTACAGCCGCGGACCACATTTAAACACCCCATGGCCCTTGGCAGTCAGAAGGCTCCCGGCTCCGGCACGGGAAACAGACCACCTGAGGCCTGACAGGTGACAGCCCTTTCTGGACGGTGTGGAAAACGTTTTCCACGCCTGACCTCACGCATGAGAGCGACCACCGAGCCTGGATGACCAAAGCCAGTCTTGGGTCCTACCTGATAGGAGCCACATACAGGAGACAGATGTTTACGTCACGATAGAGCTCCAGGAATTCAGAAGAGCCATGTGGAGCTTGGGATTATGGGAGTTCATCCGACTGGAGCGAGGGCTGGAAACCCAGGTCCACACAGAGCAATGGCGGCAGCGCAGCCTACCATCCCGGCTCGCAGGAGGCTGACGCAGGAGGGCTATACAGGGACTGTCTGAAAACCAAGCAATCACTGAGCTTCGAAACCCAGGGAGGAGTTTAACAGGTAGACAAGGGGGTGATTTGTATCCGGGTAGCACAAAAGGAAGTCAGGAGACACATGCTTGGTGCCAAGTCCTGGGCCACAGAACAGAGCCACGTTTGTGAGGGGGAGGGAGGGAGCCAGGCGGTCCTGGGCGGCGGCGGCGGGGGCTCAGAGCCACAGCAACAGCAGCCCTTCCCAAACGCCCTGCTCTCCTCCTGAGCCATCCAGCTCTCTGTGGTCACTTCCTTCCTGCGCTCTCTTAGAGCGTGCTTGGTGTGTGCTGTTATCAACCCCGCCCGTGTTCTGTAGTGGAAATACCTGGTGAATAGTTAACAGGCTACACGCATTCACCTGCCAGCCAGGGACACAGACCCATTTCCCCCTGCCAGGGCGTGAGCGAGGCTGGGCAGCCTGGGTTTAGAACAATGGGGGACAGGAGGGTGGGGCGGGAGACGCCCTGCTGCAGGGCACCCCTCACCCCCAGCGCGCAGGGAGCTCTCACGGCAGTGGCTGGAGGCCGGAAGGCCAGCGGGGGCATGGACGAGGCCAGCTCCCCGGCCTACCCCAGGGTGGCCGCTGCTCGGGGATCACAGCCCACTCATTCTGAAGGCTGCTGCCCCCCTGGCGACCATGACCGTGACAAGCTGAGAAGACAACCCATGGGGCAGAGGAAGGACAAAGTGGGCCAGGTGGGTGGGGAGGCCCGTCAGAAGTCACACCAGGAGAGGGAGGGAGCAACCTCCGGATGGCTTCCTTGTCTAGTACAGGGTCAAGCATCCAGGGCTGAGCTGGTGGCGAGTCACGTGGCTCACATCCGTGGATGGAGCATCGCACACGACACACCCACCTGAGCCTACAGTTGGAGGCGACAAAATGGGAGTGTGGGGAAATTGGAGGCTTTCCCTGGAGACATAACGACGTGATCGTGATCGGGGCCATGCAGCTGACCTCCTCAACACTGTGGCAGGGACGTGCGGTGGTGGGGGCGGGGCTGGGGCGGAGCACTGCCGCTGACCAGGAGCTCAAGGCGGGCACAGTGCGCCAGTGAGGCCTGCCCCAGCCGCAGAGCCAGTGCAGACACACGCGCCCCACCCGGGGCGACGCGGGACACAAATACACAAGCAAGCGCGTGTTCCTGGAGTGAGACGCACCAGGCGAGTACAAATACCTGTGGGTGTGAGGAAGCATCTTTGCTGCGCGGAGGATTCAGAATTTGTTTCAACTTTCTCGGTCTCTCTCCACATTTGCCCTATCTGGGAGATAACTCTGCAAGAAGAATCTTCCAGGCCCAGCCCCGCGTTCCTTGGGGTGGCTCTGAGCCAGGAGCCTGCACATCCTGCCTGCCGGGGCCGGGGGTCACTCAGGAACGATGATCACATATATGTCTCCAAGTCCGCCAGGAGAGATCAGGCGTTCTAACTCAAAAGGAACATGCTACTATGCGGTAAAACGTCATCTGCCCTCTTCACACACCACTCTTGGGGAAGGGAGGGAGTGGGCTTTGCACTCAGGGTTTTATACCTGTTAGGCAGACATCCTGCAACTTGAACAATGCCTCCAGCCCTCATACCGCTAGTACTGTTGTTGTCTAAGCCATGCACACTCCTAGCTTTTCTTCTCTGAGTTGTGGTCCTGGGTTTGAACTCAGGGCCTCGGGCGTGCTACCCCTTGAGCCACCCACCCAGCCTCCCAGCAGCTTCTCTAGCAATGAAAGGAAATTATGTTGGCATCCATCACCCGTGGCAGGAAAGGTGGTGTCAGAGATCTGGCCAGGACCTGTCACAGGGCACACAGTGACCGACACACAGTGACGGTTCAGCTCAATGTCACAGGCCACACAGTTCAGCCATCACAGGACACACAGTGACCACCCAGCTCAGTCACAGGACACACAGTGACCGTTCAGCTCACTGTCACGGGACACACAGTGACCGTTCAGCTCACTGTCACAGGACACACAGTGACCGTTCAGCTCACTGTGACAGGACACACAGTGACCGTTCAGCTCACTGTCACAGGACACAAAGTGACCGTTCAGCTCACTGTCACGGGACACACAGTGACCGTTCAGCTCACTGTCACAGGACACACAGTGACCGTTCAGCTGTCACGGGACACACAGTGACCACCCAGCTCAGTCACAGGACACACAGTGACCGTTCAGCTCACTGTCACAGGACACACAGTGACCGTTCAGCTCACTGTCACAGGACACACAGTGACCGTTCAGCTGTCACGGGACACACAGTGACCGTTCAGCTCACTGTCACGGGACACACAGTGACCGTTCAGCTCACTGTCACGGGACACACAGTGACCGTTCAGCTCACTGTCACGGGACACACAGTGACCATTCAGCTCACTGTCACAGGACACACAGTGACCGTTCAGCTCACTGTCACGGGACACACAGTGACCGTTCAGCTGTCACGGGACACACAGTGACCGTTCAGCTCACTGTCATAGGACTCACAGTGACCGTTCAGCTCACTGTCACGGGACTCACAGTGACCGTTCAGCTCACTGTCACAGGACACACAGTGACCGTTCAGCTCACTGTCACAGGACACACCGTGACCGTTCAGCTCACTGTCACAG
>NW_012267243.1:18888723-18898017 GCF_000151885.1 Dipodomys ordii | reverse complement strand
GTCACAGGACACAAAGTGACCGTTCAGCTCACTGTCACGGGACACACAGTGACCGTTCAGCTCACTGTCACAGGACACACAGTGACCGTTCAGCTGTCACGGGACACACAGTGACCACCCAGCTCAGTCACAGGACACACAGTGACCGTTCAGCTCACTGTCACGGGACACACAGTGACCACCCAGCTCAGTCACAGGACACACAGTGACCGTTCAGCTCACTGTCACAGGACACACAGTGACGGTTGAGCTGGCTCTGTCGCCTGTTACAGGCGGTGTCACCGGGAACGCGGCTCTCCCCGGTCCCTCCAGCTCCTGGCCGTCCCTCTGCGCTTGCTGGCCCCCCACGAGCTTCCTCGCTGGTGGTGTGCTCTCCCTCCCGTGGCTGGCAGCACACCCAGCTGTGGCTCTGGCTCGACCAACAACCTTTGGTTTTCACCTCTGAGGCCCCAAGTTCACATCCCTTCCCAACCTGCTTCCACCCGAAGTTCACAACCGTCTACCACCCCTCCGCACGACCCGTCGCACTCCAACCCGGAGTCTTCTTCCACTGTTTACTTCAGATACACATGGGTAACAATATTTAAAGCATGTCCTAATGACTACAGGAGACACAGGCCGCTGTCTACTTGAAACTGCGTTTAAGCGGTTCACTATCTGATACGTCCTGCGCTCCGCTTTGATCTCTCCCCTGCCCCCCCACCCCCCCCCACGCCAGGTCCAGGGCACTCATGGTCTCAGCTCCCAGCTTCAATGGTGCTCACGACCCCTCGCCCTGTCTGCACCCCGCCCGGGGATGCCCTCATTTCTCGGCATAGCTGCGGGGCTCCCCGTAGCTGGCTTTGCCCTTCTCATCTCCAGAGCACAGAGCTCGCACGCCTGACCACAGTGCTGAGCCCTGACTCCTTCCCCAGCCTCACCTCTGCCCTTTTCTCTAACAGGGACAGCAAACACTACTGTTACATAAACTATTTTTATTTGTACTTAAATAAAACCAGGACTGACCTTTATGTGCACGCACACGCGCACCCACTCACACACGTGCACGCACTCACGCACTCATACGCACACACACACACACACACAGCCTTCTGTTCTCCTCTCCATCCACAGTCACATCAAACCCCAGAGGTTCTCATTGTGACCATCTTACATCAACCCGAAGAAGGGAGACCGCCGTGCTAGCTGTGAGGCCCCTCCTCACCCGGAGCTCACGGTTCTCACACAGCTCCAGGCGGACGCCAGACTTCTGAGGTGACCCACTGGCAGGGCCCCCTCACAACCTATAAGCACCACCCAGTACCTAAAACTGCTCGCTAAGGGCTGACACTTCACCCAGGACAAATCCTGCCCTGCACAGGGGGAAAGAGAAGCAAGAGCCTTGGGTGTTTCCTGGGAAGAAGCAAAAAGGAGCATTTGAGCACCAAATTCCCTAATGCCACATTGCAGGAAGGCGTGGACATACAGCTCTGACACTTCCACCCAGAAGGACCGACAAAGCAGAGGGGCAGGGACGGCCAGGCCGCTCGGCCCTGCAGGGAGCCTGTGAAGGGCCCTCTAGCACCTTGGCAGAGCTGGGCTCGGCCAGCGGGGGAGACACGCGTGCGCCAGCTGAGCTGACCCGCCGTGCTCTCCACGGCAGGGAGAGGGCTGGGCAGCCCGGAGCCCCGCCCAGAGCACTCGTCACACAGGCCCAGGTCAGAAGGGACCTTGGAGGGAAAGATGGTGCCTTCCAGAGGCACACAACCCACTCACAGGCGACGGGCAGGCAGGCAGAGCCACAGGCCTCAGCAGCATTCCTAGGGCACCCTGGGAGCTGCCTGGGGTAGGGCCAGGGTCAGGGGGCAGCAGGGGGAAGCCTGTCCGTCCAGTCAGGTCAGAGGACTCATTTTCTCCGAAAAGCTTCCTGTGTCCCCTATATCAAGTTCCCTGAGGGGAAGAGCCGGACAGCTGGAGCTCACACAGAGAGAGGGAAGCAGGGCGTTATCCGACAGAAGCGGCAGCACAGACGAGGAGATGGGCAGGCCAGAGAGCAAGCCTTCAGAACGAGTAAGGCCAAGAGAGAGCTGCCTCTTGGTGGATGCGTGAGGGGAGATGGAGACCACGAGGCGCTGGAGCACTGGACACAGCGGACTCTCCTGGGAAGCACTGCCGATAAGGACCTTGGGGGAGACCCCGGAGGCGGGGCTCGGGGCCTGGGGGGCCCACGTTCGGAGGGTGATGCCACCAGTCCTGGCCCGGTGCTGGCTACAGGCTGACGCTGCGCTGGTGACGGCCCCCCCGGGCCCCTCCGTCGCTGCCCCGGCGGCCCCGGCTCTGCGGGCCCAGCTCCTGGCCGTCCAGGCTGGCGTGGTCTGAGAGGCCTCTCAAGTGCTCCACAGAGTCACACTTCTGCAGGTCAGAGGCGACCGTGCGCAGGCTCAGCAGGCTCAGCGTGTCCACATCGGGGGTGGGGCCGGGCCCCAGACCCCCCCCCTCCTCCAGCCCCCCGCCCTCAGCCCCCTCCGTCCCGCACTCCCCGTCCTCGGCGCCCACGGGGGAGGAGCGCCGGGGGCCCGGGGCGTGGGGGGGCAGCCCCCGGCGGCGAGCGTGGATCTGCTCGCTGATCTGCTCCAGGTTCCGCAGGGCCACGGAGTAGCGAGTCTTGGCCTGAGCCACCTGCTGCTCCAGCTCCGTCACCTTGGCCTTGTGCTCCTGTGGGGGGTGGGGGGGGTGTGACCGCATGCAGAGGGCGGGGGCACCCCAAGGCCTCTCCCCTTCCCACTCACAACCGCAGGCCCAGCACCCCTAGGACCCACCGCAGGTCTCAGCGCGACCGCTTTCTCTGCTGTCTGCTCTGCCTGAGCGCTCCCTTCTACAGCCCTCCTCCCAGCGCCTCCTCTTCCTGCCGGTAACTGGTTTGGCTCCTTTCCCCAGCCCTGTGTTCCAATCCTTCCTTCTTCTCATCCACCTCCTCTTCCTCAATTAGGTTCCCATGGGCATAAACCTCCACCTGGCCTCCCTCCTGCAGCAGTGTTGCAGGTGGTCGAGGAGAAGCCGTTCCCAGCCCGCCCCATAGGAGGCGCCCGAAGCGCACGGAGCCCCGCCCCGCCTCCCAGGCCTTTCCTTTTCCTGTCCCACTCAGCTACCTCCAGGATTTGGCTGAACTGGGCCTTGAGCTCAAAGTAGGGGCGGCTCTTGCCGATGGCCCGCCGGAGGGTCTTCTGCAGGGACTGGACGCGGGCCTCGGCCTGCTGGCACAGCCGGGTCACTCGCTGGTGCTCCCGCTCTCCTCGGAGCCGCTCCTCCTCCGCCTCGTTCACCTGGCCCGAAGCGGCGGGAGACACATCAGGGATCGGGGGCAGGCTGCCCATTCAAGCCCTGCCTCGGGAACTGCAGCCCCACCGAGGGCAGAGCTGGCTCTTGTGTGAGGAACACACGTGTGTTAGCCACACGGCGTGGCCTGCTACCTGATCCCAGCCAGCCCTCGAGGACGTGTTTCTGCAGCCACTGTGTCCCATTGTCTTATCTACCGTCAACCATGGCGCCTGCTGCTCAGCCTTGTTGACGCTTGGACCAAGAATGCTGAGCCCATCCAGAGCACTCACGAGCAGGAAGGGTACCTGTGAGCACTCAGGAGCAGGAAGGGTACCTGTGAGCACTCACGAGCAGGAAGACACATTGTGAGCACTCAGGAGCACTCATGAGCACACTGCACACCAGCGGCAGCGCAGGTCCGGGGCTCTCGTGTGCCTGAGTCAGGGTCAGGGCCAGAAGGAGGCCTCGGAGGGAAGCCACAGCTGTGCCACGGTCCCCGGGTTTCCACACACCATCTGTGCAGCTGGTGCCCATGTTCGAGGAGCACAGGATGACTGGCCAGCCGGGCTAGCAGTTCACACGTGCCACACTCTGGGCAGAAGCAGGCCCACCACCCTCATTACCCTACCCACACCACTTTAAATCCCCCCACGGGGAAGTTCTTTGTCCCATTAGCATGAGCTCCTCAGTACAAGAAGAACGAAAAGACACAGCCACCTCCGACAGGCTGCAATGGGCCCCGCTCAAGATGCAGGTGACAGAGCAAACCCAGGGCAGGGTCTTCTCATTCCTCAACCTACTTTCAAGCAGAGAAGGGAGACCACGCTGAGAACAGAAGCAGTCCCAAAAACAAGCCTAACAATGTGGCTGGCGGATCCGGGCGTCCATCAGCGACACACTGTTTGGGTTAGTCTCACGCCCGGAGGGAACATTCTGAACTGAAGGAAGGCTGCAGGGGAGGCCAAGAAAGGAACACGGAGAGGAAGTGGAGGGAGCAAAGGAGCGCGAGGCCTGGCGAGGCGCCGCGGTGTGCGCACTCACCTTGCAGGTCGCGTGGTTGAGCATCTCCTGCCAGGTGGGGTCTAGCCGGTTCTTGTCGGCCATGACACCCTGTTCAGCCACAAACACCATCTCCCGGGCGGCATTGTGCATGCTCACGGCCCGCTCGTACCGCAGAGCAGCCTTCTGTGTCTCCTGCTGGGCCTGGGGGAGAAGGTCATCAGGAGGGGGGCTGCTCCGAGCATGGGGACAGTAGACGGACAAAGGCCCACTTGCAATCACTCCTAGTGCCATTTCAAACTTCACCAAGAAGGCCACGAGAGCCATGTTCTATAATGCACATTTCCTAAGGATATGGCTGAGGAACAGAAATACATATTCACACTGGCGCTGGGTGGTCCATTTCTATAATCCTTGTTACTCATGAGGCTGAAATCTGAGAATTAGAGTTTGAAAGCAGCCCAGGGAAGAAAAAAAAAAAAAACCCAAGATTCTGATCTCCAATTAACCAGCAACAATCTGGAAGAAGAAGTGTAGCACAAGAAGTGGCGCTGTGGCTCAAGTGGTCGAGTGCTCACCTTGGGAAGAAAAGCTCAGTGACAGTGCCTAGGCCAGAGTTCAAGCACCACGACCGACCAAAAAAAAAAAAAAAAAACAATAAGCGTAGCACAAACCAGCCATAGTGAAAAGGTGGAAGAGCATGAGAGCTGAGTTCAAGCCCCAGTACCAGACCTACATACATACACATATGTATACCTATAAATGCTACCCATGGACGGCAGGGAGGTTTATACTCTCAAAGGCAGTGGCCTTGGGCCCTAGAAAAGTCCTTACCATTTCAGTTGGAAGGCAGGAAGGGCTGTGGGCCAAATGTTACAGGAAATAGGCTTCAGAGATCCACATCCAGAGGGTATTGAAGAAAATAACCACATACATGTTCAAAGATATTCATCACAGCCATACAGATCGACTGTCCTTAATCAAACATCTAAAACCCAAAATGCTCCAAAATCTGAAACTTCTTGAGTGCCAATGTAACACCGCAAGCAAAAAATTCAAAATTCAACCATACACAAAATGATTAAAGATATTTGGATAAAAATTACCTTCAGGCTCTGTGTATAGGGTATTTATGAAATATAATGAATATTTCAACATGAAACCAGAAACACTTTTGGTTCCAAGCATTTCAGATAAGGGATTTAACCAAGCAAAAAACTGGAAGTAAATTTTGTTTTCTTTTCTTTTTTTCTTTCTTCTTTGCCAGTCCTGTGGTTTGGACTCAGGGCCTGGGCACTGTCCCTGAGCTTCTTTTTCTCAAGGCTAGCGCTCTACCACTTAATCCACAGCACCACTTCTGGCTTTTTCTGTGTATGTGGTACTGAGGAATGGAACCCAGGACTTCATTCATGCTAGGCAAGCACTCTACCACTAAGCCACGTTCCCAGCCCTGCAAACTTGTTTTCAATTGCAAGAAATTCACTAAGCAAATAGCAGTGTACCTAATGTGAAGAAATACTCAATCTTTTGAAATGGCATGGTTAAGTTAAAAGCTGTAAGTCAACTCAGTGGCAAAGTACTTGCTTAGTATGCAAGACTCTGGGTTTGATCCCGGCACTCCCCACTCCATTATATATGGCCATACATATATACACACACACACATATATACACATACACACACATAGATATACGTATGCATATACACATGTATATGTGTATAAGCATATATATACACACATACATGTATTTGTATATATGTGTGTGTATCTTGGTATCATGGTATCATATATCATAATGGTAATAGAACAAGAACAGTACATATTGTATAATCTCATTTTGTAAAATACATAGCAAAGTCATTTTTAAAACAAACTACAAAAACACACATGGTTATCAGTGCTATATTAATCACATTGTGTATTTTCTATTTTTTGACATCTTGAAGGCAAGCTAGTTTGGAAGGGATTGTGCCTCCCAGGGCTAACAAATTCCTACACTGTAACTCCTCAGTTTCACCAACCAGCCTAAAGCTGAATTCCCCAACCACCTTTACCGAACTAATTCTAATCCACCAAGCCCTAAAGTCACCTCAGGGCCAGGAACTAGACAACTGGATACCACTCTTATAGCCTAGAGTCTATCATATCTGTTCAGACTAGCCCATCCTAAACTCACTCCAACTTGCCTTCCAGCTTTACCCATTCTTTCCTAGGAAAGCCAGAGTCAGGTAATGGGCTATGCTTTCTTCACTAGTGCCACCTACTGGCGCCTAGTGAGACCCTCTCCTGGCTGGGCATGGCACATGCCTTTCCGAAGTCTTCTTTAGAAATAAACTTCTTTGGAGGCAGTTGTCCACAGATCTAGCACCTTTACATACCCAATAAAACAAATAATGGATATCCGAGTAGGATTTGGGGCAGTTGTGGGTTTCTTTTCATTCTTTTTTTTTTCTTTTTTGGTAGAAAACTGTAGACAGAGACTCATGGGCCTCTCTGCCTGGGCTGGCTCTGAGCCGTGCCCCTGACCTCTTGAGTAACTAGAGTTACAGGCGTGAGCCACCAGTGCCTGGGCTGGTTTCTTGTTTCTACTAGTCTTATGGTAAACATATAATTTATGTAAAAACACAAGATGAGGACTGGGTCAAGAGGGTGGATTAAGCAAAGACACATAAAAGACACAAAAAGCAAAGGGAGAGAGAGAATGGTGGTGGGGGGGGGTGGAGAATGAGAATAGAACGTTACAAGTAGCATAATAGATAAGCCCTAAGACCCGATTCCTGACAAACAGAAGCCATTTCAATTAAACATCAACAAGGGGAGAGTGTGGGTATAGCTCAGTGGTCGAATTTTTGCCTAGCCACTGGGTTTGATTACAAAAAGAAAACAAGAAAAATAAACAAAAATTTAAGGAAAGCAATAAAAGCCAAAAAATAAATAACAATGAACACTAGCAGAACGGACTTAGACTTTCTATCTCAGGACCCACAAGCCTGCATCCCACCATGTCTGAGGCCATAAGCCCAATTTCTAGATCTTAGCCACGGGAGGAGAGGAGCTTCCTCAGCCGGCGGGACTCTCCGTCAGGTGCAACGCTTTGTTTATACTCCATCCAGACACAGCAGTCTGAAGGCCTCCCTGAGGGCCAGCCACCGTACCTCCTTGGCCAGCCGCCGGGCCTCGTAGTAGGGCCGGGCCTTCTCGATGCAGCTGCCCAGGTGGGAGCCCTGAGTGTTGAGCTTCCTGGCCGATTCCTGCAGGATCCTGCGGTAGGTAGTTCTGGCTTCCTGGCGGAGGGGAAACAAGCATATTGATTCTGTACTCTCTTCTTTCCACGACTGTTCTTCCCCCTGTCACTGTCTCGATCTGGGACAGATACAGACAGAGACACCCCGGGACCAGCCTGAGCACGGGACAGAGACACACTCACGTCTAGCTGTAGCTCCACCTGATTGATCTCCTCACTGGCCTGGTTCAGGTGCTCCAGCTCTTCCTGCCAAGAGGAGCCACCAGTGAGTTAGCGCAGAAGGACGTTGCAGAGCGGGCGCACGCCCAGAGCAAGCCCCAAAGGACCAGAGGAGGGAGGGGCAGAGAAACGAACTGTTCCACTGCCCCCTTCTCTGGAGACATAACGTAGACCATTACATGTAACCTTCACAACTCCACTTTGTGCTGGGCAATCAAACCCTTATTTTAAGGATGAGGAAACTGACGCTCGGGGAATGCATTACTAAAATGCACACAGTATGGTAGCAGTTAGTCAACCACCTGTTGCACCGCTTTCTCTCAAGGGAGACCCCTTGGAGCTGCAGGGCTCCTACAAGAGGGCCCTGGCCAGTCCACTGGGCGCATGCACACTGGAGACTCACCACCTCTAAGCAGGGTAACGCAGGAACTTACCACACAGACAGTGAGGAAGAGCATCACATACTCCTCAGGCTCCTGGAGTAAGAACGCTGAGTGAGCCTCGCTGACGCAGCGTCATCCGCCTGGGCAGCTGGCCAGGGCAAGATGCCCGGAGTGGCGGCTCCACCCCACCCCGAGCACCAACGAGCAGGCCCCAAGGTAGACAAGTTCATGTCATAGAGCACCATAGGGCTGGGGTACTTGGGCTCCTCCCGGTGGCAAAGGAACCCTTCGGAGCCTAGTGTGGTTTTACAATATAAGAAAGCTGGGGAGGGCCAAGGAGACCAAAGTAAAAACTGCCACCAGCCAGATGCCCATGGCTCCCGCCTGTCATTCTAGCTACTCAGGGGGCTGAGATCTGAGGATCACGGTTCAAAGCCAGCCCCAGCAAGGAAAGCCCCTGAGCCTCTTATCTCCAATAAATTACCAGAAAACCGGAAGTGATGCTGTAACTCAAGCGGTAGAGCGCTCGCCTTGAGCTGAAGAGCTGAGGGACAGCGCCCAGGACCAGAGCTCAGGCCCCACAACCAACAAAAACCAAAAAAAACCTGCCACCAGCATTTCATATGGAAGAGAGAGGGTAAGCCCAAGGAAACAGTGCACAGAACCACAAGGGATTGGTGGATGACAGACCAAGACCAGGGAGAGTACCGGCTCCCAAGAGGCCTAAAGCCTGCTCGGACAGTTGGGACCCCTTTCCCAGTGAAGTCCCCCGGGACATAGAGGCGTTCCCAGGGGAAAGCAGCAGGTGTGCCTTAATTGTGCCCGAGCTGGACAAAGAAGCAATGAAATGACTGCAGGCTTTCTGATTGGCAGAGGGCGAGTGGTCCTAGTCTGGAGGCACCCTCCTCGGTGCAAGGAAGCACACAAGCTCCCAGAATTCCTAAGGAGCGAAGAGACTCCCAGAGAGTGCTGGTCAACCCCAAGGGCTCTGTCTCCAGAAATGCTTAGTGCTTGGCTGCAGGCTCCGTAGGACTGCAGGACCCAGACCCGCATTCGCACACTACACACACACTTTGATCCTCAATACTCTGCCCCACCAGCACACACATACACGCTTTGATCCTGAATACTCTACTCCCTGTATAACTCTA
>NW_012267243.1:18883128-18886688 GCF_000151885.1 Dipodomys ordii | reverse complement strand
AAAAAAAAAAAAAAAAAGAAAAGTAAGCTGGGCACTGGTGGCTCATCCCTGTAACCTTAGCTACTCAGGAGGCTAAGATTTGAGGTTCATGGTGTGGAGCCAGCCCAGGCCCCCCCAAAAAAAAAGTCTGTGAAACTCTTACCTCCCATTAACCACCCCAAATCCAGAAGTGGAATTGTGGTTCAGGTGGCAGAACACTAGTCTTAAGCAAAACAGCTCAAGGGCAGTGCTCAGGCCTCAAGTTCAAGCCCCAGGATCAATAGATATACGCACACCTATATGTACATAGGTATGTGTGTGTGTATATATATATATATATATATACATACACACACACACGTACATGTGCATACGCACATGGGTATGTATACATGATGAGGAGAAGCCAGGCGGTGGCGGCGGTGGCAGCAAGACGGAA
This sequence comes from Dipodomys ordii, assembly GCF_000151885.1. Classification (NCBI taxonomy): domain Eukaryota; kingdom Metazoa; phylum Chordata; class Mammalia; order Rodentia; family Heteromyidae; genus Dipodomys; species Dipodomys ordii. The sequence goes on along the minus strand of NW_012267243.1, from coordinate 18,886,270 downwards.
GGGCAGGGCAAGCTGGGACCCAGGAAACCAGCCTGGAGCAGGTCCAAGGCAACTATGAGTGGGAGTCACTGCGTAGTCAGGTTTTGTTTGGGGCAGTCACAACACATTCCATCTGGCCTGCTCCACCAGGGCCTCCGGCCCTCAGCTGAAGTGGAGTTCTGAGTGATCACCCCTCGGTGAGCCGCGGCCAGCAGGGAGGACAGCCTCCCTTGGGCACGCTGGACACGGTCCCAGAATGCCAGGCCGCTGACTCGAAAGCACAGCCACGGCGGCCAGCGCCTCCCACCCCACCTGTGGCCAGCTCCTGTCCCCTCCCACAGTGCACTGAGAGACTCAGGGAGATAATAAGCAGGACCCACAACTTTTCTGTGAGAGTTCCACCAACAAGGACATAGAGATGACAGCTCAGCCTGAAGACACTGGAGAGGGGTAATTACACGAGCGTGTCCACGCAGCTGAATAAGCCATTGTGAATAAATTGTGTGTGTGTCCACGCAGCTGAATAAACAATTGTGAATAAATTACACAGTGTGTCCACACAGTTGAATAAACCATCGTGAATAAATTACGTGTGTCCATGCAGTTGAGTAAACCATTGTGAATAAATTATGAGTGTGTCCACACAGTTGAATAAACCATTATAAGTTACGTGTCCATACAGTTGAATAAACCATTGCGAATAAATTATGTGTGTGTACACGCAGTTGAATAAATAATAGTGTATTACATGTGTCCACAGTTAAATAATTGTGAATAAATTATGCGTGTCCACACAGTTGAATAAACCATCATGAATAAATTACGTGAGTGTGTCCATGCAGTTGAATAAACCATTGTGAATAAATTATGTGTGTGTACACAGTTGAATAAATAATTGCGAATAAATTATGTGTGTACACGCAGTTGAATAAATAATTGTGAATAAATTACATGTCCACAGTTGAATAAACCATTGTGAATAAATTATGTGTGTGTACACACAGTTGAATAGTGAATTATGTGTGTCCATGCAGTTGAATAATTGTGAATTACTTGTGTCCACACAGTTGAATAAAGCATCGTGAATAAATTACGTGAGTGTGTCTACGCAGTTGAATCAACAATTGTGAATAAATTGTGTCCACACAGTTGAATAAAGCATTGTGAATAAATTATGTGAGTGTGTCCACGCAGTTGAATAATAGTGAATAAATTACGTGTGTCCACGCAGTTGAATAAATAATAGTGAATAAATTACGTGTGTCCACGCAGTTGAATAAACCATTGTGAATAAATTACGTGTGTCCACACAGTTGAATAGACCATTGTGAATAAATTACGTACATGCATCCACGCAGGTGAATAAACCATTGTGGTATCACAAAAAGGCAGAGCACAGCACAGGGATTACTAGACCCAGGCCACGCTGGCAGCACCCTTCCTTCCACCGAGACCCTTTCTAAGAAAGCCCGAGGGCTGTGAGAACTCTCCAGGGATGTCGACAGGGAGAGCCAGCCTTCCCCAGAGGGGGAGACAACATAGTGCAGGACCAGCTGGCTTGCTGCCACTATGAAATGGACACAAGCGGCCTGCACACCAGAAGTCCCAGCCCCACACCAGAGGACAGCCACTCTGCACCACCCCTCGCTGGTGGCTTGACCCTGGCTGTGCGCCGGGCCACCTCTCACCCCACTCATACCAAGTGAGTCCAGATGTCTGGCAAATGTTTTATGACTCCCTGGTGGGGTTTGATGGGTTTATGGGTGGAGACCAACTGCATGAATTGAAGATTCAGGAAGATGGACACTCACTGACACTGCCAACAGTTACATGAACCTCAGAAGGACACATCTTCACCTTCCCCCATCCAGGTCCACGCACAACAGGGCATGAAGAAGGGCCCCGTACTAGGGTGACTTTCACACAAGACATCAAATCTTGACTGAGCTGGAGGAATGGCCCGGCCACACACATCACCAGGTGCTGGAAATACCTCAAAAGCTCTCCTCTCTATGCAAATACAAGGTTCCACACAATGCACAAGAGAAACAAGGAGATGGCCTCCTCCTGTAAGTCACATTGCAAGCTCAGTGGTGGCAAAGTGGCTCTTACACCTCCTCAGGATGCCAACCCGCACAAGCTCAGCTGAGAGAAAGAACTCTGGAGTGACAGAGATGTTCCATTGCTGCACTATCAGTATAGCACTGCCAATACAGTACAGAAGAACTCCGCTTTTTATCAGAGATGTTAATTTCCAGAAAAATCACAAAAGACTGGAGACTGCTTGAATATAGCCCAAGACTTTTACACAACTTACCCCTTCAGTGGACAATAAACCAAACAAAAAAAAAAATTCACCTGTTTTCAATGTAACCTCCTGAGGCTCAGCAGAAATAAATTACTGATTACGCCAGAAGCAACCAGCACATCGCTGAAATAAATGACTGATTACGCCAGAAGTAACCAGCACATCGCTGCTTCCACGTAAGCACTTTTGCATCCTGAGAGGCGTTCCCCTCGCTGTCCCATGTCCCGGGAACCCACAACAAAATGGCCACATAAGACTGGCTTTGGTTCCTTCACAACTTACTGGAACAATCCAGTCAAGGTTTGTTGACAGAGAAACCCATGGGTTCCAGCCTGAGATGCTCTTACTCGGAAAATGACTGAAAGGCAGGCTGGGGCACAAACACACATGCGCCTTCATTACCTGCCCCTCCAGCAATTCCCTCTACCGAAAGCCTTGGAATAGTTGCCGGCCACCAGCGCTGCCCAGGCCCCAAGGCTCCCACCAAGCAAACTGTGACTAGTCTAAAGCAAGAAGCTTCTTTCTCACCACTCTCTCCACGACACCCCAAGCCGGTAAGTACGTTCTCGTACATACAAACGATGTGAACAGGTCTAAACCTGACACCACCTGAAAGGTCTGACAGCTAAGAAGTGAACGTCACTGCAAGACGGGAGCAGGGAAAGGGAAGTTGCTTCCAAGCCGTCCCATCTTGGAATCACCTCATTTCGTCTCCTCTGCTTGACACCAACTCAACGTGCGCCGGGTGCTGACAAGGCGCATCGCCCCCCACCCCCGGGCACCCACAGGGCCGCCCCGCCCCGCCGGCGCTGTCGGACACCGGCCACGTTACGCGGACGCGGTGTGACCGGCCTT
>NW_012267243.1:18868287-18880043 GCF_000151885.1 Dipodomys ordii | reverse complement strand
CACCACACACATACATGCACACACAGACACACCACACACATACATGCACACACAGACACACCACACACATACATGCACACACAGACACACCACACGCACACACAGACACGCTGGTGCGTGGGAACGCAGTTCGGCCTGTTAGTAGTCTACCCTCGGTGAAACAAGACGACTCCATGGTTGTTTTCACCAGTGAAGAAGGCTTTATTCAGGGCCTCAAACATAAATATCAGGACTAGCTTTACAAGCCAAAAATCAGTGAGTGGAACGCTTGAGAAACAGCTAGGGAGCGAGGGCTGGGCCACCCTGCCAGGATTCCTGCTGCCTGGCCAGGGTGATGAGCCCGACCTTTGCCCAGGACACACAGGTAGGTGAGGATCCCCATTACATGTCTAGTATCAAGTAGCTCCTGGATGGGGAGGGAGTTCTGCCTGCAGAACTCGAGTTTACAAGATTGTTCACTGTTAAACCTCGGTGGTGGTTCTGTGGTGCTTTCTGAGACCAGGCGATAGAGACCCTATCCTTCCCGATGCTTACATTTCAAAGGAATGGCTCTGGTTGTTGAGAATGATGCCCCTAAATTGTGATATGCAAACATCTTAAAAGGATAACTGTAGGCATTTTTAGTAAATACTATAAGAAAGAGATATCAGAAGTCAATTACTAGGTGTTGGCCATAATAAATAGCAAGTTCTGGTGACAGCACTGTACTTTCTCAGGCTAGTGTCATTTTAGGGACATGACCATTGCTGCTAGCTAGAAGCAGGAAGGTCTGTTTTTCTTTGCTTTTATGCTGGCCATGGAGCTTAAGTATGGGTCTGGGCACTGCCCCGGAGCTTTTGTGCTCAAGGCTGGCACTCAGCCACTTGAGCCACAGCTCTACTTCTGGCTTTTTGGTGCTTAATTGGAGGTGAGAGTCTCAAAGGATTTTCTGCTTAGACTAGCTTTGAACTGCAGCCCTCAGATCTCAGCCTTTTGAGTAGCTAGAGTTATAGGTGTGAGCTACCAGTTTAAAACAGAAGTTTGGATGGCGGTAGTCTATGCCACACGTTCTACATTTCTTAGTCCTTTCCTTCCATCCCCTAACCCCAGGAATAATCACTTTTTTTAAAAAAAAAGAGGGGGAGGGTTGGCTGGGCACCAGTGGCTCACACCTGTAATCCTAGCTACTCAGGAGGCTGAGATCTGAGGATCATGGTTCAAAGCCAGCCCAGACAGAAAAGTCTGTGAGAGACTCTTATCTCCAATTAACCAACTGAAAACCGGAAATGGTCCTATGCTCAAGTGGTAGAGTGCTAACCTTGAGCTGAAGAGCTCAGGGACAGCGCCCAGATCCAGAGTTCAAGCCTCACAACTGACACACACAAAAAAAGGTTGAGAACACAGCTCAATAGTAGAGTGCTTGCCTAACATGCAGGAGCTCCTGAGGGAGGAGGGTAGGACCAAATATATCCCTTCTAAAAAGAAAACGTAAGATGTTTGGGGGCCTCCTGGGCTCATACTTGTAATCCTAGCTATTCAGGAGGCTGAGATCTGAAGATGTTTTTGAAGTCAGTGCAGGCAGGAAAGCCCACAAAACTCTTTATCTTGAGCTAACCATCAAAAAGTATGATATAGAACTGGCTAAATTAAAACAAACTGTGGCTAGTGATTTCCATTATTGGACAGTAAAGTTTAGGGAATGCCTTTATCATAAAGATCTCGTACACACTCAACTTTGACCTCTTCAGTACAACACAAAAATACTTCTCAGTACCCACTGCCATTACTGTCACCTCTCCTTCTTCACTTCCTGTTTGTTTTTGCAAAAAATTTATGCCCCCATAAAATCCGTATCAATTTCTGCTGCCAGTCTACAGAAATTGCAAATCTAAATCACAGACATCTGGCTCTGGGTTATTTATCTTATTTTGTATCTTCTCAAGTCAACATCCTGGGTTTCTTCTTTGGTAGTCAGCTACTGCATTCCTTCACAGACTGTCTTTACTGTCTATTATGCGCCAGAACTTCAGGTTGTGATTTAATTTTTGTTGTTGTTGTTGGTCGTGGGGCTTGAACTCAGGCCTGGGTGCTGTTCCTGAGCTGGGTTTCTTCTTTGGTAGTCAGCTACTGCATTCCTTCACAGACTGTCTTTACTGTCTATTATGCGCCAGAACTTCAGGTTGTGATTTAATTTTTGTTGTTGTTGTTGGTCGTGGGGCTTGAACTCAGGCCTGGGTGCTGTTCCTGAGCTGGGTTTCTTCTTTGGTAGTCAGCTGGTGCATTCCTTCACAGATGGTCTTTACTATTATGTGCCAGATTTTCAGATGGTGATTTAAAAGAAAGTTGGTTTTTTTTTTTTTTTTGTCATGGGGCTTGAACTCAGGGCCTGGGTGCTGTCCCTCAGCTCTTCAGCTTAAGGCTAGCACTCTACCACTTGAGCCACAGCGCCACTTTCCCGTTTGGAGATCAGTCTTATGGACTTTCCTGCCCGGGCTGACTTTTGAACTGCAGTCCTTAATCTCAGGCTCCTGAGTAACTGGGATTACAGGTGTGAGCCACTGGCGCCCCGCTGTGCTATATACTTTTCCTGAGCTTTGGACACTCTCATGCTGTGTATTTTCCTGAGCACCCTCGCCCAGGTGCGTGGCTCCAGCCCACTGTGGATGAATATTACTTCTTCCCTGGTGCTATGTCCATACATTCCTCATAGATCACACCCTGAGATCCAGAAGTCTCACAAATGCCACTGGTTTATTCTAGGTGAAACCTAGTTTGCTCCAGATTTGCTAGATTGCATCCCCTTTTTCTAAATCCTACCCTTCATTTAAAATGTTGAGAAATGCTTTGATAACATTTTAATTGCATTTTCTTTCATCACTTTTGATGGAAAATGTCTGAGAGAGATCTTAGTGCTTTTGCTTCAGCTTAGCCCTGATTCCACCCTACTTCAAGAATCTTCTACATTGGCTCTGTTTAGTAGCACTTTCAGTGATGATAGAAATTTCTACATTTTCATCTGTCAGTAGGATAACTACTAGCCGTGTGTAGTTCTTGAGCTCTGAAAATGTGGTTTGACTGAGGAACTAATTTCATTTGGATGTTGTAGGGGAGAGCAGGACACTGTGTCCCTTTGTTTTCTTGGCTGGGTCTGACTTCCTGGGTTCAGGATCCTCAACCTCTTGAGTCCCTGGGATTTGAAGATTTGAACCTCGATCCTCAGATTCTAGCCTCTTGTCCAGGCTGGACCGGCACCACCAGAGTACCAAGGGAGGAAGGGGGAAACCATGGTTTTAGAAGAGACCTGCTTCCTTTTCCTTCCTTCCGTCCCTCCCTCCCTCCCTCCTTCCTTCTTTCTTCCTTCCCTTCCTTCTGTTCCTTCCTCTGGGTTCCAGTACTAGGGGTTGAACGCAGGGCTTGGGTGCTTTCTCTTGGCTTTTCTGAAAGGGTGTTCCTTTACCACTGAGCTATACCCCCACTTCCTGCTTTTTGGTGGTTACTTGGAGGTAAGCATCTCATGATAGACTTTCCAACCCTAGCTGGTTTCAAACTGTGGTCCTAGATTTCAGCTTTTGAGTAGCTAAGATTAGAAGCATGAGCCGCTGCTAGCCAGCTGCCCTGCACTGGTCCACAGCCCTTCCCTCAGCAGGCATCTCTGATGTGGGTAGAGTCAGGGAGCCCAAAGGCTCCACGAGCAAGAGATCGGGTATTATTATATTACCTAATATAATGGTGTTGACGGTTTTCTCTGCTGTTTTCCTGTTTTGCTTCTGTCTTCTACCATCTATTCTAGCTTACATTTATTCTGCCTCCTATTCCCACTTCTTTTTGGGAGGAGGATGGGCTTGAACTTGGAGCCTGGCCACGGCCCTGGAGCATCTTTGCTCTACCACTTGAGCCACAGCGCCACTTCCAGCTTTTTGGTGGTTAATTGGAGAAAAGAGTCTCACAGGCTTTCCCCTCCCGGCTGGCTTTGAACCACGACCCTCAGGTCTCGGCCTCCTGAGTAGCTAGGGTGACAGGCGTGAGCCACCGGGCGACCCTCAGGTCTCCGCCTCCTGAGTAGTTAGGATGACAGGCTTGAGCCGCCGGCGCCCGGCTCCTTCCCCCACTTCTTTTGCCGTCCTGCCTCTTCAGGTAGCGATCACGTATTTGGTCCGTTAGGCCAGCTCTGCACTATTTTTGTTTTAGTTCTACCTATTAACCTCTGTTGCTATCTCATTCTGCTTAAGATAGAGGCAGAGAGGTGGGAATTTGCAGGCAAGTGGGGGCGCTCACTTCAATGCCTGGCATCTCCACGCCAAGTGCTGCCCACGTCTAAGCAGAGGTAAGCCACCCACATGACAGCGGCCTTCAGTGCGTCCCCGTCTCTCCCCTGGCAGATCAAGGTACCTCTTAAAACAGTGGTTTCCAGTCAGTTTGGGACATTTGCCCTGGAACCCACACCAGGACTATGTGGCGCCTCAAAGCCCAGTACTGCCCAGTGGACCGTCAGAAGGCTCTTTGCAGAGCCTGAAACCACTGGGAAGCAGGCTCCGAGAGAAGTGGGCGGGCTGAAGTGGCTGTGTATTCACAGCCGGTGGCTTTTTGATGTGAACAGCCCATTGTGTCAGCTGTGACTTTGTCTTCTCAGACCTGTGGAGCGATCCAAGAGCCAGTTGGGTTCGTAACTCCAGGTCTCTCACCTCTTCTGTGTCAGTCTTACTCACGCATTGCTGAGACACAATACAGGAGAAAATCCACTTAAAAGACAAAAGGTTTATTTTGAGTGATGGTGTCAGAGGTCTCTTATTGTGGATCGTCTCCGTTGCTTTGGAGCTGAGTGAGCCAGACTGCATTGCAGTGGGTAGGAGGTGACGGAGCAGAGCCTCATCTCAGGGCAGCAGAAAGCGGAGAGAGGAAGAAAGGGTCTTCTGGGGCGATACACCCTCTTCCAAGGCATGCCCCCAGGGCAAGCATTTCCCTCAATCACCCTGCTGGTAGAACACCTCTGCACTAGACCAGACCCTTCGAGCCTTCCCGCTTTCTCAGGATAGACCCAGGGTCCTATGCCTTGTCCTGCCAGAGCCTGGCTCCAACGCTGTCCCACATCACTCTGCTGGAGCCTGAGTGCAGGCGTCATGCTCAGTAGAGAAGGGTGTGTGTGTGTGGTGGGGGGGGAGGGCCTGGGCTCTCAGGTTCACGGCAGGCGAGGGCCTGCATTTATACTGCACTCTGGCACATTCTAACAGTCTGCTTTCAAAGGAAGCCAAAATTCCTGCCTCCAGTGCTAAGTATTTGCTCTGCTATACATGCTTCTTTAGAGCTCCGCTGGCCCCTTTCTTCAGGAGGACTAACGCAGTCTGGCTTCGCTAGAGCCCTTCTTGCCTCCACGCTGCGTTCCCTGTAATCCCAGGAGCGAGCCAGGCTATGGGGCATCTCCTCACACCTTCTTGGTGCCTGGGGGCTGGCGTCCCGGCTCAGAGGAGGACCCCAGGGACTCAGGGGCAGACACCCCGGGACAGGCCTCCTCTGGGGCAGCCGGGAGCCGCGCCGGGTGGCTTTTGCTGCAGTGAGCAGCAACACTGTCTGGCTTCTCGAAGCGCTTGCCGCAGAAGTCGCATGGGAAGCGCAAGGTGGCTGCTGTCTCTGCATGCTTACGCCGGTGCCAGTTCAGGGAGGCCTTCTGGCGGCAGGCAAACCCGCAGATCTCACACCTGCAGCAGGGGCGGGGGGGGGAGGAAGGGGCTGCGGGCTCCAGGGATTCCTCCTGTGCCCCACTGCCAGGCTGCCAGTGCCATGCCGCCCCCACGGCCCCAACACCCACTGCCAGGCTGCCAGTGCCGTGCCGCCCCCACACCCCCGACACCCACTGCCAGGCTGCCAGTGCCGCCCCCACACCCCCGACACCCACTGCCAGGCTGCCAGTGCCGCCCCCACACCCCCGACACCCACTGCCAGGCTGCCAGTGCCGTGCCGCCCCCACACCCCCGACACCCACTGCCAGGCTGCCAGTGCCGTGCCGCCCCCACGGCCCCGACACCCACTGCAGAGGTTTTTCCCCCGGTGTGGATGGGTCTCAGACACCCCACCCCACCGCCCTGAGACCCTCCTTCCCGACACTCACTGCAGGGGGTTCTCCCCGGTGTGGATGCGTCTCAGACACCCCCCCACACATGGCCTGCGACCCTCCTTCCCGACACTCACTGCAGGGGTTTCTCCCCAGTGTGGATGCGTCTGTGGATGACGAGGTTGCTGCTGGTGCGAAAAGACCGGGCACAGAACTCACAGATGTAGTCGCGGGTGTCTGTGGGCACAGGAGGGGAGCTCCAGCCACACCCTCCTTGCCACCCCTGCCCACCATGTCCAGACAGCTGAGCGAGGCAGGCACACAGGAAGCGCGCCTGGCCAGACTGCTGCATGGTCATCAGCTGCGCTCTCCTCAAGTGGAGGTGACCTGAGTCCCTCCGTGGAGACTCAGGGAGTGGAATGCTAGTCTGTGTGCGTGGTTAGGAAGCGGGCTCATGCAAGCGGAGGGTCAGGGACTGGAATTATAATTTAAGCCCAACCCCAGGGACCCCCGCGTGTGGAATCATCTTCCCACCAGGCTGGCCTACCTTACCTCTCCACATCCCCTTCCCTGCCTTTCAGGCCACTAATCTCTCCTTTTCCTGTACCCACCCTTCCTATTGGCTCCAGTAGCCCCTGCCCGTTGCCATGGTTACTGCATCTCCAACAGCTCTCACGGGCTGCTGTGGCTTCTCCTGTACTACAGCCTACAGTGCAACAGCTATCCTTGCTTCTCTGAGTGCCTTCAGGCCTCTCCGCTAACCAACGCAGCCTCCCCCTGGGCTCCCGGCTCCATGCCGCCCACCGGGCAGCCACCATCCTGCCTTGGGGCAGCCTAACCCCCTTTGGTCCCTGACACCCCTCCCCCACCCCTCAGCAGCTCCCAGGGGACACAGGAGCCCTCCTACCTGTGACCACGCTCCTCTACCTGGCCCCAGGGTGGTGACCTCATGATTCCAGACCCCCAGCCCCATTACTGCCTCTGCTCTCGGCCATTCACTGCCACACTGCCTGCCCCTTCCCTCCGTGCACTCTGCTCTGCTCTGCTCAAGCCTGCTCCAGACCTGAACCCAGGGCGGCACGGCTCCCCGTGGCCTCCCCTCGCGCCCGGCCCTGTGTGTGCGCTCCCCTGGCTAGGTCTGTCTCTGCACCTTCTCCATCCGCATTCAGCAGTGCTCTTATGCTTTAAAGTCAACGTGTGCATGAGCCTCCCACTGTCCACACTGTCTGGAGCCCGCTCCATTCTGGCTGTCCTTGCTACACTGCAACCATTTGCCGGTTCTGTCTTGTTCTCTAATCTAGGAAGATCTCAGGGCTACGTTTGGTGGGATGTTCGAACCCTCACCTTAGTGTGCCCTGGCTGGCAAGTCGCCTTCTGCACTTGTGTCTTCAAATGCCTCTTCCGTTCCCTTCCTCTCCTCCCACCTCAGGCCTTTTCTCCACTACCTCCCTACGCAGGAACATTCTAGCCGTACACTCTAGCCATACATCTTGCTCAAATTCTACATTCACATCTTCTGGAATACCTAATCACCTTCTCTGATTTCAGGACCTCACACCATGGTCTGCCCAGCTGCTCGGGCTGGAGTCCTGAGTCTCCCCAAGCTCCTTGTCTGCCTTGGGACTAGCCCACTCTTACCCACCCAGCCTGTCTGCCACCCCCTGCACACACACGAGCCTCCAGCCACGGCTCACCAACCAGCATCACCATCCACGCGCACGAACTCAGGAGCTCACCTGCCACCAACTCCCATTTCCACCCATCTGCAGGCCCTGCTCTCCACACAACAGGTACAACAAAGTCTCCTCGCACTCAAGGCTAGAGATGCCATCCTGACTCTGACCTTCCTAACGTGTGCTTAGAACACACCAGACCCCCGTTCCCCACTCCTCTCAGGTCTTCGCCAGAGTCTTCCTTTTCCTTGCGGGTACCAGGGCTTCACCCTCCCTCGCTAGCCTGGGAACACGAGCCACACCTCCAGCGCCACTGGCTGCTGGCTAATTGGAGTCTTGGGAACTTTTCCATCTGACTGACTTCAAACCACAGTCCGTTGGCTCTCAGCCTCCTGAGTAGCTAGGTGTGAGCCACCAATGTCCAGCAACATTTCTACAGAAGCAGCTTGTCCTTCGTGTTCTGCTCTTCTGGCTTTCAGTGATGTCTCACAGGAGCGTATGCTACCTTCTTTGCTCACGACTTTAGCGGCAACTACGTGTCTTGAGCAGACACGTGGACGTGGAATGGGGGAAGAGTGGTTGCTGGGGGAGGGAAGGGTGCCACCGCGGGGCAGCGCAGCGCCAGCACTCACCACTGTGCAGCTTCACGTGCTCCTTCAGGTGCTTCTTAAAGTTGAAGGACTTCCCGCAGGCTGGCTCCGGACAGCAGAACGACTTCTGGTGGAGGTGCTGGTACTTCTTGTGGTGCTGGAAGGAAGGTAGCGGTGGAGAAGGTATGGGGGACTGGCTGAGCTGACCCAGCGGGCCCGGGCCCCAGACACCCTCCTGCTCCCCACACCGCAGCCATCCGCCATTGCCTGACCCTGTCCTCACCTAGCCAGCCTACCAAACTGCCCTGTTCTGTGCTTGCCTCCCATCCACCCATTTCCTCGCCACACCCTGCAACGTTTTGCAGTGTTCCTGTGCCTGGTGCCTCTCTGGGCACATTCCTCCTTCCCCAGCACAGGTCCAGTCAGCAGAAGGAACACTGTTTGGGTGACCGTGTTTATTACGTCAGTATGCAGCTCGCTCTCACACACTCTCTCTCTCTAAAATAACTTTAATGGGTAAGGGCTTTGTTTCCCCCGCTTTGTTTTAAGTGCTAAAGATCTAATCTAGGGCCTCAAATACTGTAGGCAAGTGTTCTACCACTCAGCTATACCCAGCCTGGGCAATGGGCCTACATCAACTTTAATCCTCCATTTATCTTTTCATCTGACCTAGTTTTGCATCTTGGATCATCATCATGTTAGAGCTCTCCCCCTTTTCCATGCTCCTGGTTTACCTCCAGTTTAGTCTCCTCCACAAAGCTCAAGCATCCTTCTTACAGTCTCAATGTTGCATTGGGACTTTCCCTGTTTCTCCACCACGCCTTGCAGTCCCTTTGGCTCTCGGCCCCTCACCCTCAGGGCCTGCTCGGCCAAGGGTCCAGGCCCAAACTCCCTGCGTGGTGTGGTTTTCCCTGCTCAGATGCCTCTCAAGCCACATGGCCCTGCGTGGTGTGGTTTTCCCTGCTCAGATGCCTCTCAAGCCACATGGCCCTGCGTGGTGTGGTTTTCCCTGCTCAGATGCCTCTCAAGCCACGTGGCCAGGCGGGCTGGGTCGGGGCTCAGAGCTCCAGCTAGCACCAGCAATGCGTGCCTCGGGGCCAAGTGGGAATAACATCAGCACCGTGTCCCTCCCGGGGGGTGTGGTGAGGGCCAGGGCTCACATTCGCTATCAGGCCACAGAGCCCGAGGAATGGCACTGTCAGAGCGGCACTGGACCGGGGTGCTGCGTGCCTGAAGCTTCATGTTCTGCCTCCCGGTCATTTAACGATCATTACAGGAAAGCTGTTCGCTTCTGGACTCCAAATCCCAACAACCCCAGATGGTCTCCTCCCCCTGCTTTTTGTTGTTCTTTTAGTGGTACCAGGGACACGTCCAGGTCCTTGTACATGGTAGGCACTGAGCTATGCCCGAGTGGGCTTCCTTTCTTCAGCTTTTCCCCAGTCGCAGTGGCCGTAGGCCTCAATCTCGGCCCTCACGTTCAGATACTGCCGGTTGGAGAAGATCCTTCCGCAGCCAGCGAAGTCACAAGGCATCAGCTCTCTTCTGGCAGCTTTCCTGAGGGAGGAAAGTACGGAACGGCAGGACTCCTACCTGCTCTCCTCTCCTCCCCTCTCCCCTCCCCTTCCCAGAGTCCTACTCCCCAAATCCTACCGAATTCTCTTGGGCCCAATCTGTGCAGCATCCTCATCACGGGCTGGAGCTGGAGCTGACCGCACCCGGCTCCCAGGGCTGTGGGCAGCAAAGAAGGAGCAGAGGGCCTCTAGGGACGCGCATTCAGGACACCCCTGCACTCCACCTGGGCCAACAGGTTACCTGGCCAGAGGCTCCGTCTGCTGGGCTGCCAGAGGGGTCCTGCTCAGATCAACTCCGGAACCGGCTGCGAGTGCGGGTGAAGAGCAGCCAGCAAGAGGAGTGGGGAGAGCCTCCGGAGCAGGCGCCGTCGGTGCCGCCTCAGCCGGGGAGCCAGCAGGGGCGCGGGATGGCCTGCCGACATCTGGTTCACTGCTAAAAGGAGAACCGGGAGTTGGACGTGACCCCTCTGGGCATGCAGCGAGTCCTCCCCAGCCTTAACCGCAGCTAACAGATCTCAGATCCCCATCACACCTGGCTTTGCTCACAGCCTCCATCTCCCCCAGCCCTGCCACAGGACCGCCCCACAAGCCCAGCTCCACGTGACCAGGCCAACGCCGCCCCTCTCCTGTCCCACAACCCCAACTGGCTCATCTGGGGAGGAGCTGTAGGTCCATGGGCTGGCATCGCTGAGCATCTCCTTTTCATCCTCATCGTCCTCGTCTTGTTCCTCTCCGGGGGACGGGACGGGCTCTGCCGGGGGTGCTGCCCCCCTGGAAGCCCAAGGAAGGCAAGCATGAGCTTCTGCCCCACCCCTACTATCTGACAAGTCCGGCCCGACCAGCCCGCCGCCGTGCTCACCCGGGCAGTTTGGCTTCTTGAGTTCTCTCTTGCTCAGACCCCAAACCTGTTGGCACAGACAGGGTCAGAGGGAAGGCGCGCTGGGGCCACGCAGTGAGGGGGTTCTGAGGTCTGGAGGAGGAAGGGAGGGCGCGGCACAAAGGCTACTGGAACGGGGGAGGGGATTTGCCTCACAAACGATGCATCACACGAGTTTTTTTAAAGTATCACAAGGACACCTTAAAACATATTTCTAGTACAATTGCATCGAAAAGCACAGTCCCTCCAGAGATGACTCCAGCGCACACCGGTGTGTGTGACCGTTTTTACCCCTAGGCCTGTGCTGGTGTGAGACGGTCCTGCCAGCACTGACCGTGCAGAAGCTGGTTGTCCGCTGTCCTCCCCTCCTCCCCAGCCCAGCCTACCTGCCAGCTTGCCGCGCCTCCTGGCCTCCGGGCGCGGGGCCGGGGCCTGCGTGGACTCTGTGGACGCTCTGGGGGACGCGGGGCGGACAGTGGGCTCCCAGGAGAAGGTGTGGCCCGCGGAGCACTCCCACACGAGGCCCCCGTCCCGGCCTCGGGGCCCGCGGAGCCCGGGCACCAGGCTGCATTCCTGGCTGTGCGCGTGGGACAAGAGCACCAGGCTCTGCAGGCCCTGGTGCAGCCTGGGCTCCGGACCTGGAGGGCGGTGCGGGTCAGGCCAGGCCGCGCCGCTGGGAAGAATGGCCCCTGCTCCCCCCCAGCACCCAGCACCCACCTGCGCAGAGGACGCAGCCCGGAGAGGCGAACCTGCGGATAGAGGCTGCGGTCAGAGCTCACAAGGCCCGCCTGGGCGGTCAGCCCACAGGACCAGGCATAGACGCTGGCCTGGGGGAGGCCAGGGATGGACCGGGGGGTTGGGGATGGACTGGGGGACTGAGGATGGACTGGGGAGGGCTGGGGATGGACTGGGGGAGGCCGGGGATGGACTGGGGGGCTGGGGATGGACTAGGGGACTGAGGATGGACTGGGGAGGGCTGGGGATGGACTGAGGAGGGCTGAGGATGGACTGGGGGAGGCC
>NW_012267243.1:18861952-18863001 GCF_000151885.1 Dipodomys ordii | reverse complement strand
CCCCTCTCCTCCCCCTCGCGTCACCCGGAGTGCAGGAGCGCAGCAGACCAAGCCGGCCCCAGCCACTGGCCCATGTGGGGCCCTTCTCCACCGTCTCCTTCCATGGCAGGAGTCTCCTGACCCCGACCGACCCTCTGCTGTGCTTCCTCCCCGGTGCCTGGCCCAGCTGTGCTCGGGGGCCGTGTCCGTGTCTGCAGGCCGTGCCCGTGTCCATGTCCACAGGCCATGTCCTCAGGCCGTGTCCATGTCCGCAGGCCGTGTCCGTGTCATTCCGTGTCCGCGGGCCGTGTCCGTGTCCACAGGCCGTGTCCGTGTCCACGTCCGCAGGCCGTGTCTGCAGGCCGTGTCCGTGTCTGTGTCTTTCCATGTCCGCAGGCCGTGTCCGTGTCTGTGTCTTTCCATGTCCGCAGGCCGTGTCCGTGTCCATGTCCGCAGGCCGTGTCCGTGTCCGTGTCCGCAGGCCGTGTCCATGTCCGCGTCCGCAGGCCGTGTCTGCAGGCCGTGTCCGTGTCTTTCCGTGTCCTCAGGCCGTGTCCGTGTCCGTGTCCGCAGGCCGTGTCCGTGTCTGTGTCTTTCCGTGTCCGCAGGCCGTGTCCGTGTCCGCAGGCCGTGCCCATGTGCACAGGCCGTGCCCAGCACCTGTGTCCGCGCTGTGGCCTGGCCCTCTGTGCTCCGGACGCAGCAGCCGCACCTGTCCCAGTTTAACGGTTCTCCCGGGCCTGGGGAGTTCGCTGGGCACCCGCCGTGGTCCCACTGCCTGGCCCCAAGGTCTGAGGCTCGTTGTTCGGCCAGCAGGGGCAGGACAGCACGGGAGCCCCGGGAGGCCCAGGCTCCAGGCTCAAGTCCCCGAAGCACACACACACTGGGAGTGCTGCGGCGTCCTGTCCTGTCCTGCTGCCCTTCCTCCCTGCAGCCAACGCCCCTTCCCCCGGTGCATCCAGAGACGGTGCCTCAAGAGTGCTTGTTAAATAACATAATCTTCACAAGTTCCAGAATCAGAGCACGACGGCGCCTCGAGAGTGCTTGTTAAATAACATAATCTTCACAAG
>NW_012267243.1:18839557-18860972 GCF_000151885.1 Dipodomys ordii | reverse complement strand
ACAAGTTCCAGAATCAGAGCACGACGGCGCCTCGAGAGTGCTTGTTAAATAACATAATCTTCACAAGTTCCAGAATCAGAGCACGACGGCGCCTCAAGAGTGCTTGTTAAATAACATAATCTTCACAAGTTCCAGAATCAGAGCACGACGGCGCCTCAAGAGTGCTTGTGCTTGTTAAATAACATAATCTTCACAAGTTCCAGAATCAGAGCACGGGTATCTCTTTTTTTGGTTAGTCGTGGGGCTCGAGCTCAGGGCAAACCCTTTTCCATGACTTGGTGAGCCTGTGTGGGGAGGCCCTGGCTGCCCCTCCACTTTCTCACTGGCTCCAGCTGCTGCTGCTGCCTGAGCCTACCGTGCTGCATGGAGGTTTTGGATTTGCCCCCACCCCAACTCACCTCACAGCTCTTCCTGTGGCTGCATCATTCCCATCTCAACCCCGACTCCAAATTCTCCACTCGGCCTTCTTTGCCCTCCTGTTCAGTCCCCTAAAGAACGCTCATCAGTCTCTGAAAGTCATTTTAGGGACTTGTTTGTACGTGTGTTGTTGGTATAAGCTGGTTGCTGACCAGCCCCAAACTCTATAGACTGAATATCCCAAATAGCATGGCATTCAAACATGAACCACCCCTGTACATGCTTGTCGGCTCCATGTTTCTCTTGACTTTTGATAACAATGACTCAATATACTTGTCTGGCCAGTGTAAAGGAGGGAGAAAGATTATCCACCTTATTCCAGATATTTTACTGGTTAATGAAGATGGGATCTCTCCACTGAAATGCCAGCATACCACAGGGGACAAATAGGAAAACACTATTTTTGTGTCCTCTATAGTCCCCTCGTACA
This sequence comes from Dipodomys ordii, assembly GCF_000151885.1. Classification (NCBI taxonomy): domain Eukaryota; kingdom Metazoa; phylum Chordata; class Mammalia; order Rodentia; family Heteromyidae; genus Dipodomys; species Dipodomys ordii. The sequence goes on along the minus strand of NW_012267243.1, from coordinate 18,860,125 downwards.
TACCTGCAAAATCCTAGTTTCCTCAACCACTTGGACAAAATCACAAACGTGCCCATAAGTCTTGATTATTGTTAGATAATGAACAATTCTTTACTCATTTAGAGATCTAAGAACATTCTTGGTTCTCTCAAGCTAAAACTCTAGTCACCTGCTGGTGGTTTACACCTGTAATCCTAGCTACTCAGGAAGCCGAGATCTGAGGATTGCAGTCAAAGCCAGCCCAAGTAGGAAAGTCTCCAATTAACCACCAAAAACCAAGAAGTGGAGTTGTGAATCAAGTGATGGAGTGCTGACCTTGAGTGAAAAAGCTAAGGGACAGTGTACCAGCCCTGAGTTCAAGTCCCACTACCAACACAGTAAGTTAAAAAAAACAAAACAAAACTACTTTCAATGCCTAATCTCCAAAGAAGGCTTTTTCTTTTCCATTTCTTACACCATGGAAGTAAGGACAAACCAATTCTCTCAAGTCATTAGCGCTCACTTTTTAAAAATCCTGAAGAGAAGCAGTATCTGGGGAGTAAAGATGGCTGCTTTTCCCCATGTTTCTTTGCCTTTGTACAATGAGACTGAATTTCATTTTAGTATCTAATTACAGAAGACTAAGCTTGAGCTATTTGTAGCTCAGTGTTGAGAAACTTTTCCACTTGTGACAGCTGCCGATTCTTCCTGGTATGTAAAGTTCCTAAATCTCATCATCACCAGGTATTGGGACCTCAGTGGACAGATTCGTTTGGCCAAATTGTTTTCTGGAAGGCTTTAATAGCTCAAGGCTGGAGATGTGGATCAAGGGGTAGAGCTCCAGCTGTGAGCCAAGCAACTGTGTCAGCTGAAGGCTGAAGTTGCAGCCCAGTCCTGGCCTCACCAACGACGCACACGCAGACAGACGAGGCTGTACCAACCACACACAGACAGATGAGGCTGTACCAACCACAGCCAGACGAGGTTGTACCAACCATACACACACAGACGAGGCTGTACCAACGACGCACACACAGACGAGGCTGTACCAACGACGCACACACAGACAGACAAGGCTGTACCAACCACACACACACAGACGAGGCTGTACCAGCCACACACACACACAGACAAGGCTGTACCAACGATGCACACACAGACGAGGCTGTACCAACGACGCACACACAGACGAGGCTGTACCAATGACGCACACACAGACAGACAAGCCTGTACCAACGATGGACACACACAGACGAGGCTGTACCAACCACCCACACACAGACAAGCCTGTACCAACCACACATACACACAGACAGACGAGGCTGTACCGACCACACACACACAGACGAGGCTGTACCGACCACACACACACAGACGAGGCTGTACCGACCACACACACACAGACGGGCTGTACCAACGATACACACACAGACGAGGCTGTACCAACGACGCACACACAGACGAGGCTGTACCGACCACACACACACAGACGAGGCTGTACCGACCACACACACACAGACGAGGCTGTACCGACCACACACACACAGACGCTCTGGCTTCCCTGCCCTTGCAGAGCTGAATATTTTCATTAAGGTATTTCAATATTTTAATGTAATTAGGATTTTAATATTATGATGAGTCATGACTCTCCCCGTCCCGTCTCCCCGCCTTTACACTGCTGGCTTCCTGGTTTGGGACTAGACTGCGTAGGGGGACGGCCACCAGCCTCCACGGCTTTAAAGCGGGAACAGCCTCCATTCTGAGATTTAAACCTCCAGTATCTCACGTTAGAGATTTGTGGCTTAGCATCAACATTGTTAATACTCGTGTTTTCTTTTTACAGTGATTCTTTGTGTAATTGGAAATACTTTATACTTGTCTGATGTGAGGACGGGAAATTTATTTATGGAATGTAACATACATCTAGCCAATTGCTCAGAGACGTGTACAGTCATCTACTTTCTTGGTGATTTTTTTTTGGGGGGGGTCTGGTCATGGGGCCTGAACTCTGGGCCTGGGTGCTGTCCCTCAGCTCTTCAGCTCAAAGCTAGCGCTCTACCACTTGAGCCACAGCGCCACTTCCGGCTTTTTTCTTTTTGCTTATGTGGTGCTGAGTAATCGAACCCAGAGCCTCAGGCATGCAAGGCAAGCACTCTACCACTGAGCCACCTTCCCAGCCCCTCTTGGTGATTTTTGATATACTTGGAGATTCATTAACTTTGTATTTTAAAAACACAAAAGAATTGTTTGAAAGAAATGCAAGGACATTTGGCAACATGGAAAAAGAACACTACGTTATCACCATGTTACATTTATTTTAGAAATGCAAGGTGACAGACTCAAAACCAATTATATATAAGCTGGGCACAGGTGACCCACACCTGTAATCCTAGCTATTCGGGAGGCTGAGATAGGGAGGATTGTGGTTGGAAGCCAGAACTAGCAAAAAAGTCTGTGAGACTCCATCTCCAGAATGCCAAACATGAGCAGGAAAGCTAGGTGAGAACACTGGACCTTGAGTTCAAGACCTAAACAGGTTCTCACAAATAGAGAGAGAGCGAGAGAGCGAGAGCAAGAGAGAGAGAGAGAGAGAACCAGTCATAGAAAAAGAAAAGTTAGACGATTATCTCAATAGATACAGAAAAGTATTTACTACTGGTTCATTATCCAAAAATAACTGTCAGTCAGAAGGGGGGCTTCCTTCACTGGCTTCATCTGATAAAGAGTATGAATTACAAAAATTAAAGCAATGGATCATTCTTAAGAGTGGAATGTTGGGGCCTGGAAGATGGCTCAGTGGTAGAGTGCTTGCCTCTCATGCATAAGGTCCTGGGTTCGATTGCTTAGCACCACATGAACAGAAAAGGCTGGAAGTGGCACTGTGGCTCAAGTGGTAGAGCGCTAGCCTTGAGCTGAAGAGCTGAGGGACAGCGCCCAGGCCCAGAGTTCAGGCTCCATATGATCAAAATTAAAAGTTTTAGAAAAAAAAAGAGTGGAATGTTCTTTAAATCAAGCATAAGGATGCTTCTATTATTATTCAACATTTTACAAGAGGTTCTAGCCAGTGAAGTATGACACAGAGTGTAAAGACAGGACATGAAGGTTGAAAAGAGGAGATTCTTTATAAAAACTATGATTGTGTGCACTGAAGATCCAAGAGAATGTGTAGATCAGTGACCAGAAAGAATAAGTAAGTTTCGAACGCTATTGGATGTAAGCTGTATGCTGTCCCAACACGAGACCCAGCCTGGGGTTCGGAGCAGGGGGAAGTAGCTGGTGGAGTCTGCTAAGGCACTGGTTCCCAGCTTCTGGCTCGAGGCCTAGGCGACGTCCTCAACCCAGTCGCAACGCCAGTCCACTCTGTCCAGTTCACCCTTTCACTAAACATCTCAAGGAGTTTACTCTAGGCATTTAGTACCAGAAGAAAAGAAAGTCATTTCAAAGAAACACTGTCTGTTTTTCAGATACTGAGTTGAACTCAGTATAGAACTTTTCTTTCTTTTTTATTAGAAGAACCTTTTCCCTCATAATTTTATTTCCTTAATGGTGGGATGTAGGCTATGCATTGTTAGCCAAAACACTACAATAGTGATACTTTGTCTTTCTCAACATATGGACCCTATGTAACTTAAAGCACTTGACATAGATATTTTATCTTAACTTATGCTTCTGTCTCTTATTATAAGCTATTTCATAGCATTTTAGGGGAAAGCTAGGAAAGGAACCGATTTAATAAATGAAACTCACAAAACCCACATTTTGTGCTTAAGCGTGTTTGTCATAAAGTTGTTAGAGCTAGAAACGGAAGGGAGGGCGCCTCCGCCTGACCATGCCGAGGAAGTTCTGTCCTGGCGCTCACGGAGGACGCTCCCTGGGATTGTGGAAGTGCCCGTATTGCCAGGTTAGAGATGGGACAGAGGCTTGAACGCGTGGACAGGGCAGAATGGGCGAGAGATGGCTGCGTTAGAACCCAGCACAACTAGCATGTGGCGTGACAAAGGATGTGTGAATCTCCCGTGTGTTTTTGAGTGCCCCAGAGGAGGAAATCATGCTAGATTGTTTTTCATGGCACACCAGTTGAGAGATGAAGTCTAATAGGGTGGTGGACCACAGAAACCAGTAGCTAAAGGGGAAGTTGTGCTGGTCACCTACGGGAGGCCTGGCTCACGTCAGAGAAACTATATGTAGGCAGAAGATCTCTGGTGATGGTCATCTTCGAAAAAGCCACAAAACCACTGCAAGAAAGAACACATTGACATTTAGACTGTCCCTCACAGAGGATGCCTGTGGCCAAGTGTGAGTGTACACTGAAAAATGTCTTTACTTACCTTATCACTTTTTCAATCCTGGAAGGTCTGAAGCCCCAGCCAGGAGTGAAGGAGAAGGTGTGGCCAGGGTGACACTTGGATCTTACCACCACCACCCCTTCCACCATCTTTGCTTATTTCTGGCTTCCAGACCTGAAGCCGGACCACAGCTCGGAGAACTTTCTGATTTGATAAGAATAGTTTTAATTAACACCATCTTTCAATACCCAGTGGGTTTATCACGTCTGAAGTGTTATCTTTTTATGATGCTTCATTATTTTCATGTATTACTTAAAAAGGGCAAAAAGTTCTTAAGATGATAAAATGCCATTGAGATAGATTTCAGATGGAAAATGTTGAAAGGAAATGAATATATTCATCTTGTTGTTTTACTCCAAAAGTGGTTGGAAAAATCTATGAGATATGCCTGAGATTTGTACCCAGGGAAGAGTACATGAAGTAATATAGAATATTTTATTTTTATTTCTTATCATTCAAATGAATATTTTAATATATACTTTTCATTTTTTATTGTAAAGGGATGTCCCAAGGGGTTACGGTTATATAACTCAGGTAATGAGTACATTTATTTTACATTTTGATCACCTACTATCTTTTTTATTCCCCCTTTCAAAAGCAGTTCTAATGGGATCCATCAGGCTATTTCCATGCGTACAGATATTTAATCGTATTTAACCCCAGCGCCCTGTCTCCTTTGTTTCCATTCCTCCAACAGCCCGCCATCTACATTCATGCCTCATTTTTGGTTAAGGTCTAGATCCCATGTATGAGAGAAAACATGGATTTTTACTTTCTGAGACGAGTACATTTCTTTTTGGGCACATTCCCTTGCTCTCTCCATATAGAACTTTTAAATGGTACAGTAACTATAGAAAGTGGAAATAGTTCTGGCTTCTGTTCTGTAGTGTCCAACTGTTTCATAGACTGGTAAAACAATGCCATTTCTCAATCTAACCTCAAACAAATGGGTTCCCAGACACCAAATCGTTTTTACAAATGCCCAGACAGAAAAGGGGGTCCAGTTTCTTGAAGGCCCACCTTCCCCAATTTATCCACATCCACGGCTTGAATGTACTCCCAGGATGCTGACTTTTAAGTACCCAGTTTTCTTGGTTGGGGTTATAAATTGGGACCCATAACAATATTGAAAGACTTGGGATATTCTCATAACTTACGGCAGCTCATAGAAATGGAATTTTCCGAAATTATAGGTATACTTGAAAGTTGTACACATCTTTCCCTCACTAGCCTGTTCAACAACATGCAGACTTCTTGGGGGAAATTACCCCACATCCCTCAGCCTCTGGTCTACATGTTTCAATCTCGACTTAAAATTGGACATCTGAGCTGCTTTTAAAATATGTCCAAACATGGTTTGACACTCACTTCTTCAGGACAAGAGATGGTTCAAAGTGGCAGAGCACTTACCTTGAGCTGAAGAGCTCAGGGACAGTGGCCAGGCCCACAGTTCAAGCCCCATGCCTGACAAAAAACAAAAACAAAAAACCCCACCAAAACTGTAAATGTTAACTTATTCAGGTCCCACTTTCTTCTGATTCAGATCAGAACATCTGTCTGATTCATATCTTTGCCACATATTAGCGTAGCACTCTTGGTTCAGCTCCTTCCAGTCACCCCATGTTTGAAGTTCCTTGTGGACAGCTGGTTTCTCTTTTGTCCAGATTTCTCAGGATCAGCGACCCCACGTGCGGGTCCACCGGCTCAGACGCCCACGTGACGGAGACGGGGTTCTGTGCCATTGCACCCCAACTGTTGGTTGAGAGGAGGCCCTATGAACTTTTTATTTTCTCTCAATTTCTTTTTTTCAGTTCTGAAAGTAATTGTTACTGAATATGGTAACTCTCAGAGAGACTTGTGAGGACAGTCAAGTCTTAGAATGTATTTTGGAGAGCATTCAAGCCTCACTGAAAGCAGCAGCAAATTATGACAAGTTTCGGTACCTTTCTCTCTTTCTCTTTCTCAGAAATATAATTGGAGGTGAGCTGATTGTTAGAGAGATGACCATAAGCTTGGTTTCTTCAAAATAAAACAAGAATAATGCAAGCAGGTAAATAAAAATAGACTAATTGGTTTTAGTAATGAATACTTGCTACTCACTATTATTATAGGTAGGTATTTTACATAAATAGTCTGTACTAAATATACAGCTTTCAGATTTTGGAAAAAAATATATTTAAATATAATTTTTTTTTTGTTGTTGGTCGTGGGGCTTGAACTCCGGGGCCTGGGCGCTGTCCCTGTACTCTTCAGCTCAAGGCTAGCGCTCTACCTCTTGGTCCCAGTGCCACTTCTGGTTTTCAGGTGGTTCATTGGAGATGAGTCTCTTGGGCTTTCCTTCCCCGGGCTGGCTTTGAACCACGCGATGCTCAGATCTCAGCCTCCTGAGCAGCTGGGATGACCAGCGTGAGCCACCGGCGCCCGGCGAAGATTAACTTTTTGTAAAAGGTGAAGTGTGTAGCAGCTAGTGGGTAGGCGTGTCCCAGTTGTCTCCGCTCATTCCTGTGGATTTCCCCGGGTGGGCTCCGGGCCGACCCAGGTAGCTCTGGCCTGCCCAGAGGAGGACCTGCCATCTTTCTTCAAACCCTTGTCAGCAGGGCCAGGTGATGGTACTTATTCACAGAAGTGAGAAGGGCGCGGTTACCGAGTGGACTTTAGAGTCAAAGCAACAGTCAGGTGATATGACTCAAGGAGACCTATGGCGTTGGCTAGTTGATCTTGGTGTTTCTACTAAATTCTTATTTGATCTGGGTAAGTAGAAACATCCTAGATCAAATGAACAAATAAATGTTGAACCCAAATCAGGTCGGAAGTCATGACCTCTTGATCAACTCCCAGATTTGAGTCAGGAACGAAGGAAAGCCTGGTGAAAATTGGTGCTGTCTCTTTTCTCAGGTCACCTTCAAAGAGACCTGTAGATTTTTTCCCAAGGCAATTCTGCATTGAGGAAGAAGAACCAATGCTTTTGGGGATTACAAATACTAGCTTTCAGCTGATGGTAATTCTAGGAGGTGAAAAAAGCCACTGTGTCCCAGAAGTTAGAGAAGGAGTATGAGGTCAGACAGTGAATGGGGTGTTAGCTCAGGTCCTCAGCCACACAGGATGCCCTGGTCTCATCTTCCAAGTTCTGAAACGAATACTTGAAATGGAAATGGACTTATTCATACCTCACAGAATCCTCACAGAAGCTGCCTGACCTGTGGAGGAAATACCAGGATGGGAAAAGCTACGTGGGATTGATTTACCTGAAATGCCTTTGTCTCCGGTCATGTTGGATTACTGAAGGTGTTACGTGATTGATCGTCCTCATTATCATCAGGGACTAGGAAGATGCAGGTAGGTCTTCTCAATACGTTCCAGTTTGGCTTATTTAGTCTGGGCAGAGAATGACAGTGGGTGACTGTAAACATGAAATGATAACACAGATTGCAGCTGCCAGACCAGACGTGGCTTCATTGCTCAAGCAAGTTGACGCATTTTTCTGGCATAAAGCTAAGGAGCTGATGAGTGCTCTTTACTGCACTCGGGAGATTCATGAGAATTACTCGAAGTAGTTTGCTTTTGGCTTTTGAAGCCTGCAAACACATCTCCATTGTCCGTCCTCAGGGGCATAGAGCTCTTCAGTTCTGCGTCGTAATTTAGTTTGCTGACGTCTTCATTGCGTTAGCCTTCCACCGGCTCAGCGCGTGGATGACAGTGTTGCAGATTAGCAATATTCCACATCTGCTGGACATTGACATAGGAGAGGATAAGAAAGAGTCCCAACAAAGACTCCCGTCTCCTCCTACATGAGTGGATTTTCTGGGGAGCTTAGTAGTGGGTGGGGGTCAAGATGTCCTTTGTGAGGTGAAGGATTACTGCTGCAGCCAGCGCCTCCTGCTACCCGTACGGGGATCCAGTGCCTCGTGGGCTTTCTTTGGGTCTTGGGGGTAGCCTACTCCTCATTTAGGCACATTGCTTCCAGACACTGATGCTTGATTCCCCAAACTGCTAGTCTGGAGTGAGACTCAGAACAAAATAAGTCTTTGTTATGTCCATTCTGATTGGGCCACGCAGCTCAGCAAATCCAGTGCTGTCTGACGTGTCACTTGACGGCAGACCCTGTGTGCATCATTTGGCCAGCAGTTATAGATAGACCGAAGCCTCAGTCCTAGGATTTTGGAGCAAAGCATACTCATTTTCTGCAGAGAATTGCCTTCTATTTTAAGAGATAGCTTTTGGCCCGATGTTGGGCCTCGGTAGCTATTGCATGGCTGACTATGGCCACCGAGAAACCATGTAGCTTGACCTTCCATCTCGAACTGGGTGTTATTGGACCTACCAAGTCATAAAGTTGGGCACAAATGAAGAAGCTCCAATGTTCTGGTGTCAAGTCCTGTGACGAGGTTGTCTTTCCAGTGTTGTACCATAGCCTCGGGGTAAGCTGGCAGAGTTAGGAGAAGTGTGGTTGGTTTTACATACGGTTCTACCTAAAGTAAGCTATTTGCCGGGAGTAGGCTTTATGCAGTTCTCTCAGTCATGGAAGGGGTATTTCTTTCTTCAATAAACATTTTTTTATGGCTTAGCATTTGTCTTGCTGGAACACAGTGCTTCTGCTTAGAAGTTCTTTTTTATTATTATCATTAAGTAGTTGTATAAGGGTGTTGCATTTAGCAAAGCTGCTTATGAATTCGACGTATCCTGACCAACATGAGCGCTTTCAGCATTCCCGCCCCTCCCCGTCCACCCCTTCCCTGGTACTTCTTCAGGTTGGAGGCTATATGTTGGAGTCTTGTCTGCGTTTTCACTCTCTCCTCTTGAAAGGGGTGGATGTGCCATAGGAGATTGACTATGTAAGTTTTAACGGGCTGACTCACGATGTGGCATTTGGCAGTTTATAGGAGTGAAATGACACAGATCATGAGAGAGATCACCATGTGATTTGGGGGTTTGGGCTTTGAGCCCTGGTGCTGTCCGCCTGACCTCTGGAGGGTAGCGCTGGAAATCGAGTTCAACCGTACAAGGTAGTGAATGCTCGTGCAAAGAACTGCCAATAACATCGTGAACGCTAGAGCATGGATAAGCTTCTCCAGTCATCTGGGAACTAACTGCCCAGCATCGTGTGGGAGGAAGAGGAGGCTGCCTGGCTTCTGCAAGCAGAGGAAGACACAAACTTCAGGTTTGGAACTCTTCTAGACCCAGTCCTCAGGCTCCTCCCTTCGGTGTCTCTGATTTATATCCTTACGATTTACTAAAACTGTAATAATAAATGCTTTTTTTCCTGAGTTCTATAGGTTGTTCTATAAAACATCAAACCTGAAGGGTTAAACCGATACCCTCAAAGCTGTAGCCCATTGATCAGAAGTGAGGAAAGGCTTGGGAGCCCCTGTACTTGGAACTAGTGTCTGAAATAAAAGCAGTCTTGTGAAGGATTGTGCCTGTAACTTGTGAATTTAGTACCGGCGAAGGGAGTTTCCCACTTTGATTCTCTCTCCTATGGTCTTTCAAATCTAATGTGCTAAAGTCCTAATAAGTAGTGTGATAGGGTCTTTTAATTATTTTGTGTGCTGGTCTGGGACTTGAACTTAGGGCTTTTTTTTTTTGCTCAGGGTTAGCTTTCCATCACGTGAGCCAGAATTCTACTTCCAGCTTTTTGCTGGTTAGCTGGAGATCAGAGGCTCAAGACTTTCCTGCCCAGGCTGGCTTTGAACCATGATCCTCAGATCTCAGCCTCCTGAGTAGCAAGATGATAAACGAAGTTACAGATTGCACTGAACATTCATCTAAGTCTTATTAACATACTAAAATGATCCAACCTAAGTAGTTTTAAAGTTTGCCTAGAACCACAGTCCATAAAAATTAGCCATCAGGCCCACTGAAATCAAAGTTCAATTAAGCAAAGACATGCGGTAGGTCAGGTGCTTAGTTAGCTGTGTTGATGGACACGAGTGACCATATATGGACATATGGATTATCCATTTTTACGTGTTCACAATATGAGGAAGTATGCCCCGTACTGAACTCATGAACACACAAGTATTGGATGATTTAAGAGGTTCAGAATCGTGGTGTGATTCTGAGCTATCAGCATGACCTCACCCAGCATTCATTGAGTGAGTGCTCAGTGCTAATGGCTCATCCTCTCGGAGTCCTGGCGACTTCTGTGAAGCAGATGGTGCTGTGGGTCGGCAGAGCTTTTCTCCAGGGGTTGCTATGAAGGGGTCTTGTCGCTGGGAGAGGCAGGTGGCTTTAGGATCCAGGGGCAGGCCTCTGGGGAACGGAGGGGCTGCGGCGTGGGTTGACCAGTCCCAGGTCTCCCGACTGATGCTAACATCCAGCTGCTCTTCCCTCTTTCCAGGGTCCACCCACCCTGTGGTCCGCCTGATATGTCATGTGACAGGGCCAGCGACTCAAACCGTCAGGAGGATGGCTCCTTCCTGTGCAGACATCCTGGGGAAATGGGATGGGTGGCCCTGTCTCCTGCCTCCCTTGACCACGCGTTTCGATAATGAAAGCCATGCCCTTAGCGGTGAGCGGAAACCTCCCTCTTGATTCCTAGCTGGGCTTCTCGGTACTTGCAGCCCCGCCTCCTCGCTGCGTCTCTGGCTTTCTTTTCTCCTTTGCTATTCTCTTATCTTTACGTTGTCCCGGTTGTCAAACTGCTCCTTCTAGAAATGATTGCGCAACGTTACCTTCCTGGTGCTCTGGCTCGCCACAAGTCCCTCCGTGACTGCTGGGCACCTGCCTCTCCTGCCTTGTCTGCCACCGAATGGAACAGGAGGGACAGGGGTTGAAAAGTCCTATTATTGCGTTTTGCACATACGCTATCTTAAATACCAGTTAATATCTGAAAGAGAAAAAAAGGCTTTTTGCATCCACAACATCAGTATGTGTGTTCATAAATGGATTAGAAGACTTTTCAAGTCAACACGACTGCTAAAAAATTTCAGCCCAGTTTACATTCAGCATATCTTAGGAAGAAGCTGGCATTTTGATATAAACTAAACATTTGAATCATGAGGAAAATAAGGGGATATTTCCAGTTACATATCCTAAACTTATATTAGAATATAAGAATTAGCAACAAATGTTTGATATCTAAAAATCTATGGACAAGGAGGTTTTCATCTTTCACATACCGCAGTGGTTTAAAACTTTAAGACTTACAAATGATTACCTGTAAGTAGTTGTGCAAACGTGTTTCAGTTCCTCATGCCGGCTGTGAGTACAATGTGTCTTGATCGATGCCGCCCGCTCCTTCTCTCCTGCATCTCTCCCAACCGCACTTAACCCCTCAAGTTACCTGGTTCCATTTTCACAGATGCAATTGAATATTATGACTGGGGCTGGGCGTGTGGCTCCGTGGTACAGTGCTTGCCTAGCATGCATGAAGCCCTGGGTTCGATTCTTCAGTGCCACATACACAGAAAAGCTGGAAGTGGTGCTGTGGCTCAAGTGGTAGAGCGCTAGCCTTGAGCAAAAGAAGCTCAGGGACAGTGCCCAGGCTCTGGGTTCAAGCCCTGGGACTGGAAAAAAGGAATAAATAAAATAAAAATAAATACCTTTCCCTTATGAAAAAAAAAGATGGGACTACATCAAAATAAAAAACTTCTGCACAGCTAAAGACAAAGTTACTAAACTAGAAAGACAGCCAACACATTGGTAGAAGATCTTTACCAGCAATACATGTGACAAAAGCCTAATGTCCAATATATATAAGGAGCTCAAGAAACTAACCCCTCCCAGACTTAATAAACCAATCACTAGATGGGCAAGGGAGCTAAGAAGAGGTAAAGAAACACCTGAGCACATGCTCATCATCCCTGGCCACAAAGGAAATGCAAATCAGAACAACCCTGAGATACTGTCTCATCCAAGTAAGATTGGACAACATTGTGAATTCAGACAACAACAAATGCTGGTGGGGATGTGGGGGGAAGGGAACCCTACTGCACTGTTGGTGGGAATGTAAGTGCAACCACTCTGGACGGCCGTCTGGAAAACCGAACATAGACTTCCCTGCGCCCAGCCATACCACTCCTGAGCATCTACCTCCCCATCACAAGCCAGGAGATGATAAAGACACATCCATGTTCACTGCCGCAGTATTCACAATGGTCAAGATGTGGAAACAGCCCAGCTGCCCACAAGAGATGAGTGGATCAAAAATGTGGTACCTATACATGATGGAAGTTTTCACAGCCATTAGAATAAAATTACATCATTTGTAGGGAAAGGGATGGAGCTAGAACAAATCATGGTAAGTGAGGTGAGCCAAGCTCAGAGAGGAACGGCACATGTTCTCTCTGACATGTGGAAATTAGATCTAAAAATACGCTGGGATATGATAACTAATACGGGATTTTAGATATTGGCACACAAACCAAGAGAGGATACTCTTAGGAGAACCACAAAGGCACAGTGCCAAAGTGCCTCTTCACATGTATATAGAATGATGTACACGAGCTCCAAGAGACCTCTGTCTCCAAATTAGAAAAATGTATATCCAAGATGCAGGGCATCGACATCAAATACAGTGAAAATAGGGAAATGAAATGAACCCAAGACAGGCACACAGCTGTTTGCTCTTTCTTGCTATTGTTTCTGACGTATTGAAAAGGTACCCTGTGATTTCTCTGCTTCTGAGCTTTTTTGTAGAACCCATTCTGGGACAGTTTTCTTCACTTCTAACCAGAAGCCTCATTTTCTAGATGATGATTTTTATCTGGATCTTCCTTGTGGAAGAATCCCTATTCTATACCTTATCAAATAGCTTCTAGTTCACACCCTAGCTATTGATTGTGTTTAGTTTCCTTCAGAGTTCTTATTTAAATAAAAAACAAAACACAAAACACCTATTGCATTACTGTCTGTGTGCCTGTTTTGGGAGTACTTTTACTCAATTAGCATGATATCTGGTACTTAATAAACATTAATTAAACTGTGTATAAATGAATGAAGTAGTGTCTGGGTAATATTTCTCTGAGGATGCTTTTTTTCTATTAAAAAGTTAATTAAATTAGTAACTTTTTTTTTTTTTTGCTGGTTGTGGGGCTTGAACTCTGGGCCTGGGCGCTGTCCCTCAGCTCTTCAGCTCAAGGCTAGCACTCTACCACTGAGCCACCTTCCCAGCCCAAATTAGTAACTCTTTAAAATAACAATATACAAATGGAAAAAAAAAAGTTAAGACAGATGCCAGTGGCTTCTACCCATAATCCTAGTTACTCAGGAGGCTGAGATTCAGCAGATCACGGCTCAAGCCAGACTAGGGGGACTGGGAAGGTGGCTCAGTGGTAGAGCGCTAGCCTCGCATGCATGAGGCCCTGGGTTCGATTCCTCAGCACCACATAAACAGAAAAAGCTGGAAGTGCCACTGTAGCTGACAGGAGGATTTCGTAAGTCGTGGGTGCTGGGAGGCGGGGCAGAGGGGTTTGGGTTTCCATTTTGAGATAAGGCAGAAGTGAAGGTGAGTTACTCCATAACAGCTGGGCTGGAGCCACTGGTGCGTGTGTGGGTTTGTGTTCTAACCGGCTACCGTTCGCTAACCCCCAACCCAAATCCACCCGACTCTAAGGTCAAGGCCAAACAGATGGAAAATCTGAACCCTCTTGGTTTCAGATTCTTGGCTGCTTTCTGGAGCAAGCTTTCTAACTCATTAGGAATACACATCTCCTCTGTTCCATTAACACTGTAATAATGACAGTTAGTTAGTAAATAAATTAATGATAATTTGATAAAATGTAATAAAGTGTTTTTTCTAGTCCTGGGGTTTGAGCTCTGGGCCTGGGCGCTGTCCCTGACCTTCTTTAGCTCAATCACATGAGCCACACCTCTACTTTCAGCTTTTTCTGAGTAGTTGATTGGAGATAAGAGTCTCACAGACTTTCCTGCCCAGCTGGCTGTGAACCGTGATCCTCGGATCTCAGCCTCCTGAGTAGCTGGGATGGCAGGCATGAGCCGCCGGTGCCTGGCTTAACAAAGGTATTCTCCTTGCTTGCAATTTAGACGACCTTTCACAATTCTCTTTGTTCCTAGGCCTCAAACTAGACATTAGAAAAAAGCTTGAAGGAAGACATATCAAACAAAGGAAAGCTAGTGCTCTACCACTGGAGCCACAGCTCAACTTCTGGAATTTTTGGTAGTCAATGGAAGATCAGAGTCTAACGCACTTTCCTGCCTGGGGGCTGGCTTTGAACCTTGATCTTCTGATCTCAGCCTCCTGAATAGCTAGGATTGCAGGTGTGAGCCACTGGCGCCCAGCAATCAGTGGTGCTTTTTAAAAAAGTATTTCCTTACCAATCACTCATCTACTCTTTGTGTGTTTCTTTGTGCACAGCTACATCTAATCTAGTATTGTGCATATGCCAAGAGCAAAACAGCAGCCATTGACGGTTGTCTGGACCAACCCGACTATTTCCCTTTTACTCAGGATATCTGGTTTGGGGCAACAAATGACCCTCACACCATCCAGGGCTTATTCCTTTGAGTCTAGCCGTGGCATGATCCGGCTGTGAGCTCTGGTGTCTGAGCCGTCTCCTCCTCTAACAGAACCGCCCAGGTGGGCACTGTTGCCTTCTTCTCCTGGGGAGTCCCCAGGAGCGTCTAGCCGTGCTCTGTGGTGGGTGTCACCGGCTCCTGTCCCTGTGGCTTCTCTCCTCTTCCTGGAGCTCATGCTGTGACCAGACATGGGTCTGCTTCTCTCCTTTCCTGATATTTCTAGCCAGTTACGTTTTTCTGGGTTCTCTAGCTTTTTAGGATATGTGTGGGAAAGGGGAAAAGGAGAAGACAATAATGCACGAGGCGGGGGTCACAGTTCTTCAGAAGTCATCCTAACCTACCTGGGATTTGAATAGACTCTTGCTTAGCCAGCTCTCTTCTCTGTTGGCATTTTCCAATGCGTCTCTGGAATTCACTTTGTCTAATCTCCACCGGTTTCCCTGATGTTCTCTGAAGCAGCTTCCCTCACTGTGTTCACTGTTTTCCTTGGCTTTATTTCTGCATGTTTTGACCGTGTACTTCTCATTGTTCTGGAGGCATGGGAAGTGCAGGCAGGAGGGGTGTGCACGGTCCTCTCCTTGAAGCCCCTCTGCCCGGGCTGTAGATGCCGCTTCATTGTGTCTTTGCATTATTTCTCCTGTGTGTGTGTGTGTGAGAGAGAGAGAGAGAGAGAGAGACAGACAGACAGACAGACAGAGACAGAGACAGAGAGAAACAGAGAGACAGAGACAGAGAGGGAGAGAGAGAGAGCGCGCCTTTCCACGTTCGTTGATGGGGAGACCATGGACACAGGAGGTTTTTCTTTGTTGTTGTTGCTCTCAATGAACTATGTGATTTCTTGTTTCTTTTGTGTGCTCTTCCCCCTATGGTTTATCCCTGTTGTCACTGTGTTTGATTTTGGTATCCTGGTATTGTATGTACATTTATCTGAACTAGGGAAGGGAAGGGGAACAACAAAACGGTGAGGCAAAGGACAAAGGGGAACCAATGCACCAGTGACACTCACAAGGTGTTGGAAATGAGGGGCTGGGAAGGTGGCTCAGTGGTAGAGCGCTTGCCTTGCATGCCTGAGGCCCTGGGTTTGATTCCTCAGCACCAATAAACAAAAAGAGAAAGGCCAGAAGTGGCGCTGTGGCTCAAGTGGTAGAGCACTAGCCTTGAGCTGAAGACCCCCCCCCAAAAAAAGATGTTGGAAATGAACTGTACAACTTGGGGGGGGGTGGGGGTGGAGGGGTGGAAGGGAGGGAGAGAGAAAAACGAAGGAGGAAGTAACAAGTTCAACAAGACATGTATGCCCCCCTTACTTCTGTAACTAACTGCTCTGCGCATCACCTAGACAATACAACTAAAATTAAACAAATAGAGTTACCTCTTGTACCCCAATTCCTCCAATGATTCTTCTCTTGTGAGTGACAAGCCTGAGACAAACCAGATTAACCTCCACAGCCTGTCTCCAGAGCTCTTCTTCTGAACTCTGTTAAATCAGACTGGAGGAGCCGAGCCCCCCAGGTGTAGCCAGGGTGAGAGCGGGTGGATGCCTGAGGGCCGGGGCTTGCTGTGGGCGGCGAGGGACCCCGACGTCGCTCTCCCGCGGTCTCGTCCCTACACTGTGTCTGCACAGCGTCTAGTGCCAGTCCCAAGGACTGTGTTTCCAGTTTCCCATCACGCTCCGCTGGTGGCTGCTCAGAAGCTCAACTTTCCTGTGGTCTCAGCTGGCATTGTGTGTTTCCCTCTGTCCTTCTTTCGTGTTGGAGAGGAAACATCATTCTGCCCGCGTGGACTTGGGCATCATGGAAGAGGTGTACTCCTGTGGACCCTGGGAAAGAGTTTTCCAGATGTTCAAGTACAAGCCTTTGACCTTGCTAAATGTGAGTGCATTCTTCCGGAGGTCAGCCTCGGGAAAGTGCGCTTGCGTCCTCCCTTCCCCCGGCTTTACGGTTTCAGGATTTCCACGGTCTGATTTTATAGCGCTTTTCACTGATGCAGCTAAGTCTCCCCAATTACGATGGGGATTTTTGCCTCTTTGGTCATTTCAGACCCTTTTTGGTGGAGTTTTTCTGCCTTGTCTTTTGCTTCTTTTGTTTCCCGCTCTTAGTCAGGCTTTATTTCAGGTATCGATTCGTATTCCTCTCTCAGCTACCCATAGGACCCTGCTGTTCCCAGGCATTCGGGCTCTCCCGTGGTCTGCAGTCACAACAATGAGAAAACAGGCCAGGGGCCTGGGCTATGGAGAACTGGAGGGGAGAATGCGTCTTTTATGGATTCATTTGTTATGTTTTCATTGTAAAGACGCTGTACAGAGGGGTTACAGTTATGTGAGTAAGGCCATGAGTCCATTTCCTGTGGAGCATTGTTACCTCCTCCTTTGATTGTCCCCTACCATCCCTTCCCTCCCCACCTCTCCAACTCCAAGTTGTAAAGTTCATTTTCAGTGTAGTGTCTAGGTCCTTGAAACAACATAATGGTATTGTATTCCTAGATTGCAAATGACTGACTATGACCATTATCACTGACCTCTGCTGAACACATCCACACATTATATCCAAATATATGATATGTGTATATATATATATATATATATATATATATATATATACTGTACTATATCATGAACACCACCTACTTTGTCTAACTGAATTCTCATATGTGCCCTGAACAAGAATTTTCCAATTTCAAGAGAAGACAAAGTCGGGCATAGGGAAACCAACAGCCTTGCCGGAGGGCCCCGCAGCAGCAGACGTGGAACTGCACACCACGTCTTCACTGTGCAAATGAAAGCGTCACATAGACTGAGTGAACCAAGTGACCCTGACCATGTTACATAACCTCCTGTGTTTTAGTTTCCTCATCTGCAAAATAGAGAAAAGGAAATGACTCTTAGAGAATCCCTGTGTGGCTGGTGAGGAGCTGTGCAGACGGAACCCTTGGTCTGCACACTCTCCCCCGCCCCCAGCCGGTTCAGACCCCGGTCTTCCCCAAGCCTTGGCTCACGGCACCTGGGCACTGGACTCAGGAGTTGCCCCTCATGGTGTCGGCTGCCTTCTCTAACCCAGCGGGTCTGACTGCTCAAGCTCTCCAGCCTATCTGGAGCCGATCATTCCACTCCTTCCCTGTTGCTGTGTCGAAAGTCCACGAGAGGCTCATCTCCCTTTACTGTCCCACGCAGCGTATGAGCTAGCTGCTCACCACGATACCAATTCTCTGCTTGAGATCACTCCCCATTTGAAACCTTGGAATGGGACCACAATCCACGACACAGGCCCAGCCAGCTTTCCTACAACTGCCTGTGGAAGCCACACTGCCACTCACTGCTGTCGCTCGGATGGGCTACGCCATGGCCTCTGTCACTCGGATGGGCTACGCCATGGCCTCTGTCTCTTCTTCAAGCATGCCAAACTTGTTTTCATCTGTGGGCTTTTAAACTGGCGCTAATGTCTAGAACGTTCTCCCCCTCGCTCTTCTCCTGGCTGTGAAGGCTTTGCTAAATTATTACCTCCTCAGAGAGGCCTTTGATGGTACAATCACCAAAGTGACACTGGCCTTTCTTGTTAATGTCTATGTCAGTGCTGGTGTGTTTTGATGTGGTGTGTGTGTGTGTGTGTGTGTGTGTGTGTGCGTGTGCATATATGTCTGTGGATGAGAGGGAGACACCAGGAGATGCGGACAAGACCAAGGCCGAGGTCCAGGGCTGCGGCTGCCGTGGCCGAATAACTTCAGGCTGGGGTCGCTTAAGTGATAAACATTTCTTTCTTGTGATGCTGGAGACTGGGAAACAAAATCAAGCTGTCAGAAACCTTGGGGCCTGGTGACGTTTCTCTTTCGGTTGTACAGACAGACAGACAGACACACACATGCACACACACAAAATAAAAAAAGATAAAAGGAGATTTTTATGAGTGCCACAAGCCTGTGTAAGGAGTCGGTTTCCTAAAGATGGGGAATATAAGGAAAAATAAAGGAATAGTTCTAAATGGACGGGGCTGATGTTTTCACCACTGGGTTTAGACTTTACTAACTTGCCCTAACGTAACTGGTCACTTCAAGCTGTAAAAAGGCCCCAAGGAATATGAAGAAGGAAAAGAAGAGCCACACCGTGAGTGCTGGCAGTCTGGAACCCAAAGAAATAGCACTAAATGAGCCGCATTTGCATTTGAACTAGTGTAATGGCTTACATCCGGTTTCAATGAAAATACATATTTCAGTTTTGCTAATCTTTCAAATGTAATGTCAATGTCCAGAAACCAGGAGACTCTTGTATTCAATAGTGTCATGTTTCAGTATCATTTAGACTTACTCTTTCCCGAGTCTATAAGATATTCAATTTAATTTGACACATCTTTGTAGAAAGTTTATGCTGGCCCTGTGAGAATACCGTACAGTCTCTTTGACCTCAGGAGCATGCAACACCCTGGGGAGATTGAAATATAGATTTGAATAGTAAAAGACAAAGAATTAAAAACAGTGAGTTCTTCTGAGAGGCGCCGGGAAGGCTGTGGTGTGTGTGTGTGTGTGTGTGTGAGTGTGTGTGTGCGCGAGTGTGTGCGTGTGTGAGTGTGTGCGCGCACGTGTGAGTGTGCGTGTGTGTGTGTGTGCGTGAGTGTGTGTGTGTGTGAGAGTGTGTGTGTGAGTGTATGTGAGTGTGTGTGTGAGTGTGTGTGAGAGAGTGTGTGTGAGTGTGTATGTGTGAGTACGTGTGTGTGTATGAGTGAGTGTGAGTGTGTGTGCGAGTGTGTGCGTGTGTGTGTCTGTGTGCGCGCACGTGTGAGTGTGTGTGTGCGTGTGAGTGTGTGTGCACGTGAGTGTGTGAGTGTGTGCGAGTGTGTGAGAGAGAGTATGTGAGTGTGTGTGAGAGTGAGTGTGAGTGTGTGAGAGTGAGTGTGAGTGTGTGTGAGAGTGAGTGTGTGAGTGTGTGAGAGTGTGTGTGTGTGTGAGTGTGTGTGAGAGTGTGTGTGTGAGTGTGTGTGTGCGTGCACGCCCATGCACGTGCACGCATGCACCCGAGCAAGTGCATGCTAGTCCTGGGCTTGAACTCTCAGCGTTCACCAGGCCCATGGTAAACACTGAACAATGCCTAGCAGCAGCTCGGGATCATGGTGAGGTCTTGGTCGGAGTCAGAGCCAGGTCTCCTCCCTGGGTCTATGAATTAGAAATGGAGTCCCTTCTTTCAGGGACTGGAAGCAGAATGTCGCTTTGCGGGAAGAGCGCGACTCCTTCCTTCTCAGAACACTTCCCATACAGGGCACAGCGTGTGGCGGGCTCAGCGTCGGCTGACACAGTGCACTGGAACTCTCGCGGCTGTTCACCACGACCACACTCAAGCGTTTTCATGGCAGCTTTTTCTTTCAGGGTTTATGTTAGTTGTGATATTCTCACACATAGATACGATGTGTCCTAATCAAACTCACGCCTTCCGTCTCTCTCTGTCTCTCTCTCATCCCATTTAAACATTTTTCTTAAACATTTTTCAACAGGTCTCGTTCTATTTTCATACATGCATTAAGATACTTTGGCCAAATTGGCTCTTACTGGCTTTCACTTGGCTCGCTCTCTTCTTGTCCCCAGGACAACTGGCTTTACTTTTCTGTGATTTATTGTTTTTTTTCTGGCTTGTATTCGTTCAGAGTGTTTCACCACGGTCGTTCGTATGTGCGTGTGTTGTAATTTAGTCAGAGACCACTTTGACTGTAGGGTAGAAGCAGACCACTGTGGGCAGGAATGGAAATATGGATTCGGGTTGGGAGAGGATGGTGTCATCCTAGGAAGGGACAGGGTGGCAGTGGGGGGTGGG